>NC_141152.1:128512895-128859978 GCF_053477565.2 Lygodium microphyllum | reverse complement strand
CGCCTTGGTTATCCGAAGCTAGTTCATCCTCAATAGTGACCAAGGGAGCTCGAGCAAGAGCATTTTGGGGAATCAAAACCATTGGCATAGGAGCTCGCAATGGAGCCAAAGGATGCTATGGAGCTAAAACAAGAACTAGTCCCATGTCTAGGAAATGGCATCAAAACAAGAGCGGGAGGAGGAGGAGGCCAATGGTAGATCAGCTTGTTTTTCTGACCAACAAGATTATGAGGTAATGGTGGCAATGGATGTTAATCTAAGTGACATTGCTACATCAATTGGTCAATCCAATTCCATAGAAGGGATTATAGAACATTGTAGAAAACAATGGCTGAATGGAAAATAATGTATGAACCTAGAATTTCAATGAGTTGGGCCACTTGCTACACCTCTCACTAAAAGTGATCTTGCTCAACATGAGCCAATGCTAGGCTAGGTGTTTCTCTAGATATTCAACACACTACATCTGGCGAGTTTGGTTGTCCTCCAGAGTATAAATCTACATTAGATGTTCAAAAGCCAATGCCTCTCTTGTAATGAGATCCCCTTGAAATTGTACCAGTTGAGAGTGCTTCCTGATGTCTAGAGTCAACTCAAACTCTTGGCACCTTGGGTCTACCCCTCCTATTTTTGCTCAAGTGACCATTGCTACCCACTGGATGGCTCCTATTTGGCATGTTTAGAGCCTTTGTTAGAGGACTTACCCTACCGAGTACTCTAACTTTTGAGTGCAAAAGGTGATGGAATTGGGTTAGAAGAATGAGCAGATGGAAGAGGCACAATAGCATTCTACATACGAGTCACCTCATCTTCTAGTTATCTAATAGGATGTGCTTGAAAATGTACTCCACTTCAGCATCCACATTTGCCAAGAATTGACATGCATCTACCTCTAGGACACTCGAACATGCTTCTATAGATCAACATTCTCCCCTTTTAGAACTTTGCAATGCTCCATTAGTAGTTTCATATTCAAATTATGTGAGTTGCTACCTACAAGGGAATCAAAGATATCCAAAATTTTTATGAAAAGTGGTTGATCATCATCATCAATAACTTGCATGGGCTCCTCCAATATTAGCATTTTGGCTTTACCTATAGCAACCCCTAAAGTAGTCTGAGAAGTTGGAGCAAGGGAGTTGGAGTTGCTAAACTCAGATGGATCCAAAGAGCACTAGAACAAGATCCAAAACTTGAAGTTATCTGGACCTATGCTATGAACCTAGTAGGGGTAGTAGCAGGAGCCGAAGTTGAGGGTACAACAATTGTATAGGTAGGGACCTATGGAACTAAAAGACACATTTTCAAAAGATTTTGGTGTTGAGACTGTGCACTGGCATCTAAGTCATCATCATCTGAGGGGATAGGAGGGAGTGTAGAACAAGAATCTTACAATTCTGCTAGAAATCGTCACATCGCCTCATCCCAATCATTTTGAATCTTCTCTTAGAAGGATTCCTATAGCGCTCCAAAGAATTCAAAGAGATAGGCAACCACATAGAACTACAACCGCATCACTATGGCCTCTGCCTTTGCCAAGTCATCCATTCTCAAATGGAATTTGCAAAACCTAAATGGGCATGGTAGATGGAGCATCACTTCCACTACTTTTGAGACTTAGCTTGTTGGTGGTGATGAACCTACCCTCAAAGGAGTGTGTTCTCCTAATGCACTATCACTTCTTTAGCTTGAAGGTCATCCAAGTCCTACTTGATAGTGGCTTCCTCCCCACCCCCACCCCCAAGTCCTCATTTCTAGGCTCTGTGCTTGAGATGGTATTGTAGGTAGTTCCTCTTGGTTGAATAGAGTTATGTCTCCCAAAGGTGTTTGGATCTATGGGGGTTGACAAAGGTGTAGTGCTTATCAAGCCTATTAGACTAGTGCCTCCCACTAACTCTTTATCTTGAAGTTCCACTTGCACTTCCTTAACCCAATCTTTGATTTTATCATGATACTTTCATTTAATGCTCTAGGTTAGGGCACTCACCTACTTTGGTAGTGGATACTTTTTCATTTTGGGTACTATAGTAGCACTTTGAGTACTAGAAACAATTGCACCCAAGGTTAACATGGTAGAAACATCACTTTTTAGAGAAATTTTCATTGCAATATGCTTCTTCCTCTTCTTTGAGCCCTTCTTTCCAATCATTGATCCATTTTCTATAAAAGTTCTAGAGATAATGATACATTTGATTTTTGCCTTATGATCTACTAATAGCATTGGCTACAATCGAGATCGTATCTTTATCATTGACCATTTCCTTTCTAAAGAGAGTGAAGGTTATAAATGGTATGATTGCTTTGCTTATACTAGCTTTTTACTTATGGTAGTCTTGGTACACATGTAATGTTGCATTCAACACGTCTTTGACCCAATTCATTCCTATCTGTTGAGATATCGAGCTCCACTCGTGATACGCCAGGGTGACCGTTGTGTATTTATGTCACCGACTTGTCAGTTGCAGACGCGGTTGGTACACCACCCATGAATAATAGCTACATGATAGCTATCCTTATCTACTCTAGTTCGTGGCTCAGTTAGTATGCCACCTTAGTTAGTTGAGTTTGGTTTGAGACCCATATAGAGGGTTCTTCTATTTCTTTGTACTTGAGTTCTTTTGGCTTACACAACTAAGAAGAGGAAAACTGTTTTCAGCCTCCACCCTTGTGTGTCTTCCCCCATTGTGCAAGCAAGAAAGCTTCAAGCGAGACTCCTTCCTTCTCTCCCACAATCTTGACATGGTATCAGAGCCTTGTTCGTGGTAAGGAGCTCAAGAAAGCAAGCCAAGCTCGCGGTGGTCTGGTAAGAGGAGCAGTGTTGCTTTCATTTTCTGTTTTGGGAGCAGATCTCTGCAGGTAGCACAGCCGGAAATTGCAGGAGTGCATTGTCTCAGGTTGAGACGCCCTTCGCGGTGAAGCAAGAGGGCAGTATATGCTGCGGGAAAGGGCTTTAGCCCTTGACGACCTTGTTTTTTTGATTTGAGGCCATTTCGGGGCCTGTTTTGCAGACGGAAGTTTTCTGCACGCACTCAGGAAAAGGCTCAGTTTTATGCTGTGCAGCCACTGTTCTACACGTCGGTGAAAAGTTACTGTAGAAATTGCATCGTATGCTTGTGGGCAGAGACATTGGGAGTTTCAGAATCATCCTTGGTTCCTGTTTATGCAAAATCGTCACTAGGAAGTGACTGTGTGGTCAAATACCACTTTCGCCAGTTTTGCAGATTTGCCCTTGTGAGGGTGAAGCTGTGTTTTTTGTAGTGACAGAATTTCTTGCAGTATTCTGTAATGGCGTCTGATTCTCTTTCACAGATTGTCACTGAAAAGCTTGACAAGAACAACTTCCAGGCATGGAAGTTTAGAATGACGAATTTCCTTATGGGAAAAGGATATTGGGAATTTGTTGCAGGAAATGAAGAAGAACCAGTTCTTCCTGATGTTCCCAATCAACAGCAAATGCAGGCATTTAAAACATGGCATGAGAGAGCCATGAAAGTTATGTACTGGCTGTCTATCAGCATTTCAGTCTCTATGATTGTGCATATTCAGGATGCAAGTACGCCAAAGGAGGCATGGGATACTTTGTCAAAAATGTATAGCACAAATACGCAAGCCAGGAAAATGCAGCTCAAGCAAGAGTTGCACAATGTGCAAAGAGAAAATATGAGCATCAACGACTACCACATGAAGGTGAAGAAGATTGCAGATGCACTTGCTTCCATTGGGTCGCCAGTGGAAGATGATGATTTAGTTTCCGTGACCTTGAATGGTCTAGGAAAGGATTATGCACAGTTTCGAACATCCATTTCAGTTCGTGAAAGATTTCCTGATTTTGAGGAGTTGATTGCTCTTCTAATTTCTGAGGAGCAGAGAAATGGTGGTGCATCTTCTTCAGGAGGAACTTCAAAAGAAGCTGTCTTCTACTCAAATGCTGGAAGAGGTAGAGGCAGAGGTAGAGGAGGCCGATTTGGAGGCCGTGGTAGAAATCAGAATATGCAGCAAACTCAAGAAAACCAGTCCTATGGAGGAGGACGTGGTAACTCTAGAGGCATGGGGAGCCAAAGAGGTCGTGGTGGATGGCAAAGAGGTCAAAATGCAAACAGTAATGTTGAATGCTACTACTGTGGTAAAATGGGTCATATGGCTAAAGACTGCTATAAAAAGCAGAATGACATCATGAATGGAAAACTGCAACAAGGGAATTATGCATCTTCTAGTAGACAGGGTGATGACAGAAATGAGCATTTGTTCATGGTGCAGCACATGAACAATTCTGTGACAAGTGCAGAAGAAAGCAATGATGTATGGTATGTTGACTCAGGTGCATCAAACCACATGACAGGTCATGCAGAATGGATGGAGGATGCAAGGAAAATGGAAAAACCAGGATTTGTGGAGACTGGTGATGATACTACACATCCTATTGTGCAGATTGGAAAAATTCCCTTGTCTATGTAGGATGGGAAAAAGAAATACCTGTCCGATGTACAGACGCATAGTAGGAAGTTTGATTTATATGACTATTACCAGGCCAGATTTGAGCTATGCTGTTGGATTGGTAAGTCAGTTTATGCAGGCTCCAAGGAAACCACATTTGGATGCGGCTAGACGCATACTCAGGTATGTGAACTCCACATTGCAGTATGGACTATTTTATGAGACTGGGGTTCAGATACAGTTGCATGGATACACTGATGCTGATTGGGCTGGTAGTATTTCTGATAGACGATCTACCAGTGGATATGTATTCTCTTTTGGGAGTGCTGCAGTCACTTGGAGCAGCAAGAAACAGCCTACAGTTGCCTTGTCGAGCACAGAGGCTGAGTACAGGGGTGCAGCAATGGCTGCATGTGAGGTAGCTTGGTTGCATAAGCTACTTTATGATATGCATCAGTCTACAGATGGGCCAGTTGTCATTTATTGTGACAACATGAGTAGTATACACTTGGCAAATAACCCAATCTATCATGCTAGAACAAAGCACATTGAGGTGCATTATCACTATGTGCGAGAGAGGGTTTTACTAGGTCTTATTGATCTAGTTTATGTCAGCACAGAGGATCAGGTAGCTGACATATTCACGAAGGCATTGGGCACAGAGAAGCTGCGCAAGTTCAGAGACCTGCTTGGTGTGCAGGAATTGGGATTGAGCTCGAGGGGGAGTGTTGAGATATCGAGCTCCACTCGTGATACGCCAGGGTGACCGTTGTGTATTTATGTCACCGACTTGTCAGTTGCAGACGCGGTTGGTACACCGCCCATGAATAATAGCTACATGATAGCTATCCTTATCTACTCTAGTTCGTGGCTCAGTTAGTATGCCACCTTAGTTAGTTGAGTTTGGTTTGAGACCCATATAGAGGGTTCTTCTATTTCTTTGTACTTGAGTTCTTTTGGCTTACACAACTAAGAAGAGGAAAACTGTTTTCAGCCTCCACCCTTGTGTGTCTTCCCCCATTGTGCAAGCAAGAAAGCTTCAAGCGAGACTCCTTCCTTCTCTCCCACAATCTTGACACTATCTTTGTGGGTATTTCAATCACGTGTACCCATGCTAACCATATTGCCATCATTCAATGGTCTTTTGGGTTTGAATCATTCCTCTCCCTTGTCCATGACCTAGTAGTATCATTAGGATGGGTCTATAGTCCATGAGGACTATATTCCTAGGAAGTGACATATCAATTAGTGTACTCCTCTTCTTTGTGCAATTCTTCTATATATTGTATAGGAATGTCACTCAATGAGAGCCACAATCAAACATGCATGCCTTGGTATCCTTGATGGATTGATTTGTGCCCTAGATGTAATTGGTATTTTATTAGGTTGGGGCTAGAAGAGCCAATTTTTGAGGTCTTCCAATAGGAAGGTCTTCTAGTTTAGTATTGGTATCCAGCCATCATATGGAGTAGGGTAAGGGAGTCATTTGGGGCCCTCCATAGTAAGAACCTTCATATCTATAGTAGTCAAAGTTAGTAGACATTTTGATGGTAGATGGTTTCCATCAAAATGTATGAATTCTATATCTTTTCTCTATACTTATTAGGTGCTTAACGGGGTTTGAGCCACGAGAGCCCTTGTTGTTGGTGTTTATAGGTACTTAGAAACTCTTAACATACATTGAACTCTAAGCTATGCTTGCTTGGCTAGGAATCTTGTGACCTTGTGCCTCTCTTATATATGCTTCTCTCCCTATGGAGGTCATCAATCCTTATGGCTTCATCAAATACACCTTTGATGTTAGATATATCAAGCACTTAATTATTTACCATGGCATTGTATATTGTTTCATCTCGGATTCCCTTAACAAAAGATTTTGTTATTACCTTAGGATTTGTTCTTTCTAGCAAATGGATTCATTTGTATAGAATTCTCACTCTTGACACATAGTTCCTCATATTCTCTCCTTGCTACTCTATATTCATAATCTATATGATGTAATTGTCCCCATATTTGGACTCAAAAAAACACATAATGAAGAGATCTTTTGAAGTAGAGACCACTCCTTTTTCCATATCATCAACATCCTTCATTAGTAATTTTTAGAGGATCATTGCTTTTTCCATATCATCAAATCTATAAACCAAATCATCCATTAGGAAAGTTTGGAGATCATTTAGAGGGACTTGTAAGAAAGTTTGACCAAAATATTCCCTCCAAAAAGGGGCATGTAGTAAAGTTTTTAGAAATGAACTCTAAAGTTGACCCTTCATATTGAAGTCCCTTAATGAAATATTTCATTACAACCTTAGCATTTAACCTTTCTACCGAATGGATTCATTTTTGCAGACTTCTTACTCTTGACACATAGTCTCTCATATTCTCTCCTTGGTAATCCACATTCATTAGCCATACAATGATGTTGTCCCCATATTTGGCCTTAAAAAAGCACCTAATTGAAAGATATTTCAAAGCAGAGACCATCACTTTTTCATAGCTTCCAAGCTTGTAAATACATCCTCCATTAGGATATTTTAGAGGTTATAAGAGGGCAATATAAGGAAGTTTGACCAAAATATTCCCTCCAAAAAGAGGCATCTAGCAAAAACCAAAGTTGTTGAACTTCACATATTTGGATACTCTTCAAAATATATCCCGATAGAATGTATGAAGATTTCCTAGACAAAAATGAATCTTCTAAGTATCAATCCTATGCCTTCTCTAGAAAAACCCTATTGTATTACATATAACTCAATAGCTTTTAAAGACAAAAACTCCAGATATGTGAAGTTTCAAAAACTTTGGAGTTTATTTGCCAAAACTTTATTGGGTAACCTTGTTTGGAGGGAAAATTTTAATCAAACTTCCTTATAAGGCCCTCTAAATGACCTCCAAAATTTTCTGATGCCCTTTTCACCTAAGCATAATCAAAAGGCTTTCACCTTCTTAAAATTGGATGTGAGTTTATAAGTATTGCATACTTGTTAAAAATTCTCCACAAATCTATACGGGTCATCCCCAACTTTCTACTTCTTGACTTGCTTGGCTATAAGGCATATTTTGAATGCTCTTTGATCCTAAGTGTGATACCTAGTCTTGTTAGCACTATGTTGGCCATTTCAGATCCATCTTGAATCATGTTAGAATTTTCAATAAGCCATATTTTTACCAAGTTTGATAGAAAGTCATTAAATTATCATGCTAGATGTGAATTTAAGACTAAACTCTTGATGCCATCTATCTCTATAAACATTTTCACTCTCTCTTTGGTTAGCTACAATTGGGTTCAAACCTGTGGAGAATCAGAGTTGTAGCTGGAAAAAGTGTGCACAAGAGGGAGATAGGAGCTCAAAGTACAAGAACAAAATCTTGTTTACTAAGATGCTCAAGGTACAACTTGGGTACACTCTATCTCTAGTTTGATAGTGACCCATAGGTAGTTTATATAGCCTCTACCTACCTAGGGTTAGGGTTTCCCTTGCCCTTTAGGCTATTCATGTTGAGATATTTGCAATCACACCTACTTTAGTCCCTTTGTGAGAATCAGTGAGGGCTCAGGACCAGAATCCCATATGCACAGTAGGAGAAAGTACCACCACTCAATTCCTATAAAGCATTGTACCTGCACTCTTTTTCCAATGCAATGATAGTACTCTTTTCTTTCCAGTAAAGTGTCATGTCACTGTCAATACACAAGATTGTGTTTATAAGTCAAAGTCTCAATCTTGGAACCTAATTCACTTATGTAACAATTTTTCCTAATCAGGGTCAATGTCTTCATGAGTTTCTTTTTCCTCTTTCAACCTCCATAGCTTCCGCATCTGCCATGCTCTAGATCCCACATATTTCACATGGTATCAGAGCTCAGTTGAGCATGGCCCAACTCTCCTTTCACTCCTCTTAGCTCCTTTCCATATCTTCTCAGCTCAGTTTGAGTACTAGACCCTATCTCCAACTTCATTTGCATTCCTACCTTCAATGAAGCTTCCATGGCAGCCATAGACAGCATCACCTTGTCAGTTTGAAGCTTTCATATCCCTCTCCACAGGCCAAATCTCTCTAAACTTCCTTCTAGAGAATTGTTTCTCTACTTCCAAAGCTCCTTCTTGGTACCTTAATCATTGAGATTGGGCAACTATAGCTTCAGCATTGCCTCTTTTCAGAGTTGCTGCCATAACTGTGTCTGTGGACAGTACCTATCTACCTCTGTTGGAGCAGCCATATCTCATCAACTAGGCCATATCTCTTCAAGCTTTCTTCTAGACAGTTGTTCTTCAGGTCAAGGTGCAAATTCTTGGCACAAAAATCAAGGAGATTGATGCACACCATGCCCGGCATTTGCATTTTCCCAAATCTGGGTGCAGTTTTGACAGCGATCACTTTGAGGCTTAGATCTCTCAACTCGAGCATAATCAATACAAACCCTCTTAGGGGGAGTTAGATCCATTAGTGAAGGTCCTCGATCTCAAAGGGTTTGATCAGATTCAACCTATGGAGCGTGTGGGAGCTTTTTTACCAGTTGCAGGTCCTTGTTTTGATAGGACAGCCATAGCCACTTACCTTTAAGCTCATTTTTCCTTCATTTTCTCTCTCCTTCAACTTAAACCAAGCCAAGGCCACTCTAATATGAAGTTTTCAGCAAGTATTCAACTATCAAATCAGCAAGGAGGGAAATCTATGAAGACTCAAGCAACAAACATCAAATTTCAAACTAGTATCTTTTGATACTTCACTGCCATTGCTTGTGTCTTTTGACACATACAAAGATCAACTCATTCCTGGTTATTCTCAGTCATTTGAAGCTAATTTTCTATTGGTCTCTCAAGTCGAACATGGGCAAAGATTCTCCAACTGCCCGTTTCAAAGGAGTCGGGTTTCATACCTGGCAGACTCGCATCAAATTGATCCTGATGAAGAAGGGCCTCTGGGCCATTACCACTGGAAAAGAAAAGAAGCCTCGTGATGCGGATCTTGCTGTTACTTGGAAAAAGAATGATGATAAGGCTCAGGCCATTATCAAACTGGAGCTAGATGACAGCTATATCCACCATGTGGATAACTATGAGACCTCACAGGATACATGGAAGAGACTTGACACCTTGTTCGGTGCACAGTCTAAATCATCAAAGTATGGTCTCCTAATTGAGTTTTTCAGGCTTGAAATGAAGTCCAGCACATCACTTGCCACACATCTAAATTACATGGAAGGACTTCTAACCCAACTTGCAGGAATCAACATTAAAATGGAAGAAGATGTTTGCATCAGTGTTCTACTTAAGAGTTTGCCTCCTGAATATAATAATGTATCAACAACTTTAATCAACATGCCAAATCCTCAACTTGTTGATATCCAAGCATCACTGCTAGAGGAGGAAAAGAAGCTAAAAACTAAGGAAGAACCAAGTACCTCTAGAGATGAGCATGCATTATATGTTGGCAACATGTACAAAGGCAAGAAGGATCAGCTCTTCTGTGACTTTTGCAAAAGGACCGGACACACCGAGAAGTTCTGCCAACCTAGAAAGAGGTCCCAAAAGGCCTATCTAGTTGTAGTCAAAGAAGAGGAAGAAAATGGAGCAAAGGAAGAAGAAGAAGAAGAAGAAGAAGACCACCAGGAGAAGGACAAACCTCATCAGTCCTTCTATTCAGATAGACTTTTTTAGTTTTGTATTTCCTAGCCCTAATGCCTCAAACATAAACTTGTAAATTCCTCAGTTATCCTTGTACTACAGCCTCTGTACACTTTGCGAGGTCCCTGCTACAGCCTCTGGTTGTCCATCATGTTTGTGGTACCCACACTTAGCCTTTTTTGCGACAGCATCTGGTGTTTTTGCCATGTTTATGGTGTGCCCACACTTTGCAGGTGTTGCTTTCACTAAAGCCTCTACAACTTTGTACTTTTGGTTGTGATTGAGGAGGGGTGTTGAGATATTTGCAATCACACCTACTTTAGTCCCTTTGTGAGAAGCAGTGAGGGCTCAGGACCAGAATCCCATATGCACAGTAGGAGAAAGTACCACCACTCAATTCCTATAAAGCATTGTACTTGCACTCTTTTTCTAATGCAATGATAGTACTCTTTTCTTTCCAGTAAAGTGTCATGTCACTGTCAATACACAAGATTGTGTTTATGAGTCGAAGTCTCAATCTTGGAACCTAATTCACTTGTGTAACAATTTGTCCTAGTCAGGGTCAATGTCTTCATGAGTTTCTTTTTCCTCTTTCAACCTCCATAGCTTCCGCATCTGCCATGCTCTAGATTCCACATATTTCACAAGTCACACCTATCTGCCCTCATACACCCTTGCTTACAGTGGGTTCCTATGCCTATCTTCTAACAGCCCCCCTCAATGCCAGGGGGGGCATTGGATTACAAGGCATGTAAGATGTCCTCCCCCCCTCCCCCCCCCCCCTTAAACAAATGGGACGCCTTTATAAATCAGGCTACAAGAGTGTTTTTAGGTAGATGGTTTAAAGACTCAAAAAAGTCAATCTTCAGATGGATTGGAGGCATAATTGGCCACCAGTTCTTTGGGTACATCAGGAATGTTGGGGCATTTAGTAGTGATATGCCTTGTCTTCTTGCATTTGTTACATTTCATTTTTTCGAGATACTTCTTCCAACAGTTGTTTACAATATGTCCTTTTTTCTTACAGAAAGAACATCTAGTGAGAAATGTATGTACCAATACTTGATCACGGGAAGTTGAAGATGCTTGGACGGTGTTGCCTTCTTTGTGGTTCCTCTTTTCTTCATCCAAACAGGATTGGATGGTACTTGCCAATGTAGGATTTGGAATGTTGGTAAGAGTGGTTATAAGGGTAGGAAACACCTTTTTTACAGCTTTTAGGAGAATAGCAATATCATCTTCTTCATCTATTGGAGCTTGTACTGAGGCAAGATATGCCATAAGTCCCTTCATGTGAGAAATGAATTTTTGCAAGTCTTCTCCTGATCTATATTTCAAGCTAAAGAATTCAATTAGGACTCATCTAAGTGTAGCATGATGATTGCCTGGGCACATTGGTCATCCTCTACATCAACCAGATTTGCAGAGTTTACAGCTCTACTGCCTTGAATGAGAGGCCAATACCCTCTCTCCAACATCTTGTACTTGATAAGTATTTGCTATGGGTGGAAATCTTTGCCATCAAATTTTCGAATTTGAGGATAGACATCAACATATGTTGTGGCCATTGGGAAGGTCTTACCACTTGCTAGAACAAGGGCAGTGTCTAGTCCCTTACAAACTTGCCACTGAATGCGGAAGCAAATCAAACACTTGATATCAAAGTTGTAATGTGGAGAAAGGATGAAAATCATACATATGTAATATTTCAAAATATGACTTTGGTGGTCCTTTCTTATGTGCAATCTTCTTCTGAGGTTTAATGGTCTTTTTAGGCTTCAATGATCTGAACCTAGACTGGACTTCGAACTCCTCCTTGTGGTATGGGTCAGCGGCGGATGAACCTTGTGTTGTGGTCTATGATTTCAATGCTTGTTGCTGATGATTCCGAGGAGAGTACAATGACACTCATCCTTCTGATTTCATTGCCCAGTGTACTTGAAAAAAGTCACTCAAGATATGCAATACTATTCTAGTGTATGATGGTCTATGTGTTTATAATTGTACACATAGCCTTACAACTTGAAGCAGAGCACTCAGTTGTTTTAATTTCCTGATAAAAAACATTCAGGCTATGTAAGTATTAGCAGCAATGATGATTAAACAATGTGCCTTAGTGCTTACAAGCACTCATCTGTAGCTCATGTTGTTAGAGATGGTAAATGTCAGCCCTGATAAGCTTTAATGATGACTTTCCAAGTGCACTAACCTCTGAGATAAGGTTCCAAATTAGTAATTGACTCAGAAGGAGTTAACTTAGTGATTAAAAATTATTGTTAATGACCAAACATTGAGAATGTAAAATATTACACAACGCAGCGAACAGAATCTAAGAAAGAGATAGACAGTACACAACAGATAAGACGAGAATCAGTAAATTCTTTAACTTCAAACAACTGATACAAAGATGGCTCTGTCCACCCGTGCGCTTCCACTGTGTGAAGCTTAGATGGCGATCTAGACAGAAGATAGGTGAAGAGCTTAAGGCTAGCTGGAACAACAACTCTGACTGGGTGAAAGATGAGTGAGAGATGGCTGCGAAGGGGTTTAGCTTTTATAGCCCGCGAAGGTCATTAGGCCGGCCTACTAACCGACCTACCATATGAGCCTCCACTAGTCGGACAGGGAATATTCCCTTTACCATTGGGCCGGGGACGCTGCCCCCGTACCCCCGCCAGGGGGGTTGCTTTCGCGGCCCTCGAACCCCACAATAGGGGCCCCTTTTAACTCCCTTACACCGCAACTCGATGCAATGCACCTCAAGTTGCTACCAGCTTAACCACTCTGTCTAACCCAAAGATTAGACCCACAACAGTCATGCCATCCGGTCACATAGACCTCATCTAATATACAAGTCAGGACTCAACCAATGTCCGGGCTCACATTTGGCTTCTCCTCATAATGGGGGCCTTACAACTTTGAGCACCATGGATCATTGGTAGCACCTAATGAGGGTGGGGCATTGATCATATCTAACACCCCCCCTCAATGTCCACCCATAGGTGAACTATCTCCACGGCCCAATGCCGAGTCTCTGAAGATGAACTTGAAGCAGATCCTTCGTAAGTGCTTTGGTGAAGAAATCTGCTCCATTCTCCTCTGTTGGACAGTAGACCAATTCCACTATCCCATCCTCCATCAAATCACGCACATAGTGATACTGGATCTCTATATGTTTGGTGCGTGCATGAAACACTGGATTTTTGGCAATGACGATGCAACTCTGATTGTCACATCTCAGCACAGTTGGTTCTTCATCCTGCACTCCCATATGCCATAGAATTCTTCTCAACCATACAGCCTCACATGTAGCAAAACAAGCTGCCTTGTACTCTGCTGCGGTAGAAGACAATGCCATTGTTGGTTGCTTCTTACTAATCCAAGAGAAAATTCCTGAACCCAAAGAGAAACAATAACCAGAAACTGACTTCCTGGAATCAATGTCTCCTGCCCAATCTGAGTCACAGTTCCCCACAAGAGAAGTTCCGAAATTGTATGTGATACTATAGTCAAGAGTTTTCTTCAAGTATCTGAGCACCCGCATCCTAGCCTTCCAATGACTCTCATGAGGTTTGTTTGAGAACCTGCTCAAAACACCAACAGCAAAACTGATATCTAGTCTGGTGTTACACAAGTAGATTAGACTGCCGACCAACCTCCTATACCTCCCAATGTCTGCTAGTGCTGATGTATCCTCGACGGATAACTTTGCATTCACCTCCATAGGTGTAGCTATCTCCTTGCACTCGGTCATGCCAAATGCCTTCAAGATCTCCCATGCATACTTCTTCTGAGAGATAAAGATCTTTCCAGACTTCAATCCCCAAACAATAGTGCAGCAAGCCCAAGTCTGTCATTTTAAACTCAGAACTCAAAGCCTTTCGAGTTTGGTTAATGATATCTTCATAGTCACCTGTAATAAGAAGGTCGTCCACATATAGGACAAACACTACAGACTTTTTACCATCCCTGTAAACATACAAGTTAGCATCTGAGGCACATCTTTTGAAGTTTAGGTTTAAAAAGAACCTATCTATCTCCTGGTACCATGCTCTGGGGGCTTGTTTCAGCCCATACAATGCCTTCTTCAGTTTACACACTTTGTTCTCAGAATGGGGGGACCTCAAACCCTAGTGGCTGAGCCACGTACACCTCCTCCTTGAGGTCACCATTTAAGAACGCTGACTTAACATCCATTTGGTACACTGGCCACTTCTTGTGGGCAGCCACTGCAAGTACCGTGCGAATAGTGGTCATTTTGGCAGTTGGGGCAAATGACTCTTCAAAATCAAACCCTTCAACTTGTGAAAATCCTTGGGCAACCGGTCTAGCTTTGTACTTTTCTAAGGTATCATCAGCCTTGTACTTTACCTTCCAAATCCACTTGGTGCCAATAACCTTCCACTTTGCTGGTCGATCCACTAGCTCCCAAGTGTCATTCTTCATTATGCTGTCATACTCCGCCTGCATAGCAGCCTTCCATGATGGATCTGCAAGTGCTTCTTCTAAGTCAGTTGGCTCCTTTACTTCTCTCATAATCTCAACCATCAAGGCCATATTGACTATGTGAGCAGAAGCCCTCCTTTGCTCCTCTATTCTCTGAGACCTCCTTGGTCCGTCTGCCTTCTCCTCAACAGATGCAGGCATAGAATTATTGTGGTCATAGAGCTCCTTCACCCAGCACGGCAATGGGTTTTCCGATGGGGTGATGTCAGGTTGGTGAAATTTTTCCTCATCATCTGAAGATGATGCTTCCTCCTCCTTAAGGATAGGGAAAGCTCTCGAGACAGGTTCATAGTGGACTACTTCTTCGCTTGATGATAAAGTGGAAGAACTTGCCTTCTCCTCCTCCATTGTATGCGGCTCCTCCTTGAACACCACATCACGGCTCGCGATGATCTTCTTTGCCTCTTGGTCATATAATTTGTAAGCCTTTTGCTCATCACTATAACCCAAGAAGATACATTTTCTGCTTTTTGGTTGTAACTTGTTTCTCTTCTCATCTGGAACATGTGCATAACATTCACACCCAAAAATTCTGAAATGTGAGACAGATGATTTCTTACCAGTGTAAGCCTCATGAGGTGTTTTTCCCTTGAGAGCCTTTGTATAGCTCCGATTTTGAATGTAGACTGCAGTATTAACAGCTTCAGCCCAAAAATGGTTAGGCAATCCCTTGCCCTTTAGCATGCATCTTACCATCTCCACAATGGTGCGATTCCTGCGTTCCACAACACCGTTCTACTGAGGTGAGTGAGGCGTCATCAATTGACGCTTGATCCCTTTGCTCTTGCAAAAGCCTTCAAACTCCTTTGAGTTGAACTCACCACCACCATCTATTCTAAATTTCTTCACACTTTTCCCTGTTTCATTCTCAACAAGTATTAGCCATTCTTTAAACTTACCAAAAGCTTGAGCCTTATCACGAAGGAAGTACACCCACATCTTCCTATGGTAGTCGTCAACAATCAACATAAAATAAGAAGATCCCCCCAAGGCATGTGTAGGCATCTTACCACACAAGTCAGCATGCACCAACTCTAGAGGAGCCTGTGCTCTATTCTTGCTTTCTTGTGGAAATGCCTTTCTCTGTTGCTTGCCCATCATACAAGCTTCACATGGTTCCTTCAATTCAGTTATTGTAGGTAGGTGAGCAACCATACCTTGCTTTTGCATCTCCTTCAATACTGCAAATCCGATGTGTCCAAACCTTTCATGCCAAAGCTTACTTGTGCCCACTCCAGCGGTGGCTGTAAGAGCACTTAGCTCATATAGGTTGTTCCTTCTTTCTCCTTTGCCAACAATTGTGCCAGTACTATCAATAATTTATGCACCTGTCTTCTTGAACCTCACTTCATGACCAAGATCAGTTATGGCAGCAAACTGATAAGAGATTTCTCCTAATTTCGGGAACAAACAAAACATTTGAAAGCTTTTTGACTTCACCATTTGCAACAACAAAAGAAATAGTACCTATGCCCGCAGCAGGGCATTTAGCATCATTTCCAACCATCACAGTGATGGATTCTTGTAGAGGCTGCATAGAACTGTATAGACCTTTCTTGTTGGTCATGTGACGGGAGGCCCCACTATCCAACACCCATGAGTCAGTGGTAGATTCTTCTTGCACCGAGGAGCACACTTCCTCAATGGTCTCCATGAATAATTCCAACTCTGCTTCAGTCATATTGGCTATCTCTTTCCCTTTACTTTTAAGGGTACCATTCTTTTCATCTGCCTTCTTGACACGACAATCTGCAATTGCATGTCCTTTCTTCTTGCAGTAGAAGCACTCTCCTTGAAACTTCTTCTTGCTACCCTTCTTCTTTTTGTCACCATCATTTTTGGTGGAGGAAACACCTTTGCCTTTTGCATTAGCAGAGAATGCAGCATCTCCATTGTTGCTTCCTTCTCGGGCTTTCAGCCTCAACTCCTCCTCCATTAATAATGCACAAAACTCCTCAAAATTCAAAGCTTGAGGTCTCACCTGAGTATTAAGGGCAGTTACTAGTCCATCAAAATTTTGTGGACAAATCTGAAGACACCTCCGAGCTAGCTCTTCGCTAGTCTTTTGTATCCCAGTGCCAGCCATCTGGTCGCGTAGATTCTTAATCCGAGTGATGAATGCTTCAACCGTCTCTCCTTCAACAAACTTCTCCGCTGCTAGTTGATTCTCCAAGTTTTGAATCCTTATTTGGTTTCGTGTTTCATACTGACTCCTTAGTAGATTCCAAGACTCTGACGCTTTGGTTGTATGCTGAATCAGAGTCAAAACACTGTCAAAACAGCTTGTAACTAAGGCACACAATGCATCTGCATTCCTTCGTTTCCAAGCTTGTAGAAGATCTGCATTCGGAGGAATCATCACACTAGGATTTGATGGGTCGGGGGTAGGCTGTGGTTCTGCGTCAGTCCCCAGCACAGTCTCCAGAAGCTCATAAGAATCAAGGATAGTTGTAATTTTGAACTTCCACAAGGTGTAGTTTGTACCATCTAACTTGCCTTCGCTCAAGGTTGGTGGACGAATCCTCAGTGTTTGAATAGTCGGTAAAGCAACACCACCTCCTACACCGCTTCCGGAAGTTGACATAGTTTCTGTTTGTTGTTGAAGCCTTTGCCTCTTGCACGCTCTCCGATCTCTAGAGCCCCCTGGGCTCTGATACCATGTAAAATATTACACGGCGCAGCGAACAGAATCTGAGAAAGAGATAGAGAGTACACAACAGATAAGAGGAGAATCAGTAAATTCTTTAACTTCAAACAACTGATACAAAGATGGCCCTGTCCACCCGTGCACTTCCACTGTGTGAAGCTTAGATGGCGATCTAGACAGAAGATAGTTGAAGAGCTTAAGGCTAGCTGGAACAACAACTCTGACTGGGTGAAAGATGAGTGAGAGATGGCTGCGAAGGCGTTTAGATTTTATAGCCCGCGAAGGTCGTTAGGCCGGCCTGCTAACTGACCTACCATATGAGCCTCCACTAGTCGGACAGGGAATATTCCAGGGAATATTCCCTTTACCACCGGGTCGAGGGCGCTGCCCCTGTACCCCCGCCAGGGGGGCCGCTTCCGCAACCCCCAGACCCCACAATAGGGGCCCCTTTTAACTCCCTTACACGCAACTCGATGCAATGCGCCTCGAGTTGCTACCAGCTTAACCACTCCATCTAACCCAAAGATTAGACCCACAACAGTCACTTTTTTGCCATCCGGTCACATAGACCTCATCTGATATAGAAGTCAGGACTCAACCAATGTCCGGGCTCACATTTGGCTTCTCCTCATAATGGGGGCCTTACAACTTTGAGCACCATGGATCATTGGTAGCACCTAATGAGGGTGGGGCATTGATCATATCTAACAGAGAAATCTGAAAGTTGAAGAAGCTTGAAGCTTCCTGGCTATGGCTGCCATGAAACTAACAGTTAGGGTTTGGATTCTAGCAACCAGTAGAGGTAAAATTTCCTTAAGCCCTCTCAAGGGGAGATGGCCACTAGGGGGGCTATGAAATCCCTATGGTGGCCCTAGTGATTGTGCCGCCTGCTGCCCACGCCAAGCCTAGAGATGTCGCACTGTCAAAAACAGTGCCGATTCTGTGTTTCAAGTAATGACATCTGCCACGTCGACTAATCCCAAGCTTTGTTGTGCCAGGCTGAATTGGGTAGAGCTAAGGAGAAGATCTCCAAAAGAAACTAGAGGCTGAAATTACTTCTATTTCCCACACCAACTGCTCCAAGGTCAGGGGGGTCTAGTTGGCTATGGAGTTTGAAGTTCCAAAATGAGAGAGATGGAGATTGTCTTGTGCACTTAGTGGAGCTGAGATTTGAGGAAGCTGAAGAGACTAGAGGAGGCTCTGATACCATGTGGAGAATTAGAGTTGCAGCTGGAAAAAGTGTGCACAAGAGGGAGATAGGAGCTCAAAGTACAAGAACAAAATCTTGTTTACTAAGTTGCTCAAGGTACAACTTGGGTACACTCTATCTCTAGTTTGATAGTGACCCATAGGCTGTTTATATAGCCTTTGCCTAGCTAGGGTTAGGGTTTCCCCTGCCCTTTAGGCTATTCACACCTATCTGCCCTTATACCTGCCCTTTAGGCTATTCACACCTATCTGCCCTCATACACCCTTGCTTACAGTGGGTTCCTATGCCTATCTTCTAACAAAACCTACCAAGGGTATCTAGCCCTGTATCTTCAAGTGTCTATAGTTTGTGATATCTAAATTATTAGTCATTGCTCTTGATTGCCATATTGCTAGTTTTACCTCCTTTTCTTTTAAGGTTAACTAGCTCAATAATCTTGTCAATAAGTGAGAGATGGGTATCTTTCAAATTTGTCTTTTCAAAGCTCTTTCTTTCTCTAGGTCTAGGGTCCTTTCTCCATCTTATCCCCTAGTTTCCAATCTAAATTAACTAGCATCTTTTTCAAGGGTAAATTCTATGGTCTAGAAAATTTTCATTGTGATGGAATCTTGGAAGAAAGGCTTCCTAATTTATAGCACTTATATTTCTTTAAACAATCTCATCTTGGATCCCATAAAAAGGATAATATCTTACTCGCATAATTCTCTACATGAAAGGAACTTCCAACTACAATTCCCAAGTTAATCCTAACCTTATTAGGCCTATAGCCTTCTTGATTGTTCTTAGGTATTGGATAATTATGCAAGAGTTTATAGTGTACCTCCATTATACTAGCTCATCTTATGAAAATTAGAGTATTAAATTCTAATACTTTTTTTATTCATATTCCTAAAACAACAAGAATCCTTATAGGTGATCCATAATTGTTCCTTTGTCTATATGTTTAAAAAATTAGATCAATTTGTATTCTTAGTATGAACTAGGCTCCATCTTATGAGCAAAATGCTCCTTGCAAAAATTTTCCTCCTAGGCAACCTATCTTTTGTCTACCTACTCTAATCACGTGTACCTAAAAGAATATCCTAAGTCTAGTAGTGAAATCTCTATGCCCATAGCCTAAAAAGATGCACTTACTGGATTTCAATTCTAACTTGCACTAATTTTCCTTTGGCACATGCACATAAACTTCACAACCAAACATTCTTAAATGATGATAAGAGGGCTTCTTGCCCAACCATACCTCTTTAGGAATGCCACCATCTAAAGTAGTATTTGATTACTTGTTTATTAAATGTACCACAATTGCCATAGACCCCAACCAAAATTCTTGAGTCCAGCATTAGGTAGTGTTGAGAATCAGCAATCACACTCAAACAGCCTCTTTGTATGGAATCTCAGGGTCAAGGATATGCAGGCTAACTTATCCCATATGCACAATGGTGCCTACTGCAGTTTCCTACTTTCCTATAAAGCATTGTACTTGCTTCCTTTCTTAATGCAATGATAGTACTCTTTTCTTTTCAATGAAGTGTCAATGTCATTGTCCACATACACAAGATTGTGTTTATGAGTCCAAGTCTCAATCTTGGAACCTAATTCACTTGTGTAACAAACAGTGTCCTTGTCTTCTCCATCATGAGTCCACAATTCTCATTTCATCCTCCATAGCTTCCGGTTTTGCCATGCTCTAGATCCCGCATTTCTCACATGGTATCAGAGCCCAGTTGGGCATGGCATTGCTTGTCTAGCCTCTCTTGATTTCTTTCAACCTCAGTCTAGCTCAATATCAGCTCATGACTTCATCTCCCAACTCTACTCTCACTGAAGCTTCCATGGCAGCCATAGCCAGCAACACCCTGTCAGATTGAGCTGCTTATATCTCACTCCACAGGTCAAATCTCTTGGAGCTTCCTTTTGGAAAAGTATTCCCCAACTCACAAAGCTTCCCTGTATCACATCAATCCAGGACATTGGACCATCTGGAGCTCAGCATTGTGAAAATCCTCAATCTCTGCTCTGTGTCTGCCATAGCCAGACAGGACCTACCTTACTTGGAGCTTCCATAACTCTTCAACCAGGCCATTTCAGCCCACTATTTCTTCTAGGGAGTTGTTCTCTGCTCAAGGTGATTCATCCTGGCACAAAAATCGACTGCATTACTGCGCCCTGGCTCCAGCATTGCGGAAATCGCAGAATCCTGTCAAAACTGCGCCTGCTTCTGTTCGACGTGTATGCGTGCTTCATACAGGTCACAATCTTGACGATTATGATAGGGCTTTGGTAGGCCATGAAGTCAGCTTCCTAGGCATATAAAAATTTTTGAAAATGATCCACTGTAGCTCCTGCAATCAGCAAAAAACCAGGCCCCTGTCTCAGAAACCCTAATTCCACCATAGCCAAAGCTTCAAAATTCTGACATTTTTCACTGTTTCTCTCACTGAAGTTATCAACAGTGATTTTAATCACTGAGCAATACTCTTTGAAGTTCATTAAAGTACTGTCACTCAAATCTGAAGGTATCAGCATCAAATCAAGAAGGGGAAGATCACTTGGATTTTAAAAGAGTAAAAGACTTTTGCAGATTTGGTATTCATTGACACTCAGTTAGTGTTTTTTAGCACTTGTGTCTCTCAACCAATTCTTCTGTTGCTCAAATCTAATAAGTCTGAAGTTGATTTGCTACTATTCCCGTAAGTCTAACATGGGCAAAGACTCTCCAAATGCTCGATTCAAAGGAGTCGGGTTCCACACTTGGAAAACCCGCATCAAGCTCATCCTGATGAAGAAGGGTCTCTGGGCCATCACAAATGGCAAAGAGAAGAAACCTCGGGATGCGGACCTTGCAACTACTTGGCAAAAGAATGATGACAGAGCACAGGCCATTATCAAACTGGAGCTAGACGACAGTTATATCCATCATGTGGATAACTCTGAGACCTCACAGGATACATGGAAAAGACTTGACACCCTGTTCGGTGCACAATCTAAATCATCAAAGTATGGTCTCCTAATTGAGTTCTTCAGGCTTGAAATGAAGTCCAGCACATCACTTGCCACACATCTCAATTACATGGAAGGACTCCTAACCCAACTTGCAGGAATCAACATTAAAATGGATGAAGATGTTTGCATCGGTGTTCTACTTAAGAGTTTGCCTCCTGAATATAATAATGTATCAACAACTTTAATCAACATGCCAAATCCTGAACTTGTTGATATCCAGGCATCACTGTTAGAAGAAGAAAAGAAGCTAAAAACTAAAGAAGAACCAAGTACCTCTAGAGATGAGCATGCATTATATGTTGGCAACAGGTACAAAGGCAAGAAGGATCAGCTCTTCTGTGACTTCTGCAAAAGGACCGGACACACCGAGAAGTTCTGCCACGCAAGAAAGAGATCCCAAAAGGCCTATCTAGTCGCAGTAAAAGAAGAAGAAGAAAATGGAGCAAAGGAAGAAGAAGATGAAGATGAAGACCACCAGGATCGGAAGGACAAGACTCATCAGTCCTTGTACTCTCATAATTCTGATAGACTGTTTTAAAAGCTTTGTACTTCCTTGCCCTAATGCTTCCTGCCATAAGCTTTGTAAACTCCTTATGTAACTTGGCATTACAGTCCCTGTACACTTTGTGAGGCCCCTGTTACAGCCTCTGGATGTCCACAATGTTTATGGTACCCACACTTAGCTTTTTTTTTTGTGACAGCCTCTAGTGTTTTGCCATGTCTGTGGTATGCCCACACTTTGCAGGTGGTTCTCATTACAGCCTCTACACACTTTGTGCCTTTTCTAGTTGTGATTGAGGAGGGGTGTTGAGAATCAGCAATCACACTCAAACAGCCTCTTTGTATGGAATCTCAGGGTCAAGGATATGCAGGCTAACTTATCCCATATGCACAATGGTGCCTACTGCAGTTTCCTACTTTCCTATAAAGCATTGTACTTGCTTCCTTTCTTAATGCAATGATAGTACTCTTTTCTTTTCAGTGAAGTGTCAATGTCATTGTCCACATACACAAGATTGTGTTTATGAGTCCAAGTCTCAATCTTGGAACCTAATTCACTTGTGTAACAAACAGTGTCCTTGTCTTCTCCATCATGAGTCCACAATTCTCATTTCATCCTCCATAGCTTCCGGTTTTGCCATGCTCTAGATCCCGCATTTCTCACAGGTAGGATACTTAGCATCCTTTCATTTAACATCCTATTCATTTGCTCTGCAATATCATTTTGGGTAGGATTATCAAGTCCTATGAATTCCCTTTTTATCCCACATGCTTCACAAAAATTTATGAAGCATGAGAGACATATTCTTTATGATTATCAGTGTTGAGACACTTAAGTCTCTTTCCAAACTAATTTTCTACAAGTGCCAAAAAAAAACAAGATAAATCTCATCTTTTCTATCCATAATGAGAGCCCACACTTTCCTAGTTGTGTCATTAATGAATGTGATAAAATAGGCTGCCCCCCATAGACTTCATAGGCATAGGTCCCACATATATCACTACACATTAAGTCCAAGCATCTCACTACTTTTCTTTTTTAAGTTTTTTAAAAAAATTGATTGAGTGTGCATGCTTTCCATATCTATAATGGTCACAAATAAAAAGATCAAAAAAATCAAGAGAACACAAGTAAACTAAATGAGATAGCATTTCCATTCCTTTTCTAGACATATGTCCTAATTGATGATGCCACAAATATACATTTGGCATCTCAATTACAATAGTTATATCATTTTTTATAGAAGGAACTTGAAGGGATATGAATTGCCACATTTGGCTCCTTTAAGAGACAACAAATAATCCCTTGTGGACTTTCCACGGTTGACTCTCAAAAGAAGTAGAGTATCCCAAGTCATCCACCTAATCAATAAATATCAAGCTATTATCAAGCTTAGATATATGGCATACATTCCAAAGAGTAAAGCTAGATCCATTCTAAAAAGCAAACTACATCTTCCCTATACCAATACCAACTATATCACATATATATTCATTTCCAAGCTAAACTAATCCATGCCAGTTGTTGTCATATAAATAGAACCACCCATTATGAGGATTCATATGAAAATATGTACCAAAATCGAGTATCCAATCTTGGGCTAATTTTCTATCTGCTACAGCTAGCATATGTGCAGAAAGAGTAGAAGTAAATAGCACTTCACCATCATCGTTATGTACAATCATTGCACTAATTTCTTCAATCTTTACCTTTTCTTTACCTTCTTTCCAGTCAGAACTCTTACCCTTTTTCTTCTTATCTTCTTGTTGTTACTTCCATTTGAAATAGTCCAACCTATTTTACCACAATAGAAGCATTCAATATCTTTTTTGGACCCGAATTTGCTACGTTGTCGGAGCTTTTAGGGGTCGAAAGTCTACCGTGGGGGTAAGAGATAGCAGGATGAAGGGAGATTCACAGAGAGGAGTAGACAGAAGAGAAGGGGTTCAAAGAAATAGAAGATGTAGAAGAATACTCACAGAGGTGAAGCCTATCAATTTATTTCTGCATTATGAGAAGATAAATCTCTTGTAGACAAAAACGTGCATAAAATAATATCTTCCTCTATGCTACTCAAATTGCCAATCTGATGCTTCCATTGGCTTCAAAACGGGGTCAAACTACCAGTAAACCTAGCCAAAATTTTGCCAGATCACTCCTTCATCTCCCGCTTCGGAGTGATGTTCACTGCCTGAAAATTGCGATTGCACATTGCACGATTTCGCTAATCCTTCTTTTTACATAAAATCCTTCCAAAATGGCTGAAAGCTAGATGCTTTCTTTTAGATGTCATCCTATTGTAGAAGTTGTCTACAATTTTTGGATTTTTACAAGAGATAATATCTAAAATATTAAAATTTGGGCAAACTTGTCCAAAAATGTAGTATTTTTTAACCATCCATACTACGGATACTAACATTAATGACAATATGGCATTGGCTCTCTAGATAAAAAAGAAAGCCACACTAGAGTTTTTCACACTATGTTCGTGTACTGGCACGACATCCACCCCCTCCTAACCTGCACATCCTCCGGCATATGCCAAAATCTTATGGATTCGCAATGTCAGAAGAAGTATCCTTTGCCATGCCAATGTCTTCATCTTCTACCTCTTTTTCTTCCATATTCTCATGTTCATGCTCAGCAAACTCTTGAATGACTTCATACATCTCTAAAGTGTCGATAATAATTAACCTCTTTTTCTACCCTATTTTCAACATTAATTGTTGCAAAAATTTCAGCCACTGTATTAACATCAACCAGTCCTGAAATACCTTCATTTGTAGCCATCAAACCATATGTCTTCAGTTCTTTTTCAGCCCATCCTACATATTTCTTTTCAGCGTTGCACATGGCTGAAATATTCTTAAAACTGCCAAGACTACATACTGTCCATTCCTGCAATCAAGACACAAACATAGTTTTCCCCTTTCTTGGAGGCATAATTATCTTCCTAGAGGCACTACCATAGCCTCCACTTACAACAATGCTATCTAAAAACCCTTAAACTCCCGTGCATTAGGTAGGATAGGATTATCCCACAACCTAACATGATTGCGAGGATGATTCACACTAACAGTGAGAAACTGTATCGTCTTTGTATTGTCTTTACTCCGAACCCAAGCATATGAAGTATCATCATCCAAGGCTTTTGTTTCCAACCTTGATTCTGAAATATAGGGCTGCCCCAAAATCATCGGATAACTACATGAACCTTACACAAAAAAATGATATTCATCCCTAACATCTCCAATAGTCACGGGTACATTCGGACAAGCCACATAAAGATCCCCAGATGAATTTTTTGTTGCCTGCATGTGCCATCCAAGATCTACATCAATCGGTAAACCTCCATTCTCATACAAGCTGTGTGCCATAACATTGATTTCGAAACCATGATCCAAGAGAGCTATGCAAGGTGTCTCTCTTTCTCCCACTTTAACAATTGTCTCTGTTATAGCACGCGCCGAATGCATTCGTGAATAATGATTGCTTGGAATAAAATGAGCATCTTCTTCTTCATGTGCTTGTTGATGGGCATCCCTATTAAACATAGCCTCTCTATATGCTTAGTGCTACTCATAATACCATTTTCAGCCACAAGCTTTCTATCTACACTTCCATTTAACCCATTTTCAGCATCAGCCTATTCCAAAACAGCATTACATGCATCATCATATTCCCTCTAAAGATGTTTCTCTATGTCTTTTTCAACTTGCATCAATGCTTGCAAAACTTCACCATCAAACTGTCTTTTTCGTTTCAGCATATCAATGATTGCATCATGAAATTCACGCTTTGCAATTCCAAGAACTTTGCCAAGTGTGAATTCCACTCTACTTCCAAGTATGCGATCTTCCAAGACTTTTTTAAGGTTTGTGGCAATCTCAAGATCCAATTGTAACCTGTAACCGGGGTGCTTGCCCCTTTTCTTTCCTTCTTGTTTCTTCTCTTGAGATGCATCCTCCGTAACATGCTCAAGTATGGTTTTTTTAGCCTCTTTCTGTTGCTCCATTTTACTTCGTCTTATGCATTTAGATGGGCCTAAAGAGGAAGGACTAGTAATGCCCTCATCTCTTATTCTCTTTTTTTCCACAAGAGCTTCTTGACTATGAACCTCAGCCAAATAAGCATAGGCTGAAAATAACTCCATTGGTACACTCCATGCTCTCTCTCATATACTCTGACTTGCATCAGCCAATTCAAACTTTGTTGTTTTGCCCTTTTTCATGCAATCTAATGCTTGTATCCAAAGGTAAGATTTTGCTTCAGTCATGCCTCCTTTACAAGCTTCATTAGCCCTTTCAATTGTCAACCCATATGTGGTTGCATAGACAAATGATGTCATTGCATCTATATCTTCCAATCTCTTCTGCATGCCACCATTTCTAAAATTTGGATCTATTGGAAGGCTAGTTTTTGTTGCATGTATTTTGCCATCTTTCCAAAAGACTAACCTTTTTTCTTCTGCTTCATGGTAGGCTGTACAATCTCTCTTTTCATCCTATAAACTGTCACACCAAATGCATCTCCTCTTGTATCCTTCCCTATACGGCCTTTGGGCTATTGCCCGAGAGCCTTCTTTTCTACCTTGACATTCGACCTTTGCATAGATTTCTGTCAAATTCAGCCTCATATCACGTATGCCTTTAATTAATTCATCCAAAGCATCAACTTTAGGAGTCGGACCAACAAATATAGCTGATTGTTCTGCCGCCATAGCTACATGTGTCTTGGCTGCAATTTCAGTCTCCTTTTGAGCACTGACCGGTGTGGTGCAAATACCCCATCTTAATTTCATCCACTCTCTCTTTAACATATGCACTGCTTCAGTTACATTAGCCCAATCTGATTTCAGTTTTGTTTCAGAAGAGACATCTTCTAAACAATCAGTCAGCTTCTCCTCTACAAGACAAGATCTAATGCTAGGAGGCATATTCCATGGTGGATTCTGTGAGACCACGGTGGATTCCGTGAGTTTTTTTAATTCCATGGTGGATTTCGTGAGGTTTTGTGGTGGATTCCGTAAAACTATATTTATTTTCCGGGGCTCGTACACAAGGTGGATTCCTTGTGCAAGAAGTTGACGGGGACGCCTGTCCTTTTCGGGTATCATGTTAATTTAATGTGCACATGGGTGATTCCACAAAATATATATTTAAATTAATGAACATTTTTGAGTTTAGAGTGGACTCGTATTAAATTAAGGTTAGGACGACAGAGTTCCAACCTATTTATTTATTTTGTAGCTGAAGACTGCTGGATATTCACTTTTGTCAGTTTAATTTTATTATTTTCTAACAATTGTGAATGCTTCAATTGATGTGTACAGCAGGGGGCAGTGGCGTTGGGAAGCACAAGGCGATAGCGTGTATTCAAATTACCTAGAAGAAGTTATCATTTTTGATAGATGCACGCCTTATCATTAAAGGTGTGGCACTAATATTTATTTAGGCGCCCGTATTTATTGAAGTTCTTGACAAATATTTATTATTTTGTATGCGCATGGATAACTACTTTAAATATTACATTATTGGACATTGTATTTGGGCACAGTCCGATTTTTGGGGCACCCAACCACTTTATTCTTTATTTGGACAAAAGCAAACACAAAAGCCAAAGCATGCTAATTGTAAAATTGGGCTATTTTTTAGCTTTAAGATGAATAAATTTATAAATACATGCCTTGTGAAGCACTCACAGAAAGCATGGGGAGAGATTGTACCCAATTTGTCTCTTTTCTTCATGTCGTGCAAATCTATCTTCTTGTTTTATGAGCTTTAGTAGAGTTCTTATGTTCTTGGGGACCTTCCGGTACTTGCTACATATTCATCCAACATCCGATTTGTGCACCAATGGTATCAGAGCAAAGTTGAGATCAAGGGTTTCCAATCGCATACCATCCCACGCGAAGGCGAAGCTCCTGGAATGAATGGGCTCTACAGTCACTCTTGCGGAGAACCGTCAATACCAGTGTGTTCATGGTGGTGAAGAACCCCCTACTGTGCTGTGGATCGTGAAGGACCACTCTCTGTCGATGGAGGACCACCCGGGAAGCTTCTTTGGAAGATGTTTCTTTTTTCAGAGTTAATAGAGAGTAAAAACTTCATTAAGAATAGCTTTAGAGCTTTACAAAAGCTTAAGCAAAGCTTAAGCCCTCCAAATTCCAATGTCGACGGCGAGAGAACGTACTGCAGAATGTCAACGTCGACAAAAAGCTGCCACCGTCCCTATCATTACAATTCGAATTCACAAAGATTTTATTTCAAAAGCTTAAGCTTAAAGTCTAAAACTTAGACTAAAGCTTAAGAATTTTACTCTATAATCCCTTGCATAACAGTTGTTCACACTGAACCAACTCTGAACCGATTTTGCAACTCTAGCAAGTCCCTATTTGTACTTGCACTCTGACAGAGCCAATTTCCAACACAAGTAGATTGTTATACACAGTCTACACAGACGAAGTATTCGTTGAAAGAAGACCTTCATCAATTATCGTACCCGCAAAATAAGAAAGATCGCAAAAAGCCATATTTTTTTAAATTTAAAGCAAGCCTTGTAAACCCAACATTAGGCTATGCTCATCCCTCTAACGAGATTTCAAGTGTTTGAGGTTGTTTGAGATTTTGCAATATGTCTGATCAAACTATGGAAGATTTTATGGCCGAAGATGATTTACTGAAACCAACGGTGGAGCAAAAATTGGACCTAATCATGATGCAACTTCAAGAGGAACGAAGAGCACTTCAAACTTTGCAAGCTCAACTGGCTACTCTTCAATGATCCACTGTCAATCAAGATGGACCACAACCCGAAGATGTTATACGACATACAATCAATGTGACACTCGAAGCACAATCTATCAAGAAAGAAGCCAAGATAAGTAAAAGAAATTTCAAATTCTGTACTTTTAATGGGCTATGTGATGGAAAAATTGTTCTCACTTTTATCGATCAGTTTGATGATTACTTCCATGAAGAATAGTATGTCGAAAAAGATAAACTCAAATGTGCCACTAACCATTTAGTGGACAAAGCATCATTATGGTGGACTGTTGTCGGCAAGAGTATTGATTGTCCTACTACTTGGGAGGCTTTTCAAAAGAAATATTTGTAGAATTTTCTTCCACCTCAATTCATGAAAATGCAATCAAACAATGGGATATTCTACAACGAAGAGATCGTGAGCCCTCGCAATACATTGAGCCTTTCTGGAATGCCTTATTGCAACTTCGAATGCTTGAAGATGTACCTGAGGTGATCCACAAGTGCAAGTATATGTCCGGTTTGCTTGGTCACTTCTATGCGAAAGTGAACATGTTCAAGCCAATGACTCTGGAGGATGCGATTTCTTTAGCCCATGATGCTTAAGACAAAATTTGTGGACAAGAGAAGCAACCACAACAATTTCCAACTAACAATAACTTTGGTACAAAGCAATTCAATTCTAACTTTCGAAGATTTGATCAAAATCACTTTGTTCCTTCTTCTTTTCGTAAATCCTAGACACGACCCCCTGCTTTACCATCAAACACAAATTCAAATCCTAAGCCATATTTCTAGCCAAATCCCAATATACCTAAACTCCCAGCCATTATCAATAATGTTTCCAAAGCGAAGCCTTTAGTTTGCTACAAGTGTTAATGACCTGGACACTTAGTAATAAACTATTAATCCAAGAAGTCAACTATTCACATTAATTACTTGGGAGCAACTGAAGACGAAGACCATGAAGAAATCCCTGATTTCACGGAAGACGATGATGATATCGATACCACTTCAGATACTTTACGAAGTATGCCAAATCCTCATTCATTATTAACGATGAAATGCCTTGTGCATGGTAAAGAAAAGATTGTTTTACATGATGATGGCTGGTTTGCCTAACACCCAAGATAATTATGATATGATTTAGACTATTGTAAATCAATTTAGCAAACAAGCATATTTCATTCCATGCAAGAAAACATTAACTGCATCTCAAGTTGCACAATTGTTTTTTAAGAGTGTTTTCACTAACCATGGTTTGCCAAAAGTTATTATTTTAAATCATGATTCTAGATTTTGTAATAATTTTTGGACTACTTTGTTTGCTAATTTAAGTACTAAGATTAATTTTTCATCCGCATTTCGTCCTGAAACTAATGGGCAAACAGAAGCTACTAACAATACAATTTTAGATCTTTTGCGTGCATACACAATTTCAAAACCACAAACATGGGATACACACTTGCATTTACTTTAATTTACATACAATAATACACCACATACAGCTACACAAAAAGCACCTTTTGAAATCATTTATTGACAAGATTACCTACACACGTTACATCATTGTCAAACAAAGTTAAAGTTTGCTGATGATATTGGCAATGTGTATGCTATTATTTTTGTTGAAGTCAAAGCCATGATTGCGAAAGCCCAGCAATCATACACTAGCAAGCTAATAAGAAAAGAAAATCCATGAGTTTCAAAGTTGATGATTATGTTTGGTTATGCATTGAAAAGTGAAGATTGCAAAGTGTTGAGAGATACCCTATTGTTAAGTTAGCCCCTAGATTTTATGGACCTTTCAAGATCATTCACAAAATCAATGACAATGCATTTAAACTAGAACTACCCCAACACTCAAAAATCCATAATACTTTTCATATCAAATTGTTACAACCTTTTAGAGGCCAATTACCTATTCACCATGTCTATGAAAACCCTCCTTTGTTAGAAGAAGAAATTGAATACCTTGAACCTGAAACTCTTCTAGATACTAACTTTATGACCACTAGAAGTTGCCGTAGATATTCTAGATATTTGGTTAACTTTAAAAATCATATTGTTGAAGAATCCCAATGAATGCACGCCCGCAACCTAAGTGCTTACCCCTCACTACTCGCTCCACATTGAGCTAATAGCAATTGAGGACAATTGCTATCCCACCCTAGGGTTATGATGCTTAAGGAGGCATATTCCACGATGGATTCCATGAGACCACGGTGGATTCCGTGAGTTTTCTTTATTCCACAGTGGATTTCGTGAGGTTTTGCGGTGAATTTCGTAAAACTATATTTAGTTGCTGGGCCTTGTACACAAGATGGATTCCGTGTGTGAGAAGTTGACGGGGACGCATGTCCTTTTCGAGCATCATGTTAATTTAATGTGTACGTGGGTGATTCCATGGCGGGTGATTCTGCAAAATATATATTTAAATTAATGGATGTTTATGAGTTTAAAGTGCACTCATATTAAATTAAAGTTAGGACAGAGTTCCAACCTATTTATTTATTTTGTAACTGAAGACTGCTAGGTATTTACTTTTGTTAGTTTAATTTTATTATTTTCTAACAATTGTGAATGCTTCAGTTGATGTGTAGAGGAGGCAGCGATGGCGTTGGGAAGCACAAGGCGATAGCATGTATTCAAATTACCTAGAAGAAATTATCATTTTTTATAGGCACGTGCCTTATCATTAAAGACATGGTGCTAATATTTATTTAGGTGGACTTATTTATTGAAGCACTTGACAAATATTTATTATTTTGTATGCGCATGGGCATTTGGTTAAAATATTTCATTATTGGACATTATATTTGGATACAACCTGACTTTTGGGACGCCCAACCACTTTATTCTTTATTTGGACAAAAGTAAACACAAAAGCCAAAGCATGCTAATTGTAAAATCGGGCTATTTTTAAGCTTTGAGATGAATAAATTTATATATACATGCCTTGTGAAGTGCTCACAAAAGGCATGGAGGGAGATTGCACCCAATTTGTCTCTTTTCTTCATATCATACAAATTTATCTTCTTGTTTTATGAGCTTTAGTAGAGTTCTTTTGTTCTTGGGGACCTTCCAATACTCACTACATACGCATCTAGCATCCGATTTGTGCACTAGGATCTGCAGCCTTTAGAAACAAATCAATTTTCTGACTCTCCAATAATTGTTGCTCATCGGCATCCAACTGCACATACCGACTTTCAAATTCACGGAGCAAAGTTGTAGTAGCCAACCCTTTATTGGGAAATCTGTAAATGTCTTTTTAGTTACCAATCCTACATCTTCCAAGAAAAACTCTTCTCTCAAAGCTTTCTTAAAAGCAGCCCAATTAGCATCTCTTCTATGTAAAGATCAATCCGATCATGCAATGCATGCATGGTCAAATGGGAGAAATGCAGGCTCCATGCATATTGCGGTACCCCATGAAACAACATCTTTTCTTCAGACGACCGGATGAAGGATGAAACATTTTGACCTTTAAATTGCTTCAATTCTTATCCCACTGCATGCAATGCATTCATAGCTAAGGAATCGATTCTGTCTGCTTCCTACCAAGTTTGCATCTGTTGTTGTAACAACAACTTTTGTTGTTGTTGCTGCTACAACAAAGCAATCATCTATTGTAAAGCATCATCGTCACTTGAACTCGCAAAATCTCCCATCTTTACACACATGTTGCAGACTTTCACATCGAGTTCACCACTATCGGAGTGTTTGGGGGTCGAAAGTCTACCACGAGAGAAAGAGACAACACGATGAAGGGAGATTCACGGAGAGGAGTAGATAAAAGAGAAGGGGTTCAAAGAAATAGAAGATGTAGAAAAATACTCACAGATGTTAAGGTTATCAATTTATTTTTGCATTATGAGAAGGTAAATCTCTAGTAGACAAAAATGTGTATAAAATAATACCTTCCTCTATGTTACTCAGATCGCCAATCTGATGCTTCTATTGGCTCTCAAAGGGGGGTAAAATACCAACACACCCGGCGAGAATTTCGCGAGATCACTGCTTCTTCATCTCCCACTTCGAAGTGCTGTTCACTGCCTAAAAACTGCGATCCCGTGTCGTGCGATTTTGCCAATCCTTCTTTTTACATAAAATCCTCCCAAAATGGCTGAAAGCTATATGCTTTCTTTTACATGTCATCCTATTCTAGAAGTTATCTATAGTTATTGGATTTTTACAAGAGATAATATCTAAACTATCAAAAATTGGCTAAACTTATCCAAAAATCTAGTATTTTCGAACCACCCACTCTACTATGGATACTAACATTAACGACTAATATGACATTGGCTCTCTAGATCAATAAGAAAACCACACTCTAGAGTTTTTCATACTGTGTCCGTATAGCGGCACGACATCATGATTGTTCACTGTTTTAATTATTGCCTTTATACTATCTTGTGCCTCTTTCTTCGTGAGTTACTGATACTTGACCATTTCTACCTTGGTCTATGGATTTCTTGAGTATCTCTTTAGCCAATAAGCTACCCACAACATCACTAAAGTTCAAGTCACCACATCTAGAGCTAAATTATTGATGGCTACTCTAAAGGTATCCCATGATGCAAGCAAGGAGCGTAGGAAAAAGGTTGCCCTAACCTAGTCTTCAATATTGAAGTTTTGAACTTGCATTTAACTAGATATGATGTTGAGGTTAGAGTCAATAGAAGCCTTTTTATCTACAACTAAAATAACTTTTTCATGGGAGACACCTTATTAGAGGTAGTTTCTTTTTCGTAAGTGTCACATAGCTTCTTCCAGAAGTCATGTGTAGTGGTCTCATTCACAACTATAAAATACATAGATTTTACCAAGTGCTTCATAGTAGTGAATTTTGTCAATGCATCAAGATCTAACCAATCATCTTTAGACATGTCTATTGGTTTTCCATTTATGCCTCTCATAAGCCTCAACTTCTTCTTTTGAATAAGGACATCTTGGATCTCCTCCTTCCACAAACTAAAGTTGATACCATCAAACCTCCTAATGTTATAAAGTTCTCTATCCATTGCAAATGATGAGGACATCTTGGATCTCCTCCTTCCACAAGCTAAAGTTAGTACCATCAAACCTCCTAATGTTATAAAGTTCTCTATCCATTGCAGACAATGATGCCATTTATCCATAACAACAACTAATTGTCAAGTGACATTTATTAGAAAATCAACACACTATACCATGAAACTAGTACACCTTCTATAACACTTGGTTAACTAAGACTGAGAGAAGATAGAAAATGATCCATTGCTCAATAATAATGGACATAACACTATCCAAATGCTATGAAAATCACTATAGATAGTCAAAACATGGTATTATAGTATCAATGTTTCCCCATAGAGATAGTAACATAACAACATGCAACTATTCAAAAGTACATCATGACACTGATCTCCCACAAACCTCTAAAATACATGAAAAAAAGTTTCTTATTTTCACAAGAAAATATGTATGGAAAATATGACAATCTAGGTAGCTCAAGAATTTTTATGGCATATACATCCAATTCTACACTCCTTCAACACTTGTTATATACAATAGCAACAAACAACTATCTCCAAAACTATAAAATCCATATTCTACAACCAGTGTTAGATAACCTGCAATCCATATCTACTTGTTTTAAGTACTCTATCATAGGTTACAAATGCTTGGTAATATGTATGTAGTGTCTCTACATTGGATACTATAATCCTTGACCTCTTTTGCAGTTTCTAAAATAATCTTGATAGAATTGTAGAAAAAGATGAAACAATCAATGTAACAATTTGCAAGTCAAAAACGAAGCCCAAAACAACCTCAAATTGAAAAAGAGAGCAGATTGAGTCCTTATAGACTCATTCTGAGAATTTATTGATATTTTTGTGCATGTCAAATCTCATCCAAAATAGAGATCATGAATATTTCCATTGGCAACATTGGTTAGAGACTCCTTCCCACTCTAATACCAGTTTTTAGAGTTGTAAGGAGAATGGAGATTGCACACATACACAGATAAGACACTATGTTTGTGGTGCCTCCAATAGTCCCTTGTCTTATCATTCAAAGAATAAAGAATGAGTGTGTACATATATAGTTAGGATTGGTGAGTAAGATAGGTTGCCGACCACATTGGTCTTTACCCCAACACCATCTACGAGTGAGCTCTATTACTTAAGAATGTTACTCATAGTATGCAAGGCTTGTAAATATTTTGAGGATCTTCAAATAGTTGACATGGTATTGCATGGAGTGGTACATATGCATGGAGGAAGCTATGGCAATGCAGACAAGCAAACAATTGTGTGCACTTTTTCAAAAAATTTGGTCTTTTGTGATCCTGTGAGACCAAGACAATTATGGAATTGTTTTAAAGTTCATTTAATAGATGATAGTCTACATCGATTGGTTTCCTCAAGTAGTCATGAACATTGTGCCCAATAAGTAGCCTTCAATTTAGGGCTAATGCATTTAGAAGATACCTTGTGGGAATATGACCAAAGTTTAGACCAAGTTAAGAGAATGTTGGGAATAGATAGGTCATTAATATCAACTTTCAATAATCCTTTGATCCATGATGAGTTGGATGTTGCCGTTGAATATCAATAGAATACTACATATACAATATATTCGAGCTTGAATGAATATCAAAGGAGGGTATTCTTGGATGTGCTTGATGTTTTGAACTCATCACATAAACATCATGGTGTTTTTGGATGGTCCAAGGGCATCAAGGAAGACTGTGAGGGGGGAGAAAGTTGTACTAGCAAATGTATTGCAAGTATTGTTGCATTGTTGTTGCTAAATGGACAAAACATCACACTCGAGATTTAAGATTCTAGTGGAGTCTAAGAATACATCCTTCTAAGTCGGTAGAGTTGTTAAGGGTTGCCTATCTTATAATTTGGGATGAGGTGCTAATGATGCATTGCTATTTGAAGCATTGGATAGAATGCTAAGAGACATCATGGGTTGCAATAGGCCATGTGGAGGGAAGGTGATGCTTTTCGATGGAGACTTTTGTCAAATTTCACCCATGGTTCCAGAGGGCAATTGTGAAGAGATAGTAGATGCAACACTTGGTTATTCTCTTGTTGTCGCATGGGATTCATGCAGGGGTTCGTGAAGTCACTCATCAAAGGAACGCTTTGAGAAGGGAGAATTCAACAAAACAAAACTTATTTAGAAGAATTTTGAATGAGAATAAAAATTCTTGAAAATATAAGCAAGTTACAGGTTCATAAGATTTTCAATTTTTTTCACAAGAGTTTCAGAAACGACAAGATGAATTCTCAATCTGAGAGAGAAGAGCAGAAGGTGGGATGACAAAATTTAATTGAGAAATTTCAAGGAGCACGAAGCTCAACTCAAAATCCTAATGTTGCACGGAATTTGTTGACGATCTTCAAAAATCTAGGTGAGAAGCTTTAAGCTCAACTCAAACCAATCTTCATAGCAACTCGTGATGATGGAATCTTTGATGTAGGTGAGGGGCTTAAAGCTCATCCTCAAGCCTTCTCTCCAAAATTTCAATGATGGTCTTCAAAGAAGGCAAGGGATTCACTCTCAACCTCAAGCCTTCACACACTTGTGATGATTCACCCATATCTCACGAACTTGTTGAAGAAATGAGGAGCATTAAGCTCGACTCAAGAGCTTCTCTTCATGGTCTTCTTGGAAAGAACAAGAAGTGTTCAAGGAGTATATCCCTAAACCCCTCATACTCTTTCTCTTCTATATATTTTTCTACCTCACGTTGAGAGGCTTTTTCTTACATAGGCTTTTCTTTCTTAAGTTTGTTTTAAAGCTAGGTTTTAAAGCTTTAAGAGTGTAAAAAAAAACAAACGCTAAGCTTAATAGCTTAAAGCTTTTAAGCTTTAATTGACTAAAGCTTTTTAAAGCTTTCAATCTATAGCGCGCTTCGCCTGTTGCGATTTCTAAGGGCCAAAGCAACAATGATACATCTTGGAACAACATCAATTGTAAGAGAAGGATCTAGTCCTACTAATCGATCGACCCACTATATCATCAACCTCTCCTATATCATCAATCTGATGGTATTTTCATCTTCCTACTATCCAACAAGCTCCCTAACTTGAGCTGAAGATGCAAAGTCATCTTCCATGTCCATATCAAACATCGTTGGTGAGCTTGGCACAACAGGCACATCTTCTACTTTTGCAAGTTCTTTGTTTGCATCATGAAACTATCCGAAGAATTTGAGTTGTTGCAACTGCTTGCCTAACTTTCCCTCAACTTCAAACTGTAGCTGCAATGCAAAGATTTGATTTCTCCACTTGCAAAAATTATAGACAACGATAGCTTCAGGGCTCCCATTTGTTGAGAAACACGGATCTAGAGCTATGTTAGCTATGGCAGACGGAGGTTATAAACATAAAACATGATTGAGATAGAGAATTGTAACTCAAGTGAATTAGGTTCCAAGATAGATTAACTTGGACTCATAGACACAATCTTGAGTGATAAAAATGATAGTACCATACCATTGGAATGAGTGTCAACAAGTACATGCTTATATAGCTTTTTTGGGTAGTACCACTTTTCCTCTCTGTGCTTATGGGATTTTAGACATCTCTTCCTAGAACATACATCATTGTCTCTCTCTCATACAAAGCCACTTATGGGCAAGCCTCTTTTGGGCACACATCTAGCCTCTACGGGCATTCATGTTAAGCATCATTTACTATTCTCAACACCATTATCCTCAAATAGAAATGCAAACTTAGGATTCCCCCCGTGCATGTCTTTATCATGATCCATGATTCCAGTAGATGTAGTTAAGACAATGTGACCAAATTGTCGTGCTGTCCAAGCTTATCAACCTCATAAAAAGCTTCATGATCAAGTACAAACCACATTCGTTTTCAGTCGCTGTGAGGAGTGACTATATTACAATTAGGAGGAACCAACAAATAGCATGTTTTAAGATAGGCCAAGGGAAGCTAATAACCAAGGTTGTTGTACTAAGGGTTGTCAGATTTAGTCAGGTTCTAAGTTACTTTGAACTAACTAAAGACAAGGAACTTTTATAGATCGGATATTCTGGTTTCAAAGTATGTGCAACAGCCACATAGATTGTAAATTGACTGTATAATTCTGTGGCTGTTAACTTTTTGGTAGCACTTAATTGACCCCCAATTCGAATTGTATCTTCTGCTAATCCATACAAAACTATTCTAAGATTGTAAATAGCACGATGGAAATCAAACTGAAGTGAGATTGCAGTGGTAATCAGCTAGAAAATCCACATCTCAGAGGAAGAAAGGTCTTTCTCCTCACATCTCAATAGAGACCAAGAGAGGCCATTGTCCAAGGTATGTGTAATCTCGATAAGCTTTGCAAATCCAATTATATCTTTTTACAATGTTCTCCGCAAAACATAATACTCTATATGCAAGTTGTTTACCATGCAAGCAAGATACATGATACCGATGCTCATATAGAGCTCACAACAACATGCTATTTGTAGAGCTTGTTTTATCCTAGTTGCTACTACAGAAAGAACATTGTCACTTTGGACAAAACCAATCTCCTTTCAGGATATCTTGTATCTGTAAGCAAGTTGTGTAATAGGTAGAGGGACAGTGGTCATAGCATAGCAAGTCTCCACCATCTCCACAAAGAATGCAAGTATCAAATGTATCAATACTCCACTTAAATGTCCATGATATGAGCGGATAACCTTGTTGTATTCAAGGTCCCAAAATTTGACTAACTTATCATCACCAACAAAGAACATGTAAGGAAATATTGGACTAACTGCAAGCCCTCGTACTTGCTCAAAATGCCCTTTTAGCTTTTGTAGGCTACTACATATGAAAATTACATGGGGAAAGTCCAATGCCAAGCTGATCTTTTCCTTGGATCCGTGAGTCTTCAAAATGGATACCTTCAAATGAACTTGTTTTTCCATGCAATGTGCCCTGTCAAGAATATGCTTTGGAAGAGAATTTCTTGCCCAATCATTCATGCGACTTGCAATTAAAAAACCATGTAATGCAATCATTCAAACAATGCTTCCACACAAAAATTATGAATGCATTGAAGAGAATGTTCCTAGCCTAACTACATGTGCTCGTGCGTCAAGCAGAATGTAAACAAAAAGACGCACACAATGGAAAATAAATTCCTAATGATGATGACTAATGAGTTCAAATTCTTGGCGAAAAACTCCACCCTCAGGTTTGCAGTAGTGGATGCGGAGCGTCACGACATCGTATGGAATCATATGTGCATTTTACAATTATCTCAAAATATGAGTGTCAATGTGAGGAAAGAATTTTGAGAATCTTAGTTCTATTAATCAATTTCTCTCTCTCAGAAATGGTCAAAGCTATTTGGACGATAGTAATCATGATGCAATTGCTTCACACATGATTTTGCATGGAACTACCATGGATGATATTATCTCACGTGTTTACATGAACATCCATTTTGTGCATGACTATGCTTCCTTTTTCAATTGCTGTACAATTTTGGCATCAAGAAACAATGATGTTAATTCTTTGGATATTGTTGCTTCACAAGCACTGCTAGTCCACTCAATAGCTTAACTCCACTGATCTTGGTGGTGGTTTTTTGCCTCATTTCTTGGTGTTGAAAAAATTGCTCATGTGATACTCTTGAGAAACTTAAACCCTGTAATGGGCATGTGCAATGGTACTAGATTAATATGCAAGTAATTCTATGAAAAGGGCTTGGAGGCAGAATTTATTATAGGGTTAAGAATTGGTAATTTCGTATTCATACCTAGAATCACATTTATTCCAGTGTCAGCAAAATTTCCAATCATAATGAGAAGAAGACAATTTCCCATCCAATTGGCATTTTCAACAATAATCGACAAGTCTCAAGGTCAAACAGTGACATTTTTGGAATTGTACCTCAATAAACCAATATTCTTAACTTTATGTTGCATTTAGTCATGTTAATGTTGCCACTTCAATCAAAGTTTTGTTGGAAAGTATGAGTACACACACATTCCACCATGAACATTGTATATCATGGTCTTGCCGAAAGTGAAATAAATTTTTTAACCACTTTTTTCATTTGTCAAAATTGTTGTAGTTGCACCATCTTTCCAATTTTCTATTTACATTATTTGTACTTTATTGTAAAATTCACTCATTTTTCAAGGTTGTTATGTATAATTGTTGTATTTTGCTGCATTTGGAAAACTTCTATACAATGATGGAAAACATCCTCTATCTTTAAGGTACTTATGTCTAGTCCTTGCCTCATCTTTAAATCAAATACCTTTGGGCAATATAAAAGTTAGTAAAACTACGACCTCTCAAAGATGCTTGCCTTTTTGGTGTCAATCACAACAAGGTACATTACTTTTGACATATTATGTGCCTTTGTAAAACAATTTGGATACCCCTTACCTTCACTGCTCTATTGATATTGTGTTGCAACCACTTCTTTTAGTGATTTTCCTCGTATGTGTGGCTCTTAACATTCTCAAGGGATGTCATGGATAATTTGTTATCTTTTTTCACTTATAGTGCAAATGCCATGCAATTGAACAATAAAACAAAGAGGGAGAGCAACAAGCACATCCTTCTAGCTTGCAGCATCCAAGACTTGTCAATGTAACAATGAGCTCTCGAAGTGCTTGGAGTTTTCATAAGATTAAAGATAAACTAGATAGATTGTATGATCATGTAGGCAATGCACTTGAGTGTTGTCCAAGGACATATGGAGTCCAACTACATGATTCCATGATGTTACTCAAGAAAAGAAGAGTACACATCTTGCCCTTCACAATGCCATTAATGAATTGCATGTGAGTTAAAAGATGCCACGGAGGCTGCGTATGAAACAAGGCACTTGATAGATGATGTAGGGAAGGAAACATGGCCTTCTCTTAAGGGAATAGAGAATGAGAGCAATTATGCTGACTCAAGGGAGAATTGCAAGATGTCTTTTTCTACATTTGTACATGTTTTTGCCACTTTTCTCTTTTTATACCACTAGAATCATAATTCAATAGTTCATTAAAATATTGTGACATTTTAATCAAATATGTTGTCTTTTGATGTGTAATGCACATTAATGAATGCTTTTCTTTTGTTGAGTAAAGGGAATGTGATTGCTTCCCTTTGTGACAAAAACGTAAAGTGAGCATAACCGTGCTCGCTTCACACCAAGTGTGGTAGTGGGCCTAGCCAGCAGTTTAGTTAGTATAGTAGTAATAGATACATAAATAATAAGTCAATATGAGATAAGATAAAGATAAAGGTTATCCATTTTAATTGGCTAACTAGCTCGTGTAGCACAGATGTATAGATAAATAATAAGTCAAGACAAGAGGAGATAACTAGGCCAACACATCTAGCCAAGTTTAGGTAGTAGCATTGTATTTTTCTGTCCAAGTGCTTGTTTTGGAATATTTATGAACAAGTTGTTTTACTTTATGTTGCTTGAAATTCAAAGTTAGGGATTTGAAATAGTGAGTGGTCTACAAAAAAGTTAAAATTAAATGAAGGTAAAACATTTGATTGTCGAATGTTTAAAACTAGCAATTTTGTTGAAGGTAATTAAACATTTCACTTGACTTTAAGAGAACATGAATCTACTTAAAATTCTTATGGATAATGCATGAGGCAAAGTAACTCTACTTTTTTATTCGGAGTCAAGAAGCACAAAATCAATCGCATATAACTTATTACTATGCTAAATTATCTTTCAGAGTCAAGAAGCACAAAATCAATCATGTATAGCTTATTACTATGCTAAATTATGTTTCTTCTCTTAAACAAGTAATATTTTTTAAATCTTGTTGGGTGTTTGTGTAGGTTGTTGTAGCTTGTTGTAGTTGCATTCATTTTTAGGATCATGTCCTACTCCAAGTTCCTAGCTTTTTCTATGTTATTGGCTATTGCATCTATGTTGATCTCAAAATTATCCACGAGTGGTTGATAGATTTGGATTTCTTTCTTCATTTTTAAAATGGGTTTTCTTTTGTGTTGCTAGACTCCCTTTTCAACATTTGTTGTTTGACCTACATATATCTTGCCATTTTTTTTGCATATTATGCCGTAGAGGAAGTGCTCAGTCTTGTTTGTCTACATTGTCACTTTCTACTACTAGACAATGTTTCTGTAAGCATCCCAAAGAGTGCATTCAAGATCAAACATTGGTGTGCTTTTGATGATGTTGTATTTTTTGTGGTAGACATAGAATATTAGAAGCTGTAAGCTTGATGGTCAAGCATAGTACAATTTGGAATGGTGCATGGGGATATTCCCTATCCTTGAGAGCTTATCTTGTTGTATGTATGTAGGGGATATGTTTATGTAATCAACAAGCTTGCCTCTTGTGACTATTGAAATCTATATGCGTAGTTCAAGGCCACTTAAGTGCGTCATATTGGCTCAAATAGTATTATGGTGGAGATTAGTTTCTATTTGTTTGAGTCCAAATCTTGTAGACCTAGTCTCTTAGCATCTTCCATCTAATTGTTTAACTTGCTCATTGGCTCAACCTTCATTGCATATGTAAGTAGATGGAATGAGATCGACGAGTTTGTTGCTCGTTGAATATTTACATGGGCTCCCCCCATAAGAGTAGTAATGTTGGGTGATATAGCACAACATTTGGATGTTCATCTCCAAGATGGTAGTAGATGTACTATTGGGTTTCAAGGTCTATTGCTGGTTCTAGATTGTTGAATGGGGCAAATGGGAATCCATACTTACACTTTCCATGGTTGCTTCTATTGATTATATAACAGGCATGATGACACCTATGAAGTTGTTTTGTCAAAATGAGGGCTCTTAGCTTCTATGCCAAATTGTATCGCTTGAACATATACACAAATCTCATTTGTTGTATTTTCAATGTTTGCCTCATGTAGCCATATGATGACATGTGCATGTTGATCACATGATGCTAGATGTGCCCCATGCAAGTGGCTTTCCCAATAATATACTAATTAAAGAAGAGGTTGAATGTGAAAGATAGATTGATGATGGCTTGGGATGAGTCTTCCTTTTATCGCCCAAGAAAGTAGTCTAGTTGGTCTATCCAACCAAATTATGGACCTTTCATAATCGGCAAGGGAATATTCCCTTTACCATTGGACCAAGGGTGTTGCCTTTGAACTCCCATCAGAGGGATTATTGGCCCCCTCATACCCCCTAGCTAAGGACCACCTTTGTGGCCTTGGAACCCCAAAATAGGAATCTTTGATAACTCCCACATTCTACAATTCAATGCAATGTGCCTCAAGTTGCTACCATCTTAACTACTCTATCTAACTCAAATTCATAAAGGTCACCTTTTTTTCATCAAGTCACATAGACCTCATTTAATGTACGAGTTAAATCCACCAATGGCCATGATCATAGATGGCTACTCCTCATAATGAGGGCCTAATAAATTAGAGCACCATGGATCATTGGTGGCACCTCATGAGGATGGGGCATTGAGCATATCTCACATTGTGTAGCAATTAAACAAAGTCATCCATAAATAAATTTGTTGAGTCTAATGTCCAACCAAAGCTTTTAGTGTGAAAGAGAATATTGTACTCTTGACAAGTAAGTCTTTTCACAAAAATTCTAGATTGAACTCCTTTATAATGGATTCTAATGTATTGATCTTGGCCCACCTTATTTTAGTCATCTCATGAGAAAAGTGTAAGGAAGAAGTGAGGCATGCATGTACATTGACCATTTTGATAAGGTCCTTCATGTTTTATCAATGTTAAAATGGCAAGGCTAGTATAAATGCAAGCTTCATGTATTGGAGTATGTGCATGATCACCTCCTCATTTGAACTATTCCTATTTTCTTACATATAGTCATTGATATCTCTTTGTAAGCAAGTTATGGTCATGTTATTTGCGATGAAGGACAACTTTTTTAGTTGTATAGAATCAAGATGTATGGCTTGTGCAAGGTGTAGATGGAGAAGAGTATTGAGAGGTGTATTTGGAGGTATTCACTAAGATACATGTTACTATCATACACACCACAACTAAGTGGAAAGAGAAACAGGAATAGTGTGTTCTCTAAGGTGATGTATGGGCAAGATGGGCCTGTTGTTGCAAGTAAGCTATCTATTTTGAAAGTTGATGTCCTTAGTAGAAGTTAGTTATCTGTAGGGCAGCAAAGATGTTGACACCTACCTACTTCTTTCCCCCTCCTTCTCTTTGGCCTGCAACCAAACGCAAGGCAGGAAGGGTAGTCAAGCAGCCCAGACTCTCTCCCTCCTTCCCTTCCCCCCTCTCTCTTTGGTGTTGCCTCTATCGATAGCTTATGCCTTGTACATGGTTGGCCTATGTGTCAAGTCCCTCTCAATCTCTCTTGATAATCTTCAGCTTGCTGATACATAAGATCATGGTAATTGAGCATTGAATTGCAACCATCATGGGAGGGCCTACTACATAAAGAAGAAGAAGACACCATCTTTGACCTTGATGGAGAGATCAAGTGGTATTTTGCATGTGTTTTTATTATAATAGACATTAGAGTATAGGTGTTTTCAATTTTTTCCTTATTATTGGAGAAGAATTGAGAAGGGGGAGGGGGGGATCTATCTTTATTTCTAATCTACAAGGTAGAAGCTAAACCTCACACATGAGTATTAATGGTCAAGACCAAGTATTTTAGGGCCCATAGAAGAATGTTGTAGTACAGACCTCAAAATTCAAGAAGTGAAGAGGTGGGATGACAACACTTCTTTAGAAATAGGATGTAATGTTCACCCCAACCCACGTTCTGAAAGGTGAGAAGGATCGAAGCTTGCACACAAGAGCTATGGCGAGAGAGCAAAAGCAAGAAAGAGAGAGACAAGAAATGGGAACTCCAACAACCACAATGTGTAGCTGGGCCTTCCTTTATTCAAATTATCACTAAAATAATAAAGAATAAGTGACTATGACGGGCACCCGCCACCTGCAGTGTACAATGGCAGGTACTGTCAGTGTAGTATTACATGGGCGGCTAGGCGGAGGTGCCTTTACCCCCAACAACCTCCCACTTAAAGGCGAATCTGCCCTAGTGAGAGAGAAAAAAGAAAAGACAGTACAATATGTCCACATGTAGAACAAGATGAGGAAAAAGACGTCATCTCATCCAATGCCCATCAATCTCCTGAGGAAGGCAAACTGCTTGCTAGTGAGGCTTTTCATGAGCAAGTCTGCAAGATTCTACTCAGTCAGAATCTTGACAAGGTCAACAGACTTGTCCTCAATGACCTTGCGAATGAAGTGATACCTCACCTCAATATGTTTCATCTTTGCATGGAAGACCGGATTCTTGGCCAACTGAATGGCACTCATAGAATATGAATGCAGTGTAGGCATAACATCTATCATAGCAAGGTCTGCAATCAAACGGCCTAACCAGATAGCCTTCTTGCAAGCCTTTGTGGCTGCAATATATTCGGCCTCTGTAGTAGAAACAACAGTACACTTTTGCGCCCTGGACATCCAAGAGATAGCCCCTCTAGGATAAGTGAACACATGGCTAGAAGTGGACTTCCTACTATCTGCATGTCCTACATAATCAGAGTCAGTGTACCCCATGACTCCTATATCCTGGCTGCCATAACAAAGACACATATCTGTTGTGCCATTTAGGTACCTCATGATACCCTTCACGGCATCCCAATGTTTCTTGCCATGTGTAGCCATATAACGTGCCACAACCCCAACTACAAAAGCTATATTTGGACGGGTGGCTATCATGGCATACATAAGACTACCCACAGCTGATGCATAGGGAATGTTAGCCATCTCGGCCCTCTGCTCATCTGTCTGCGGACAATCGGCCTGTGAAACCTTCACATGAGAAGGTAATGGACAGCCAATAGGCTTAGCATCCTGCATGCGGAAGCGCTCAAGGACTTTATGTACGTACTCCCTCTGTGACAAATAGAGGAGTCCCTGAGATCTATCGCATGTGATGAGCATACCAAGTATATGAGAGGCATGTCCCAGATCTTTCAACTCAAAGCTCTTCTTGAGTTGAGCCTTAAGAGCATTGAGCTCCTCATGAGCTGTCCCTACTAAAAGCCTGTCATCCACATAGAGTACCAAAATCAGTAAAGAACCGTCTCACGGGCTTTCTTCATGTACAAGCACGAATCCATAGCACTGCAGGCTGTAGCCCTCTGACTGCATGAATGCATCAAACTTATGGTACAATTCCCTAGGTGCCTGCTTTAAGCCATTTAGACTCTTCTTTAGCTTGCACACTAGGTGTTCCCTGCTAGGGTGTACAAAGCCCTTAAGCCGCTCCATGTAAATCTCATCATGCAAGTTCCCATGTAAAAAAGCCATCTTGACATCCATCTGGTACAAGTCCAAGTCAAGTTGTGCAACCAAGGCCAAGACTAAGCATAGGGTGGTCATCTTGATCATAGGAGAAAAGACTTCATCAAAGTCAACACCATGCTCCTACTTAAAACCCTTAGCAACCAATCGAGTCTTGTATGCTAGCTTGGGGTGTCCAGGGGTACTTTTCAGCTTGTACATCCACTTGCATGGCAAAGCCTTCTTACCCTAAGGCAAGGAAATCAAATCCCAAGCCTTATTCTTATGCAATGAGACAAGCTCAGATTGCATAGTCCTCTCCCAAGAGTGACAATCACCCCTGCGCATAGCCTCATCATAAGTAAGAGGCTCTCCTATATTTGTAACCAGCACATAATACATAGAGGGCACAAAACGGTCAGGAGGTCGTCTATCTCTAGTAGAACACCTCAACCCAGGCTTTGCTACCTGACCGACATCTTGTCTAGTATCAGCATGTCTAGCATCTGGGCCATGAGCATTAGGTGATGTTGCACACTGTCTGGCTAGCCATGGAGCGGGCTGAACGAGAGTAGGTGGCTCCTCCTGAAAGATAACTTTGCGTACCTCAACCACTTTCTCAGGTTGCATATGCATTTTGTCCTCATGAAAGATGGCATCATGGGCTGTGGATCACTTTCCGCACCTGCGGATCCCATAGACGGTAACCCATCTCTCCTGCATCTCCATAGCCAATGAAAATGCATTTGACACTCTTAGGATCCAACTTATTGTGTTTGTCCTTGGGCACATGGCAGAAGGCCTCACAGCCAAAGACACGCAAATGATCGTAAGAGGGGAGTTTGCCTGCCCATACCTCCTCTGCAACTTGAAAGTCAATGCCTCTGCTAGGTGACCTGTTAATGAGATGCATTGCAGCAGTAACTGCCTCAACCCAAAAGTGCTGCGATAAGCCAATCTAGCTAAGCATGCTATAGACCCTTTCCTGAATGGTCATGTTCATGCGCTTAGCCATACCATTCTGGGGTGGGGTGTAAGGGGTAGTCAACTGACGCTTAATACCCCGCTCATCACAAAACTGCTCAAAAGCATGTGATACATACTCACCCTCATTATTTGACATTAGGCATTTGAGCCTTTTCCCAGACTTGTTCTCTGCCAATGCAAGCCAACGCTGAAATGTGTCAGACATCGAATTTTCTCTTTATGGGATAAGCCCAAACCTTATGTGAGTAATCATCTATGAAAGTAACAAAGTACTTTGCCCCACCAAGTGACTGACAAGGCATGGGCCCACATACATTTGAGTGCACAAGAGCCAAGGGCTCACCCATGCATTTCTTACCAGACTTTTTATGCGTATTTCTAGTCTGCCTACCATACAAGCAATGATCACAAGAATCAAAATGCGAAGAGTTAAAAGGCATAAGATACTACAAATCACAGAGCATTTTCATTCGTTTAATAGACATATGCCCCAAACGAGCATGCCAAAGGGATACATGGGGAATAGAATCCACACACGAAACATGATCCAATGTAGCTCCTTAGTGCGCAGATCGGTCGCAGATAGCTCATGTGGTGAATCCCGGAAGGTCCCCAAGAACAAAGAACTCTACCTTTTTGCACAAAAAACCATGTAAAAGCATGCACGACAAGAGGCAAGAGACAAATTGTGTTCAATCTCCCCCATGCCTTGTGTGAGCGCTTCACAAAGCATGTATTTTATGTATATTTCCAATCTTCATGCTCAATAATAGCCCAATTACAAAAATATGACAAGCTTTTGAGTTTGCTTTCTACAAAAATAGAAAAATAAAGCTAATGGACGGTGCCCATAGAGTCTGGCACGCCCAATCTCAATGTCCAAATAGAAATAACATATCCAGGTGCATAGGCGCATACAAAATAATAATCAATAATCGATGTCTCAATAGACATAACAAAATATAGGCGTGGCGCCTATCAAAATATAGTCCAAAGGTCGAATGCCCGCTAGACTCCAATGCTTTCCTCCGCCACTGCTGCTATCTCTACACATCAACTGAAGCATTCACAATCGTTAGTAAAATAATACAATTAAACCGACAAAAGTGAATACCTAGTAGTCTTCAGCTACATAAATAAATCAACTGGTTAGAAATAAATCCTAACCTTAATTTATTACAAGTGCGCACTCTAAACTCATAAACGTTTATTAATTTAATATGCATTTTGCGGAATCACCCGCTATGGAATCACCCATGTACACACTAAATTAATGAAACGCCCAAAAAGGACAGGCGTCCCCATCAACTTCTCGCACAAAGAATCCTCTTTGTGTATGAGCCCCGGTCATCTAAGTAAGTTTACGGAATCCACCGTGGAATATGCCTCCTGGCATCACTCCTAATATAAGTAAGGGATAGAGGCTGCCAGACTTGGCACCTCTTGCAAGTACAAGCCTGCCACGAGTAATCTTCCATGCAGAGTCTCCAAATGACACAAAATACCCTGCATCATCAAGCTACCCAGCTGACATAAGGCTGTGAGTCAACGCAGATACATGGTGCACATCATGCAAAACAAAAGAACTGCTAGAAGGAAACTGCAGTTGAACATCTCCAATGCCCACAATGTGAAGAGACCTGTCATCACCAAGACGCACAGAACTAGACATGGTATGATAGGTATGAAACCAATCTCGACAAGGTGTCACATGAAAGGACGCACCCAAATCCAAGAGCCAACACTGCACATACATAGAATGTATCTCAAAAGTCTGTAAGGCATCGCATGAAGAAGCTGCAAGTATGTAATCATCATCTGAATCAGTGGCCTGCATGACATTAACCTCTTCTATATTCACATTGGACTTTGCAGGTATAATATTGCACTCAGAAGACTTTTCTTGCACTTTTTCTTTTCCCTTTTCCTTGCGCTTATTATCGCGCATTTTATGGCACTGCGGCCTAATATGTCCTGCTTTCCCACAATAATGACAAGTAAGATCAAACTTTCATCCACGGGACTTACTGCAACCACATGACTTGGACTTGGACTTCTGAGAGTCCCTGCCCTTATGATCATTATCATGCATGCCATGTCTGCCACCTCTAACAGTCAATGCATGTGAAGAGTGGGAAGCATCATTGTTTCTCCTGTTGATTTCCTCAGTCAATAAAGCACTCCCAACATCTTTGATTTTCAGCCCATCAAGCTTGTTCGTGCATATGGTAGTACGGAAGACATCCCATGATTCAGGCAAGGTGCCAAGCAGAAACAACGGGTGCAAGTTGTCTTTGAACTCAATACCCTGTGACAACAGACTCTTCATGATAGCATGAAACTGACTGAAATGAGATGAAAGGGAGGTCCCCTCCTTCACGCAAAGGTCCATTAACTGCTCCACCCAATACATCTGTGACGCACGACTTTGCTATGCATAGAGCTCCTGAATCTTATCCCATAAATCCCATGCACTATGATTCTCATCTTCAACAACATTATGATGGACCTCTTCTGAGAGTGACAAAATAATGGTAGACTTTCATAGCTCATCAACTTCCATCCAAACATCATCATCCATATCCTCAGGTTTGACACCTTTGAAACGCAAGGGTTTAATCTGCAACTTCTGTACCAAAACCTGCCATATTTGGGACTTCCAATACCCGTAGTTGGTACCATCCAACTTGGCAATGTTAAATCCCATGCACTCTAATTCTCATCTTCAACAACATTATGATGAATCTCTTCTAAGAGTGACAAAATAATGGTAGACTTGCATAGCTCATCAACTTCCATCCAAACATCATCATCCATATCCTCAGGTTTGACACCTTTGAAACACAAGGACTTAATCTGCAACTTCTACACCAAAACCTGCCATATTTGGGACTTCCAATACCCATAGTTTGTACCATCCAACTTGGAAATGTTAAAGAGAGCTGTTCTTTCAGATGACTAGCCATGCTGTCCCAAATCAATGCAAAAAAGGCAAAATTGTAGGTTGCTGTAATTACTAGAAGAAGGATCGAAGCTTGCACGCGATAGCTATGGCGGGAGAGCAAGAGCAAGAAAGAGAGAGACAAGAAATGGGAACTCCAACAACCACAATGTGTGGCCAAGCCTTCCTTTATTCAAACTGTTACTAAAAGAATAAAGAATAAGTGACTGTGACGGGCACCCGCCACCTGCAGTGTATACTGGCAGGTACTGTCAATGTAGTAATATATGAGCGGCTAGGTGAAGGTGCCTTTACATCCCAACATGTTCCCCAAGGTGTGCCCACCCACAAAGCTTAGCAATGCACCTGCTCACTTTATGCCCCCATGTGCATGGTGCATTATAAGTATAGAAACCAACAAATAGTGAGGAAGTGAGTACATGCTTTGTAGTGATCATATCTCAATGACATGATTATACTTATTATTAACAAGAAAACTTATAAATTTTGTTGGAACATAGTGATTTATTATATCCACTTTACTCAAACTTATCCTTACTTTCTCTATGGGAGAGATTGTGGTTGAAGTGGAGCATTCCATCATTGTAAGGATGCAACATTATGAAATTCTTAATAATGTTATACATCAATATTGTCATGCTTCAATAACAGATATAGGCATGCCTTTCTCTCTCCCCTACAATTGGGATTAGCACTTGATTGTGAAGGCTAAGTAAGTATGCATAGGAATTATTCAAAAACCCTTAAGAATAGATGAAAGTCTAAATGCAAATAGCTTAGGATTGAAGCAATCAAAAAGATAGGGGGTTCTCCCAAGCCTATCCTATCAATGGCTTGGATCAATGCTTTCAATAATATGAGGTGTATAGATTAGGCATGTTGAAGCATGCACATGCACACGTGTGCACACACACACACAAAATTCCAAGCATTTGGTCTTCTATAAAGAGGAGCTTGATGCTTTTTGCTATCTCATGAGCACTAGAAGAGTCAAAAATACACATCTTGCAAGTCCAAGCATAGAGATAATTTTAAGTTCCAAGCATTAGATCTTCATTAATAGATGAACTTAATGCCTTTTGCTACCTCATGAGCACTAGAAGACTCAAAACTACACATTGCAAATTTTTGGCAATGTTAATTAGTGACCACCTTCAAAACTTATTCAATATGTTTAATATACCCCCAACCACACATCCATCTTGCTAGCATATATCCCCCACATGCATCCCTTTCAAATCCATATGAGAATGTACACACCTAGTTTTTTTAAAGAAAATGTGATCACAAAATATATTGATGAATAGGTGAAATAGATACAACCTCTAGAAAAAGGGCAGTGTCCTCTCATACTATAGAGAGGTAAACTTAGCAAAAGAAGCTACAACATTCATACCAACATCAAGAACTACTCAAACTAACTTCATGAAAGCCTTTGCTACCACCTTGTACACCAACTTCTTGCACTAGAAAGCCCAAAATAGATATGTGACTTCTAGCAATGTCTTCTCACAAATATGAAAAGCATCATCTTTCCTAAACCTTGACCCCCCATGGATCACCTAGTTCCTACATCTCCAAATTTTGTTTTGAACCATAACTCTAATGACCACCCAAAGCAACCATGCCTCCTTTGTCATGGTGCCTTTGTCACTAAGAATAGCTTGTTTAAAATTGGTGGTACTATAGAAACTTGCTTGAAACTTCACCCTTTCAAAATTTATCCAAACATTGCGGATCCTAGGGCATTCCCAAAATAGATGGGCTACATCTTCTTCTTTTCTATAGCAAAGGGAACACTAAGGATTTACCCTCATGAATTTACTGATTTTCTTCCTTGTGAGCATCTTTAGGAATAGTATTCTCCACAATAGAAGGTTCAATCTGAATGTTGGAGTAGACTTTCACACCATCTTGGCTCTCTTTTCCCACACTCTGAGTTATAAGGGAATCTTTGACTCCATTGCTCCTTTTATTTCACCAAAAAACTTGGATATTTTTTGTGGAAGCTTCTCCTTCCCCACAACCTTGTACCTACTCACGAAACTAGGTATCGAATGGGGGGGGGGGGGGGCGCCTGCTCATCTTGAGAAACTATAGTAGGCATCCAACCTTCTTTTATGTGACCAAATATGTCCACAATCTAGTTAATTTCCCTTGAGGACAAGTTAATTTCTTCATTAAGCTCTCTACAAGTCCTTCAACTCTTCTTAGAGTCATTCCACAAATCTACTAATTGTGGATCCCTTTCACATCCACCCTTGTTGAAAGAGATCTATTGGCTGAAATAAAGGAGAAGCTGTCATCATAGGACAATCTCTAAGTCCACCTTTCATTAGAGGAGAGAGGGTCTCCCCTACTATTAACTCTCCACTTTGCCCTAACTTGGACATGTCTTCAACAATGAATTAGTGTTTTTGCCACATTAATCCTTAGTTTGATGTTAGTTGACATTATTCTATCCATGAAATTGAGAGCCTAAAGATTTGGCTTGTACTTTCCTTTCATGACAAACTAGAAGATCAAAGAGTGCCAAGGTTGACTCCCATCCAACCTTTGTAGTAGAGTAAAACAAAGCCTAGCTATATTGGCCACAATTGACTCGATTCCCAAACCACCCTCATCTTTGGGTGAGCACACTTCAACCCAGATCATTTATGGAATCCCTTTTTTTCCCCCAAATGACCAAAGGAAAGCCTTAAAAATCTTTTCAATCCTATCCCAATTCGATTTGCAGAAGGGAATCACCACCCCAATAAAGAGGGAATATGAGGACATAATTGATTGAAGTATCATCAACCTTCCCACAAGTTCCCCATGCCAAACCAGCCCATTTCTAAAGCTTGTCTTTGATTCTATCTGAAAACCACTTGAATCTTTGGGCTAATGAGACACCCACACCTACTAGACACCCTAAATATCTTATTACTTGACTTGGGGAGATGATTTTGAAATCCAAGTCAACTAGTGATTAGGGAGGGGGGTCCCTTTAAGCCAAAGGCCATTGAAAACTCTTAATATGCCTCCAAAAGATTTGAGATAGTTGCAGGAAACACCTCCACCACATTCATATTATCGTCTGGTGAAAAGCTAGGCCACAAATGAGTTCCCTCCGGAATGGGGATACTCCTAATTAGCATCTACTCTTCTTTGATCTAGATTGGTCTCATCAAGGGTTGAGTTGTTGCTACAAATAATAGGGGCGCGAGAAGGAGGCCTTGCCATACAAATCTCCGCAAGGTAAAGGCATCAAAAAGCACCTCATTTGTAGAAACACACAAGCATATGTATTTGTAAATAAGGCATTGATAGCTCTATAGAAATTTGGACCAAACCCTAAGGCTTGAACCACTCCTAGGAGAAACTTCTAGGTCAACCTATCTTGGGCTTTTTCAAAGTCCATATTTATCATCACAGATTTGTTGTTTGACTATAAAGTAAGGTTGACCACCATCATCACACTCAGAATTCGATCTTGTATTCTTTGCGCATAGAGGAAATCGTATTATTGAGGATGCACTAGCCTCGGAAGCACATGTTTGATCCTACAAGCCATTGTTTTCTAGAGGATTTTACAAGAGGTATTGCTCATAGTTATGGGTCTCTAGTCAACTTGTGAGGATATTCTAATAGATTTTAGGAGAACCTTGATCGGCCCTCTATTAGTCTCAAGATCCAAGACCCCCACCCTATGCACCTCATTGAGAAATCTGCACAAGTCCACCATTTACATTCCAAAACTTCTAGTAAAATTCTATGGGATTCCATGAGACTTGAAGACTTGTTATGTTTCAGCATTTTAACTACCAAATCCAGCTCCTCGACCATGAAGGGTCTCTCAAGTTGCAACCTATTTTCAAGGTCTACTTTTGTATCTAGGTACCTTAGCAAATCCGCCATCTTCTACTATACCAAGGTAACCCTCTCCATGGGACACCCACGATCCTAGAGAGGTAGAAATAGGAAAACTTGGCAATCTCAAGGTCATCAATACAAACCTCCCCTTCGTAATTGCAAATTGCTACCACTAAATCATGTTTTTGCTTGGCTTTAAGCAATTCAAAGAAGAATCTCCCTCAAGAGCCCATCTATCTTTGAGTTCGACTTTGGCAATCTCAACCCTCGAAGCCTCCTAGTGTATCATAAAGTCCTCCACTTCTAGGAGCGGCCTTTTCAAGCTCACATCATCCAACACAATTGCTAATGCCTGCACCATCCAATGCACGTGTCTAGTTGCAAGCTTGTTGCATTGCCTTCTTCTTCTTGCTTTATTATTTTCATAACCTTTGGGAAACTAAGTTATAGTATGGATATCGTTTAACTAGTTTACTATACGGTCCAAATTGACCTTAGATGTCTCTTGCCAGATTCTCTATATTGCTTTATAATAAGCAGGTTCATTGAGAAAAGAAATATTTACCATGAAGGGGGGTGGACCCCTTGCAAGATTTTACACATCAAACTAAATTAAAGCATAATGATAGAGGTCTATGTTTGAATGCAATCATTTCATTTAGAGGAATCATTTTGCATTTGGGACCAATCCACCAGGTATTGCCATTTGCAAATGGCAATAATCTAGGGGCTCCTCTTCTTCAAGTTGGTGTGGATTGTGCCATGTGAATTGTGGAACTTCATCCTACTATAGGGCTAGATTAGCTAAGCCTTGTTCCAAGGCCAAGGCTTCCCAAGTGATCCTCTCCCTTCTCTCATATTGGTGACTTTGTGTGACCTATCGTCTTGTCCCATAATCATGCTCCAATCCACAACAAATAATGTTGGAGTTTTGTTCAAATGTTGTTAAAGCCAGCTCCATAACTTGGCTTTTCTAGTTGACACATTCAAGGCATAGATTGAACTAGCCACAGGCTCCTCCCCATCCTGTGCCAACTTAAGGCCAATTTTGTCAAGCCTTGTAGATCCCTCTCGGCTAGTGATGGCTTGAGAGATGACTTTACACAAATGGCAATTCCCCCTCTACCCTTTACTATAGCCTTCATAAAGATTTCATAACATGGCAAAGGTTCCACTTGATCAGAGAGTATTTTTAGCTCTTGTAGTGCAATCACATTAGGGTTGTGCCTTTGTGCTATCCTAAAGTAGAGGACCTTTCTTTTGTCATCACTGAAGCCCTTGACATTCTATGTGATGACTTTGATCTTCTTGGAGCATCTACTCAACTTCCTCCACCATATGATGCTCCTTCTCATTTGCTAAAGAGGCAAATATGTTATTTTTTAGCAAAGGTTTCCTAGCGAGGTGTTTAAGTTTAGGCTTCTTATTCTTCCCCTTCTTTTGTTGGCCTTTAGGAACATGCAATGGACCCTGTTGCTTCCTTGAACTAATTCTCCTTACCACTTTCTCCCTTCCCTACTTGGCAAGGCATTTGAAGTGGTTCAGAGGAATTCTCCTTCTTTCTTGAGTCCTTCCCTGCTCGATAGTCACTCGATGGTACTTCATTGCTCTTCTGAAATTGCTACTTAGGAACACCTTGAGTGGGATGAACCACTAGCAAGGGTAGCTCATTACCTAACTTACTTGATTGCTTTTCTTTGTCTTGTGAACTCATAGCCACTTTAGGCGCTGCTTGAGATGGAGACCCTGATTTTTTATTCTCCGCGGGTGCCAAGAGGCCTGCATGTGAGGCGGTCTTTCATCTTGCCCCTCTAGCCACTTGGGGCATGCTCTTGCAAAGTGACCGCATTCCTTATAGATGCAACATGCATCTAGAAAGGATGAGAACCTAACTTTGATGTAGATTTCAACACCATTTGCATCAAACAATTTTGGGAAGTCTAGACTTTCTTTTTGTTTGTCCCACATCATGCACACCCTATTTCACTTGGTAGGCATGGCAGTACATACAATACCCTCCCCAATGATTTAGCAACGATATGAACTTCATTGCCCAACCAAATTGGGAGGGTGGAAAGTTGTACCCAGATTGGAATACGCACCCAATTTAGCAAGCTACACAAAGTCTAGAGACCCAACAATGCAGATTAAGGGCCACTTTATCAACAAAAGGAAGCCAAACCAAGTCCTTGCTCAATCCTTCCACTGATGTTGTTCATGTGGTGATATGAATACATGTGGGATTTCCTACAAAGCTACTTTTATCTTCAATACAAGGCATTTGTTTGGTTTAAAAATCCTTAACCATCGGAAATGTGCATAAAGTTTTGTGCAAAAAATCACATTTGCATAAACACACCCACTCCCATTATGTGGACATTAGAGTATTGCGAGAATTTTGCCTTGTTGTCCATTGCAAGTTGTGCAAACACTTGAAGTACATTACAGTATTACCTTAACATATGATGGTTCTTAGTGCATGTCGTTGGAGCTATATATAGCTCACTCTATCTAGACTAGGTCTTACCCATATATATGTAGATTGTGATCAATATGATATAGTCTTTGGGAGTGTATATGGTGTGTCTCGTCTCTCTCTATCTCATCTTTACATATCTTCTTTCTCTAGAGTTCAACATGGTATCAGAGCTATCACGATTGACTGCAACCAATTCCTTGAAGAAAACAATCAAGAAGTATACCTATGTAGTATCTCTTATATTCTTGATTCATGTTCTTTTTATGCTTAAATTTAATGTATTGTGTATATTATGAGCATATTATCTTATGAATTTTATGTATAGAAGAAGTTCACTCGATCATCCTTTAGATTGCAGATATGTTGAATTGTAGATATGCCTTGCTTGGACACCCTAAAAGTTTCTATTTGGAAAACTCTTAAGGAAACACCTTTCTCAAGAAAACCAGCGTTTGTGATATGCCAGGACTCACAAGCTTTCTTCCTATCAAATCTATGATTAATTTGGAGTTTTGTATCAAAAGTTATGTTAGTTCAGGTAAATTGGACTTGAAACAGGAAAACAAAGAGGACAATAGCTTTTCGAGTAGACTTCTATGACATAGGTTTCATCACAATTACTCACTCTTGCATTTATGTGTTTTTGCCAAAATTAGCTAGATCATCATCTATTCTTGGCCAAAAAGTAAAGTGATAATGTTTTGAGCGTTGTTCATCTATGTTGGACTAATTTCTTATCTCACACATTTTGTCTATTTTGGGTTGCTTTATTCTTGCACACATTTCGTTTATCTTGGGTATCTTTCTTTTGGAGTATGCTTTTTGAACTAAACGCCTTTTCTTACAACATACCTTCTACGTACGATTAATTGTGCTGCACTTTCGTCTCATTTGTTTTGTATGTGGTGTGTAGATTCTGTGATCTCATATTTTACGTATTCTCTCAGCCAACTATGTCAAATTCTATTATCGTCAACGGATTTCCTTCTGGACAACGTCCCGTTCCTCACTTTCAAGGACAAGATTGGATGGAAAGTAAATATACTACTAATTCTTGAAGGCGATAACTTGCATGACATTGTTCTTGGTAATTATGAATTTTTGCCTCAACCAATTGATTAGGCTCACGATAATACCCTTGTAAAACTGAAGGACCTATCTTTGAAGAATGGAACAACCTTGCACTTTCAATTAATATCTTAATAAAATGTTATCAGCAAGGTACAACCAATTCTTCCCTTGAAGCCATTTGAGAAATAAAGCATTGAATTTATGGGCCCAATCAATCCTTCTTGAAAGAACCCTAAACACTACATATTGCCTACTCCATCTACATTTAATACAGTCACCTACTATTAGGCACCTTAAAAATGTTGTCATCTGATCAACAATGTTGTTGCCAGTCCCTAGCAGGTGTCTCCCTGCTGTCCCCTACCTGCTGAAGCTCCTAGATGGCTATCTTTTGCAGCAAATTGCTGCTCTCTGATCAAAATTCTTGATGTATGTAATCTTTCAACCTCACAAGCTATATGGGAGTATTTAATAGCAAATATTGAGAAGAAATCTATTATATAAATACTTTATCTTCGTAGTTAGCTCACTAAGTTATAATACAACATCGAAACTTCTAGGACAACACATATCGAATCATTCAAGAATATTATCAATTAGCTTGCTGTTGTTAGTGATGCTATTCCACAAAAGCAATTGGTAACATAATTTCTTGATACTATAAAGGATCCTTCTTATGATAATATTGTTACCATATTATCTAACAAAGATGGGATCAAATTTGATCAAGCTTGTATATCTTTGATTGAATATTCACAATGACATGAACGATGATACACAAATCAAGAAACAGTTATGATCCCATAAGAGGACACACAATTAGAACAAATCGACAAAGCTTTACTTGCTCAAAAGCATCCCTTTCCATGCTCTACACATAGGAGTCGTGGTGGTGGTAACTTCTCTTGTCTCAAGTTTCCTAATAGATATTGTTCTTATTGCAATAGAAATGGTCACACTACATATGATTGTTGGGCAAAACAATATGATGAAGAACAAGGTATTACAAATAAACAACCACATTTATCGAGAGATTATTCTCCTTGTGACTACTGCAAAAAGAATGATCATCCAACCTATCTATGTTTCAAGAGAGGTGTTTTGATTCAGATCGTAATAGAGTATATGCAACTACACATGACAACACTACTGAAGAAGCAACTTGTGTGAGTTATTCTATCTATCTGGAAAGGATACTTCATGTTCTTGATGGATTTCTTTTTAATATTGATTTTGTGCTACGGGAAACATGACATATGAGTCCCAATGGTTAGATAATTATCATTCTATTCTTGTTAAGAAATTGGTTTATCTTGCTGATGACACAACCTGTTAAGTCAAAGGTATAGGTGATTTATATCTCAGTACTCTTTCTTTAACAAGAATTCTATGTGGAGTTTTACATGTCCCAGACCTACAAAGAAATCTTATTTCAATTGCAAGACTTGTGGACCTTGGTCTCTTTGTCGGTTTTGACCATACCAAGTGTCACTTTGAGAAAGATAGCCCAACCATAGCTATTGCTCCTTGAAATGGTAATATTTTTAAGTTATCTTTAAATGAAGATGTTGCAAATGTTGTTATAGCTCTCGGCAATCTTAACAACAAAATATGGCATCATTGCTTTGTTTACTTTGATTTTTCTAAGCTTGTCGATCTTTATCGACGTGACCTTGTTTAAGGTATGGAATCCAAAGTTTGTCCTCATATGGGTATTTGTGAATATTGTGCACTTGGAAAGCATTTTCGCAAACCCTTTTCCACTTCCACCACAACTCATTCTAGAGATTTGCTTGACCTTATTCACACTGATATTTGTAGACATTTTCCTCCATTAAAATCTGAATATCAGTATTTCACGACTTTTATTGATGGCTTCTCAAGATACACCATATTTTTTCTCTTACGACACAAATCAAAAGCTTTAGTATCTTTTAAGCATTATCAAAAAGCTGCAAAATTTTATACTAGTCGTTGCATCAAGAAACTTTGCAATGATAATTGTGGAGAATACATTTTAAATGATTTTTATGATTATTGTAATAATTAGGGTATTCATCATGAATATACGATTCCCTACTCTCCTCAATAGAATGGTATTGCTAAATGTAAAAACACGACTATTCTCAATGCTATGCGATGTATGCTCATTCATTTTGGCTTATCTTGATGTTTTTGGACTGAAGCAATCTTAACAATAATATTTGTGCAAAATCATCTTCTTATAACTACTCCTTCTGGTAAAATACTAATTACTACTTGAATAGGTGAAACTCCTATTTTATATTTTTGAACTTTTGGATGTATTGCTTATATTTATGTACCCAAAGAGACTCGCAGAAAACTTGATCTTCCCGGTTTGAAAGTCATTTTCATTGGATATTCAACTTTTTCTAAGGGATATAGGTGATCCATCCTCCAAGAAGGTAATCATAAGTCATGATGCTATTTTCAATGAGCAACTTATGGGTAGCACATGGTCTCAGGAGAATGCTGGACAGACGTGGTCACTAGAGGATGTTGATGATACAAAGTCATTACTCACTTCTTTTCCTTTTCTATACGATGATGAATCTCCTTTACGCGATACTATTGACTCTTTACATCAGGATTCACAACCTACACCTATTATTGATGATGATGACCTTGGTGTTGATCTTCCAATTGTTTGATGATGAGCATGGTACTTGTCATGTTTATGATGCTAATATTCTTGAAAATGATCTCAATATTTGTGAAGACCCTATCTCTTATAGTGATTCCATGTCATCCCCACAAAAGGAACAATGGTAGGAGGCCATGGAAGCTAAGTATGAATCTCTTCTCTCTAAATGTACATGGGTTCTATTTGAGTTACCACCTGGACGTACTGCTATTAAATGTAAGTGGGTTTATAAGACTAAAACAAAAGTAGATGGAACATTTGACAAATTCAAAGCAAGGCTAGTTGCTAAAGGTTTCTCACAAATTATAGGAGTTGATTATCAAGAAACTTTCTCACATGTTGTTCGTATTACCAATATTCAGGTCTTGTTAGTTTTTGCTATTGAGTTTGATTTGGAGGTTTACCAAGTGGATGTGAGAATTGCTTTTTTTAATGACAATTTAAAGCAAGAGATATACATGGAGTAACCAAAGAGATTTGTAGTCAAACATAAGGAAAATCTTGCTTGCAGACTTCATCAAGCACTCTATGGTCTCAAACAATCTTCACGAACTTGGCATCAAAAGATTGATCTCTTCCTTACAAAACAAGGTTTTATCTCTTATTCTTCAGATCCTAACTTATATGTTAAGCGCTGCAATGATAGTTTTGTTATTCTTTCTCTATATGCGGACAATACCATCCTTATTTCTAACAATCTTAACTTTCTTCAATCAGAAAAGAAGGTTTTATCTTTTGTGTTTAACATGGTCAATCTTGGAGACATATACTCATGTCTTGGTATTTAGATTCAACGCTATCGAGAAAATGATATTTTATTATTGCATTAAACAAAGTTCATTGAAGATATTATTCAGAAGCTTAGTTTGGATTTTGTACATCTTGCTAGTACTCCTTGTCTTGTGAGCTCTATAAAGAACTCTCACTTTTTGCAGAATGATGGGCAATTAGTGCATTGCATCAACTTTATGCTAATCTTGTTGGATGTCTTCAATTTATTGGCTTAAATTCTCGCCTTGACATTCTTTTTGCTGCAAATTTTATTGGATAACATCCTAGTTCTCCATGTCTTAAACATTGGACTGCAGCTAAACTAAAGATTTTGGGTTGGTTTATTGGTGCCAACAAAACTCTGATTCTCTATATTTACTTCAACTTTTGGGTTATACAAATGTAGATTGGGCAAGCTCTCACTTATTTATGTGTTCTACAAGTGGAAATTATTTCTTTACCAATGGTTGTTTTGTTTCTTGGACTAGCAAGAAACAACGTTGTGTTGTTGTTTTCATTATAGAGGCTGAATATGTAGCTGCATCTTTAGCAGTTTGAGAGTTAGTATGGCTTCGACAAGTCTTGTTAGATATTGGCCATCTTCTTCTCTCTAGCACACCACTTCGATGTGAGAACCAAAGTGATATTAGTAATGCTAAAGACTATGTTCAACATAACAAGTCTAAACATATTGTAGTGCATTATTATTATGTTCGATATATGAAGCAAAGAAAGACATGATCATGATTGAACATTGTCCAAGTAATCAGATGATTGCAAATATATTCACCAAAGGACTCAATGAAGTAGTCTTCGCTCTACTGCGCTCAAAACTTGGAGTTGTCTCAACTTTAATCTTTGGGAATTAATCTACTATGACGTTGTAGTGCCATTGTACATACTCCTTGTAGGCACCATACACTTCACATATGCACATACACCTCAAACCTCTTGGTCATCCTTGTATATACATATTCAATTTCATTTCACATGCATAAATTCACTTTATTATGTATGCAATAATCCTTCTTGATAATGTTTGTACATTTGTATATAGGAGCTTGGGTTTTTTCCTTCTTGTGCTCCCCACAACAAGGGTTTTTTCATCCACAGCTAGAGACCTTTGTTTGAGCGGGAGTGTTGGAACTATATATAACTCACCCTATCTAAACTAGGTCTTACCTATATATTTGTAGATTGTGATCAATATGATATAGTCTTTGGGAGTGTATATGGTATGTCTCTTATCTCTCTGTCGTGTCTCTACATATCTTCTCTCTTTACATTTCAACACATATAACACTCTTTAATATACTTTTTCCTTTAAAGCAAGTGAAGTGTAACCTCTTGAACTTCAGACTGATACGGAGCGCAGTTAGCTAGTGTAGATTGTTCGTCTTAATTGGCCAGCCAGCTAGTGTAGTGTAAGTAGATATAAATAATAAGTCACAAGACGAGATGAGATAAAGATAAAAGGTTTTTCGTTTTAATTAGAGGGAGAAGAGCGTAAAATTCAGGTCATTCGATACGCCCCAATAAAAATTCCATAGCTTTCGAATGTGACGCACCAATTTGAGGGCCACAGAGACACCGAGAGAGAGAGAGAGAGAGAGAAGAACAGAGAGCGTCGAGCGAGCATCGAATTGGACACGAGACGGATCTCTGGAACGTATGGGCAGCAGGCAGCCCTTAACCTGCGCCAGGAAATATGATCTGCCCCTCTTCTGCTCGGCTTGGGCGGCCACACCTTCCACCACTCAGAAGGAAGACAAAGGTGAGGAGGCAGAGGGCAAGGAAGAGAAGGCCAGCAGCTCCCAGGAGGCTTCTCCAGATGCCAGCTTCGTGATCCTCGGCGGCGGGGGTGGTGTCGGTGATACTGGCATCAAGAATAGCCTCCTACTTGCTCGTTACGATCACTCCACGGACAGCCTCTCTGAAGCAGTAAGCTTATACGTGTATACATATATACATTGATCTGCCTTTTTCTTCAGTATACTGGGATGCATACAAATGCTGTGAGCTTCTGTTGAATGATGTGGACTAAATCCAAGGCATGAAAATTAACGTGATCAATCTCTTCAGTTGGGATCTGGAGATTCCCTTCGCTTGCAACTATTGTTAGCATGAATCCTCCCCAGCGTTGCATGCGATAAGGAGTTTATTCGAGAGTTTTCCTGTTTTTGCCATGTCTACTCTGATAAGCAGATGACTCTGTAATGAACTTTGATAAATAGTTATTAACGTTTGAGTGTCAAGTGGCTGTTGTGACTGTGACGCTCCAAGTCCACACACACACACACACACACACACACACAAACAAAGAAAATGAAAGAAAGAAAAGTTAGATTAATATGTACGAAAGGCCAAATCAGCCTATGAGACCAAAATGTTACATTTGAAAGTTAAGGAAATTTCTCGAGTTCCAAAATGGTTATCATCTAATGCTATGACTAACTAAATGGAGAATAAGCAATACGTAATTGATGAATACAAAATAATGTAAAAACTAGATACAATGTGGAATTGCTTTGGGGTAACTCTCATCCCAAGATATCTGTCATGGATGTATCTAACATTGAGATGCTGAAGCAGTGAGGCAGGGTTTCCTCATGATGATGTAGTATCCTTTGTATGGCCAAATGATACTTCCTACAAGGGCGTGGATGACGGGCTATGTATCTCTTAATGGCTATGTCTACGGTGACTCCTTGGGATGGGGCCACCAATTGGTCCGATGGGACTCTATGGCAGAGGGAGTAGTCAATGCTCTATAGAACTTTGTGAATGTATGCTAGTGTGTCTCTCCATGTGCCTACTCCTAAAACATCATATTCAGTGTGTTCTATCGATGGTGTATATCTCCATGTGCCTATTTCTAAAATATCATATTCGGTGTGTTCCATCAATGGAGATAGCTTTCATGGTTGTCTAGATAGGACAATAGCTGATTTCTTCCATTTGCTTGCGATGGAAGTTTGAATTTTCTCTCTGTTCAGCATCCTCTCATTCCCTAGCCATTTCCCAGCCTTGCTTCAAAGATCTCAACATTCTAATCCTTGGAGATTGAGAAATTGTATTTTTTCTTGTTGTAAACCCTAATTTGTACTATAGGGTTTGATAGCAACCTTGGGAAGTGTGCCATGAGATTGAAGTCTCAAGACTTGAATTTTTAGGGCTGAGAATGAAATCCTAGCAAGATTCAAGTGAGGGACCAGTCATTAATTATTGCTTGTTGTAATTAAGTTATAATTAGGTTATTACCACCCCTCCACGGAAGGAAGGCTAGTTTTATAAATGTAGCAATAAAGGGTTGGAAACATGCCACCTTGCCTTGTTTGACTCCAAACATGAGATTTGTAGTATGTAAAGATGGTGGTTGGTAAGTTTCGTTGTGGACATGATGCTCCTTTTCAAGATCTCCAGCTCCTACATGTGGCTTTGATACCATGTGAGAGTGCACATTGGAAAGAGAAAAGTGAATACGGAGAGGAGGAGACAAAGAGAGCGTTGAGCAAATTACCCTCTCCTTCAATCAAAAGAAGTAGAGGAGGATATATCCAAGCTAATCCTAGGTAAAATGTACTGCAACATCGGCTTATTGACCGCCTCGGTCAATATGTTTGCAAAGTTGTCAAAGGAAGGCACAAACTCTAGGTATATAGTGCCTAGCTCAACTTGCTCTCTGGTGAAGTGAAAGTGCACCCCCCATATACCGTGTCCGCGGTGTAATGATTGGATTGCTTATAAGAGCAATGACACTCTAGTTGTTGCAGTAGACAACGGTGAGAGAGTCACATGGAAAGTCTCCTGTAAGCTCCTTAAGTAGATGGCCTCTTTGGTACCATAAAAAAAGCCTGATACTCGTCAGGTTTGCGAAATGGCAGTTTTCCCAAATGGTTTTTCCAGCATTATCCATAATTAAATATCAATTTTCAGTCTTTAAATATTAAAAACTAATCTAATAAATATTTTAGTGCCCAGAAAAATAATCTGGCTGGCCAATAATTAAATTGGTTAGATAACTTCCATTCTAGAGTGCTATGCCCTCTTTGACCATCAGATTGGTATTAGCTACCATTAAACGCCACTTCTCTAGTGCCACGAATTGAGACTCATAGTAAAAAAAGGACCTAGACTAACTACTGGCAAGATAGCACCAAGTATCTATGTAGCATAACTTACAGTAACTTTTGCCTTTAACATCTCGTAATTTCCTCGGGTCTCGGGATCATAAATTCACTCTAACCCTAGTTACACCTCACATGTGCAACATTTACTTAACCATGCGATTAAAAATTAGACCACATGTTAAGTGAGGTTTCAAAAATACATTTTCTCATGATAGCTCTTCCCTTTGAAATCCTTGCAATCGTCCTCGAGTACACTGCGAGATGCATCAATAGCAAAATAGTAGATTGGAATTTTCACAAGGCATCATAGTTAACACAACATTGCGCACTGTTGCTCAACCATTTCATATGTCGAACACATGATAAAAATTACCAGCCAACATAACATAATATAAGATCCGCAAAGAATCTCAAAAACATTGCGAGATTGTCATGTGACATGTCTATTTCTCATGAGCTCAACTTATCTGGCAAAACCAAACCATAGCATAGCATAAACCAAGGCTAAAACATCAATGTCATCATAACATATGCTACTGTCCATAACTAGCCGCATACCACTGAATCTTAATGACCATACATTGAAAACCAACATCCGTTAATTAGTCCTTCCTGATGATCATTAATCAATGCAAATGCACAGTTTCAGAGCTGTAGTGAAAACCAAACCAAACCATACCCATCTGCATACTAAACATAGTGACTAGTACACCGAATAATGATCTTTTGGCAAACATACGGTCAACTACAGTACCTTGAATGTATGCTGAATACATTTGAGATCCACTACATCTAGAGCTGTCCATCATGGAGGAGTGGAGGTATGAGCTCCCTCATGAGCATCAAGTAACACTCTGGATCCTTGCTCTATTGAACTTGATTGAGCATGAGCTAAAGTCAGCTCTAACTAGAAAGCATCAAGGTAAAGGTGCAACAACTGAGGATGGTTTGCCAAGTCATCCTCCTCCATCCATTTGGTATGCATTGGTGAATAATTGTGAAACTTCACCAAGTATCTTTTGGAAACCTTACCCCTGATCTTCCACACTTTGTGTGCCAAAATGTACTTTGGTACCAGTATTTTATCGAGCTCTTCAACCTTAGGCTGAATTTCAGTAGATACACCCTTTGGCACATCACCATGAAAAGGCCTAAGCAATCTCACATGAAAGCCATTGTGTATCTGCCAGTATGGAGGCAATTTCAGCCTATAGCACGCATTAGTGATCCTCTTCAACACTTGAAATGGTCCATAGTATCTCATAGATAGCTTTGGATACAATCACTCTTTGCCCTTCATCTTTTTCAGTCGTGTCTTTTCAAAACGCAGCAATACATAATCGCTTCTGCAAAGTGCATAGCACGCCTATGATGGCATTATTTAGTTGTACATGTGAATACATCCTTACATGCCCTAAATATAAATGCATTTTATTCTTTGTGTACCTACACAAACTCTAATGAATGGAATGATGAAGCGTTGAATCATGGAGTGAATGTGATACAAGGGAGACAAGGAAGATGATGAAGACAACCATGAACCACGAACCGTAATGTCCTCCTGAAGGGGTGTGATGTCAGAAGTGGTGCAACGATGTATGCTCGGGAAATGGAATCCATATATTAGACACGAGGTTGTCACATACAACAGTGAGTCACTGGCTGTGTGGGCACCTTGGCACTGGCTCCTCTCTCCTCGGGAACTCCAGGTGATGAAATGACCAACTGAGGAGGAAAAGCCCAGAATAAATATGCACAAATAATGCCATAAAATATGTTAGGTCTGCCAGCAATAAATGCCCAATATGACCATAAAATGACACAATAAAAAATATCTAAACAACCTAAATAATGTGCCCAAGCCTCTACAGCTCAGACTCACACATGAGCTGACATATCTGCTAACACCCTCTCTCAGATCATGGGTGATCTGTACAATACAATGGTGTAATGAGAATGAATCATAAACTGTACAACATAGAACCACCAAGTAGAACCATGGATATCCAAGCAGTGGGTGATCAAGCCACCACCAAGGTGCCTCGGAGAGAACCTGATGTCGATGTCGATTGTACCAGCTTCGGAAAATAGAGAAGATCATAGTAGCTCTCAATGTCTGTCAACAATTCCTTTGATGTAGCACATGTGACCATCCTGTCACCAATGCCGCAGTGCATAAATGACCATGGATTCCCCTTCTTTTGGCCAAATTGTCAAAGTGTCGCCCCATGTGAGCTCCAGACGAAAGCCTCCCGCTCTGTCAAGTAACCAGCCCATCATGAACCTAGATGTTAATCCTAGCTCCAGGATTTGTACAGACTTCGGTTGATGCATCAGGGATGTCCCTCTCTGGATCCTGTGCATCTGTATAGAAATATAGATGAGGCGCGGTGGCCCCATCTCACCACCCTTACACTCCCTCTCTGGCATTGGAGAGTCGTGAGGAATGACCTTATCACCACTACTAGAAAGCAGCTGAGGAAGGGGCCACTAAGCCCTTCCCACGATCCGAAGAAGAGGATCCCTGCCGCACCTTGGACTTCGCCTTGGCTAGAGGATTGGAATTGGAATCTGAGGTAGACGAGGACTCGTCGGAGGAGTCCGCATCCCACTTCGTCTTCTGATCCTTTTTCTTCCTGGAGCCGCTAACTCGTTGCAGTCCTTCCTTAAATGAGCTTTCTTGCCACAATGGTAACATTGGGCCTTCGACTTCTTTGTCTTCAAACACCTCTCTAAAGCTGCAAAAGCCTCATTGGAATCTCCATGTAGTGTAGCATCAGTGGATGTGCACGGAGGAGCCATCTGGAAAGGATGTAGAATAGAAGTAGAGAAAAGAAGGTATTTGGAGAGGGAACACAGCCAAACCACGAGCACAGACTGCAAAAAGCAAGAGTTCACATACACTATAACCCAAAATCTGATCAAAAGAAGTCAAAATCTGCTGCACAAAGTCAAAAAATCAGTTCAAAACTACTAGAAACAGCAAAAACGGCCTGTTCTGCTAGTCGCCCAGCCCAAAATAGTGCTGAAAACAGCAAAACACAGGCTGCACACTGCATAAACAGGTGTAGGGTACTGTCACTAGCAGCTTGATGATGAAAACACAGGCAGCAGGAGGTGTTGGACAGCAGGCGATGGCAAATCTGCAGAAAACGTAGGTCAAACAGGTCACCTGTATGGAGCAGCAGCCGCCTGATCAGCAAGGGTGAAAACAGTCCTGAAATTAGCAAGAAAACATAGTAGGAGCACAAATCCTGAAATCTGATACCACGTCAGAAGTGGTGCAGCAATAGAAGCGTAAACATAAGCCGTAATAAACTGCTGAAACACAAGACATTAGAAAAAGGCAAAGAAATAACACAATACAGATGAGAACTCAAATGCATGCTTGGGAAATGAAATCCATATATCAGACACGAGACTGTCACATACAACAGTGAGTCACTAGCTGCGTGGGCACCCTGGCACCGGCTCCTCTCTCACCGGGAACTCCAGGTGGTGAACTGACCAACTGAGAAGGAGCCCAGAATAAATAGGCACAAATAATGCCATAAAATATGTCAGGTTGGCCAACATTTAATGTTGGTCAGCCAGCAATAAATGCCCAATATGACTATAAAATGACACAATAAAAAATACCTAAATAAGGTAAATAATGTGCCCAAGCCTCTGCAGCTCAAACTCACACATGAGCTGACATATTTGCTAACATGTGAGGGTAGTGGAGAGGCTGGAGAGAAGAGGTGACGGACTGAATGAATCAGCTGTGAGGAATGAATTAGAGAGTGGCCTATAAATAGGCACAGTCAGTCTAGGATGGCGCCCCTTTTTGGGGCTGCAAACCCTAAACGCAAAACGCAGAAAGGCAAAAAGTGCAAACTGTGGGTGAAGGGTTTCTCAACACCCCCTTTTAGGCCCAAAAAGGGGAACAAGAGAAAAGTGAGGTGGAGATGCAATGCCGCAAGCTAAAGAATGCTTATGCAGCAGGTGCCACTTGGACAATGTCCCTCGTGGGGAAATTGTTCACTTGCCCAAGCGCCCTAGTACAAAGATGATGAAAACATGCAATGCATAGGAGTAATGTCAGACTTTGTGGGGTGCCGAGAACCATAAGGATATGCTCGTACTCCATCTCGGGAGGTGGCTCCATGCTGACCAAGGGACAAAGAAGATCCGCCTTGTAATCCAAGAATACCACTTGAAAGGAGACATTTAAAGATAATTAGGAGACAGGATGAGTTGTAGAACCTGAAACTCAACCTCGGGAGAAAAGCCACTAGCTCCGTGACTCCATGCTGGAAGGAATACGAAGGCCTAGTCACCAAGTCGCTGCTGAAGATCCAAGGGTCCCTATCTAAGTAGGTCCTCTAGATCCTTGGTATCAGGGCTGGATCTACTTAAACAGTGGCAAAGGTCCTCCATCCAGTGTCGGCAAAGACTGGTGGCGGGGGTTCGGCATCCACTTCTTTTCTTCTAAGTTCTTCCGTTGCATCAAAATCTCGTTTTTTCAAGTTTCAGGTGTTTTCAGCTTGCTGCCCACGCCCCTTTCGCAGAGAACATTGCAGTCTGAGCTGTCCCTTGCTGTCATTTAGAGTCTAGCCCCTGTTTCCAGCCTTGCACCCACAGTTTGCAGCTATCTACAGCAGAGCGATTGTTGCTGATCACTCTCCATTCAGAAAACAATCTCGTTTTTGCAGATTTCAGGTATTTCAACTTGCTGCCCACACCCCGGATGCGGAGGACATCGTGGTCCAAGCTGGCCATTGCTGTCTACAATAGTCTGGTGCCTATTTCCAGCCTACCACACAGTGTTCGGAGTTGATTTCAGCATGCTGACTATTGCTGCTGGTTTTTCCTACGTTTTCAGTCTTCTCTCTCCTGTAACCTTCGTTTTTAGTCTTTCTCTCTCGTCCTCATCAGAGAAGACAGACCTGTGGCGGGTTTGGCATCAACATTTGATTTCTCTATCATTTTCACCGTGCATTGGGAGATATTCTTTTTCTCCCTCCCACCCTCCCTTCTCTAGTTTGCCACACCGGTACTATGGCTTCTCCACTGATAGATTGCCCTTCTACTGGGTGCTACTATTGCGGTACGAATGGTCATCTTACTGAAGGTTATCGACATCAACCTTTGCTTCTCACCCCTCCCGAGTATATGTGTCTTCCACCAAGCACTGCTTGTGCCACCTCTCCTTTCTGGGCCACAGAGATCGTTTTGCATCGGCTATCAAAGTATTATGCTCAAGGCAATAGGCCACACCCGATGCGCACTAAGTCCTTTTGAGCACACGGATGCTCTAAGACCTTACGAGGCGATAAGCCCTCTTGGAGACCACCCCACTACGTGGAGGTTTTCCCCACCTACTTCGGGGTACAGTGGCTTCCTCGGCTCACATCTTCTCCATAGTCCACTCTTGAGAGCCCGCGAATGTTCCCCACCCTTAGCTCATCTTGAGCCTTCTCCTTTCCTATCCTCTTCCACTCAGGTTCGAGAGGCCACTTCTGGGTGCTTTTCGGCTTCTTCTTCCGAGCCCCAGATACCTTCTTCGGCACATCCGGCGGCACTTCCTTTGTCATCAGATGCTTCGCAGTCCGTGAACCATGAGTGGTTGGATTCTCTCTCTCTCTCAGACTGGGATTAAGAGGGGGATTATCTTACTTCACCCTTAGAGGGGGCTTCTAGTTCTTCGGCTTCAGAGGGGCCCCCTCCGTGTACTCCTTCCGATTTAGAGAGGGACCCTATGTGCCATGAAGTTCTTCACACACCCCCACCTTTCACTTTCGAGGAGTGGCTCTCCTTTGAGCAATCATTTGGCCCTTGGATCTTCAGCAGCGACTTGGTGACTAGGCCTTCGTATTCCTTCCAGCATGGAGCCACGGAGCTAGTGGCTTTTCTCCCGAGGTTGAGTTTCGGGTTCTATAGCTCATCCTGTCTCCTGATTATCTTCAAAGGTTTCCTTTCAGGTGGTATTCTTAGATTACAGGGTGGATCTTCTTCGTCCCTTGGTTAGCATGGAGCCACCTCCCGAGATTGAGTATGGGCATATCCTTATGGTTCTTAGCACCACACAAAGTCCAACATTACTCCTATGCATTGCATGTTTTCATCATCTTTGTACTAGGGCACTTGGGCAAGTGAACAATTTCCCCACGAGGGACACTGTCCAAGTGGCACCTGCCGCATGAGCATTCTTTCGCATGTAGCATTGCATCTCCACCTTACTCTTCTCTTGTTCCCCTTCTTGGGCCTGGGAGGGGGGTGCTAAGAAACCTTTTACCCTTCACCCACAGTTTACGCTTTTGCGTTTCTACGTTTTGCGTTTAGGATTTGCAAATGCAAAACTCAAAACTCAAACACAAAAACTCAAACACAAATAGAAGAAGGGAGAGAGAGAGAGAGCACAACTCTGAAGTGAATGAATGCTGTAAATGAATGTAAGAGTGTATAGTGTGCTCAAGGGTAGAGCAATGTCGAAGTGTGATGTCCACCGGAGACGGATCCCAATTCGGAAACTGGTAAACGCAACAGTGTACCGCTGATCGGAGGTTGGAAATTGCGCTTAGTTTGTTGTAAACAGTGTTTGATGTGGCTGGTAATAACTGGATGATCAGATTGTAGCAAATGATGATGTCGCTAGCAACTGATGTCAGTATGGATGAAGGCGCCAGTAGCAGGAGCAAACACGGATGGAGTGCCAGCAGTCTGGAGGGCTGGACAGCCACGTGGAGGAGGCTGATGGCTGAAATCTGCACGTGGAGTGAGAAACTTGCACAGACGGAATGAATTTGAATGGGGGCAGCTTGTCTATTTATAGATATGGAAGGGCGCTCCAAAAATTAGGGTTTCCATTGAACTCTCTCGAACCACTGCCCGTTTTAGGGTTTTTACTTTAAAAGAGCAATTTTTAGTGTATTTTGGGGCTGTTTAAGAGGTTAATCAGCAAGTAATGCATATTTTAGCTCAACACCCCCTCTCAGGCCCAAAAGTGAGCCAAAAGGTTAGGCCAACCATTGTGATGTTTATTGACCCCAAGGCGTTCCACCCCAAAGCAGCCAGGGCATTGGACAAAGGGTGCACGTCGGTTGCCCAGTGGCCTACCAAGACTACAGAGGCGATGGTTATCGTACCAAGGGAATCCAAGTAGTTACCTCGGAGAGGACAGGGCATCGGACAAAGGGTGCACGCCAGTTGCCCCAGTGGCCTACCAAGCCCTACAAAGGCGGATGGAACTACATGGAACTTTTTTTTTTGTTTGAATAAGTGAGGTAAATTTTATGGGATGCAGTCGATTGAGTAAAAGTGACCCAGAAGACGGAAGTAGGGAGGATACACCCAACACATTACAAAATAGAACAAGCTAACCCATCCACTCAGGGTGTTGATGTGACGAGGGAAAATAGGTGTTGAGGTATCCATGTGATGGAGGATGGTGGTGGGGTAACAACCACTGCCAGTGGAAACATCTTAGGATCCGCTCAAGTGGGGCTCTGCACAATGAGATGCAAAGTATGCCATATGCTTTGTGATGTGTTGGGTGTACCCTCCCTACTCCCGTCTTCTGGGTCACTTTTACTCAATTGGCCACATCCCATAAAATTTACCTCCCTTATTAAAAAAAAAAAGTTTCATGTGGTTCCATCTACCTTTGTAGGTCTTGGTAGGCCACTGGGCAGCCGATGTGCACCCTTTGTTCGATGCCCTATCCTCTCTGGGGTGACTACTCGGATTCCCGTGGTAAGATAACCATCGCCTCCGTAGTCTTGGTAGGCCGCAGTAGCAGCACCCAGTAGAAGGACAATCTAGCGGTGGAGACGCCATGGTACCAATGTGGCAAATTGGAGAAGGGAGGGTGGGAGGGAGAAAAAGGATATCTCCCAATGTGCAATGGAAATGATAGAGAAATCAAATGTTGATGCCGAACCCGCCACCGGTCTTTGTCTTCTCTGATGAGGAGAGAGAAAGACTAAAAAAGTAGGTTTTAGGAGAGAGAAATACTGAAAACGCAGGAAAAACCATTAGTAGCAGTCAGCATGCTGAAATCAGCTCCGAACAATGTGTGGTAGGTTGGAAACAGGGGCCAAACTGTTGTAGACAGCAATGGACAATTGAGACTGCGATGTCCTCCACGAAAGGGGTATGGGCAGTAAGCTGAAAACACTTGAAACCTACAAAAATGAGATTTTGATGCGACGGAAGAAGAAGAAAAGTGGATGCCCGAACCCGCCACCGGTCTTTGTTGTCATTGGAGTGGAGGATCTTTGCTGCTGTTTGAGCAAATCCAGCTTTGATACCATGTCAAAAGATGACGTATGAGCGAGATAGTAGGGTTTGTGGGGAGGAACACAGAGTGAACTCGGCAAACATGGAGAAGAGAAGAGAAAAGAAGAGAGAAGAAACTCTGATGAATGGAATGATGAAGTTTTGAATCATGGAGTGAATGTGATACAAGGTAACAAGGGTGTCGTAGCACAAGGAAGATGATGAAGACAACAACGAACCACAAACGGCAATGTCCTCTTGAAGAGGTGTGAGGGTAGTGGAGAGGTAAGAGAGAAGAGGTGACGGATTGAATGAATTAGTTGTGAGGAATGAATGAGAGAGTGGCCTATAAATAAGCACAATCAGTCTAGGATGGTGCCCCTTTTTGAGGTTGCAAACCCTAAACGCAAAACACAGAAATGCAAAAACACAAACTGTGGGTGAAGGGTTTCTCAACAAGGGGAAAAATGATTAGAGCAACATCCTTGGTGTTCTCACTCAGGAGGATAAACTTGATGGATCAAACTACTTGTTGTGGAGATTTATGGTCCGTAACCTTCTTGTAGCGAAGGATTTGTGGGACTATGTTACAGGTTGCTGGTGGTGCTACCTCTCCTTCCCCTCCTACCGAGGATCATAGAAGATGGGACTCAAAAGATGCATATGCACTTTCTTTGATTGCTTTATCAATGAAAATATCAATCATTCCATACATCTGGTCTTGTAAGACCTCAAAATCAGCATGAGATGTACTTGAGCGTATGTTTGCAGCACGTAATGAGGCCATAATATCTTATCTCCATAGAGAGTTGGCCAATGTGAACATGGATGAGGGTGATAGCATGATAGATTACCTTACTCACATATAGGCTTTGCGCGAGCAACTGCTCAATGTGGGTGAAATCATTCAGGATGTTGACTTGGTAAACATCACAGTGAACTCTCTTCAAGAGTTGTATCTTGGTTTCCACACCTCTTTGATGTTGTCTTTGGGGGGGGGGGGGGGACAGCGACCCCTTACATTTGTGGAGTTGGAAGGCCTCTTGTTGCAAGAGGAATATACTTAGAAGAATGTTGCATTGCGCTTAGGAGATGTAGCTATGCTTTCCAAGTTCAAAGGCAAAGGAAAAGTCAAGCAAAATGCAAAAAATCAGCAAAAGGGTGATGTTGGAGAGCCATCAAATAAGGTTGTCCAAGACATAGAAAAGTCTAAAAAGAAGGGAAAATGCCATTATTGCAAGAAGCGAGGTCACTATATTGATGAATGCTGTAAGAGATTAGCCAAAGAGAAGAAAAAGGACTCTGGTTTGGCTGTCCAAGAGACGTTAGCTAGCAAATCTATTGATGGTGATACTTCAGCCAACTTTGTGGAGGAGAACTATGCATTTTTGACTTGCAGTTATGATTCTTCAATGGCTGATTCAGCATTTAATGTTGCTGAAACGCAGCAAACATGGTATTTTGGCAATGGAGCTTCAAAGCACATCACTTCTAGGAGGTGTTTGTTTTCCTTTTTGCATTCAACCCTTGTTGGGAAGTGTGTTACATGTGCTAACAATAGCAGTTATGATGTTTGTGGCATTGGGACAGTCACTATTATTGCTGCAGATGGTTTTGACTTCATACTTCTAGATGTTTTGTTTGTGCCTGGCATTACAAAGAAGTTGTTGTCTATCTTTGCTTTTAACAAGCATGGCTTTCGGGTCATCTTTGAGGATGACAAATGCATTGTCAGAGATAGGGAGATGGATTATGCACTCAGGCTATTTGAGACCAGGGTAACCGCAAAATGTTTCACCCCCAAAACATTTCAACACCGAAATGTTGTGTTTCACCTCTGAGAGGGTCCCAAGTGAAACACCAATTGAAACGATTGAATAATACATATAAGATATATTTTCTTAGAAGTATCGATATTGAATTTATACAAGTGTTAAGACTTGAGAAGCATCGTATGGTATGTGCAAGTATCCAATTTTACTAATAAACAATCTATAAGAATCATAAACTAAAGAGTTGAGACTCGAGACTCCAAACATCAAACTAGTAGTTACAAGTTCAAGAATTAGGTTGCAAGCAACTAACTAGTTTACATGCACTGTGAATTTGATTCACAAATCCCTTGAAGGCCCAAAGAGTACATTTCATGATTCATGAATAAATGTCATCAATATCAAATTACAACGTAGGATAAAAGTTCCACGTTAAGACTCGAGAGTCTTGACAATGAGAAATCAATGAATCATGATTGATCATCGAATACAAATTACAATGTAGTGATGCACATAGAAGGCTTAGGGTCTCTTCGTGCATGGCAATGAGAAACATGAGCAGCAACTGTAGTAGATGACTTTGCAACTTTGTGACGTTGACATGTAGAGGATTGGGTCTGGTGCCTCATCCTCTCAATGTCCTCACGGATGAAGTCATACACATCATCCTGAGGGGTTTGGGGCTGCAACATAGTCACATTTGCTGCTCTCACAACAGCAATCTTTCTAGGGTCAAGCTGATGTGGTGTCCAGCTTGCTGACCACTCACCATCCAAAGCTCTTGGTTTCTTAAGAACTTGAAGGTTGGCATTTGTATATGCCAACTTGTTTAATTGGCTAGTGCTAAGCCTGCAAAATCAAAGGGCATACATATAAATCATGATATTTAGATTACTTCTTAAGTCAGTGGCTTATTTCAAAGGTTTATATTTATCACTTCTTAAGTCACTGGCATACATATTCGAGTCATCTGGGATACCGTGTACAAATATAGTCAAAAGATGCAAGAGCAAGACTTGAATCAAGTCTCAAACGTAACTTGTAAGAGGCGGGTTGTGATATATGATATAGAATGAAAGAAAACTTATATTTCCTTACATGACATAGAATGAAAGAAAACTTATATTTCCTTACTTGTCAACTGACAACACAGTGTGATTGCGAATGGCATTGCGAAGTCTTTCCATAAACTCGTACAAAAGGCCCATGGTAGCCTCTTCACTTTCACATAGTTGTAACATTGATACTATAGGAGGTGGTGCACAGTGTAGTCCATCTGCATCTCTCCAAAACTCAACATTATAGATTGTGTGCGTGATATTTGTGGCATCTGGAGTAGAGGCTTATGACTAGTCCAACCACTCTTGATCCACTACCATATGCCTCAATGAATCCTTGCACTTCACCAACCTGGGATTAACCATGTATGTATCAAGAGACGTGGCATGACTGCAAGTCATAAATCATAATTGTAATAAGGACTATGACTCAGAAATTATAATCCGATTAAAAACTCATATACTTGCATAAAACTAGGAAAATATCACAAAATCTTGTTTTGGCCGGTTTTACAAGCTCCCATTGATAATGATGTCTAAACAAGCTGCGAGCAAATGACTTTCAAAGAATAAATTTGTTTAGGCCTAAAGCCTTCTCCACAATAGATGCAACCGAAGGAATCGATTCAATGTCATCCATCAGCAAGTCAATGGAGTGGGCTGCACATGGTGTCCTACAATGTGTGGATATTAGGCCTCTAATTGGTCTCCCATGCTCTTGCAATTGCTTGTGTTATCTGTTACAACCTATACAACATGGTTGGGGCTAATTTGTTTAATTGCTTCATTGATATGCTGAAATATGACCTCTCTTGGTATGTTATAGGAGTAGTTAGGTAAGTTATGGACTATGGATGGTTGGATAAATATAAAATTTACAAAAAACTAAAGCGTGATTACAAGTTGAAACAAGAAGATACTTGTGATTTGTACATCACTACCAGATAGATCTATAGATCTAAGAAACATTGTTTTAGTGCAAGAAGATACCAAGATATTGATTAAGTGGCGCTTGCGGGTGTCTTTCCAACCATTTGAAATGATTGTGCATCCATATTTCTTTCATGATGCTCTATGACCCTCAAGGCTCGTGTGAATCAAATCAACCTTGTGGTCGAGTCTGGTGGTCCCTAGAGCCTTTGAACCAGCAGGAGTGATGGGGGCTCCTACAACAGCTGCAATTGAAACAAAATTGATTAATCTCTTATAGGCACTTGTGTGAGCAACACGAAAGGCAATGCTACATTGATAAAAAAATATTTCTTCTGCAATATCAGCTTTCTTCTTCAAACGAAGTTTCTAACTTTGTTGCAATGTATTTGGGCATGATGATGCACATGCTCGCTTAGTAGAAGGTCCTTATCGAGTAGGCATTGGAGATGCTCTAGGCACAATACTAGCACTTGAGTTGTTAGTAACCGATGGTGCCCTAGGACTAGCACATGGAGTATATCGACCCTAATTGACAACACATCTGATGGTGCCCTAGGACTAGCACATGGAGTATATCGACCCCAATTGACAACACATCCATGGTTCTAGGAGAGCCAGGCTCATGATTGAGTTGTTAGTAACCGATGGTGCCCTAGCACTTGAGTTGTTAGTAACCGATGGTGCCCTAGGACTAGCACATGGAGTATATCGACCCCAGTTGACAACACATCCATGGTTCTAGGAGAGCCAGGCTCATGATTGGATGTAGCTACTGTCTCAATTCCACCACTTGCTTGTGTTTGAATCTTAGAAGCTTGGCCTCTAAAAATTTCCGTCTCTCTCTCTACAATCATGTTGACCCTATCTTGTTCGATAGGACCTTTTAGCTCTCCCATGATACTCAATCATCGTGATTGGTCTCCACCATAGGCCAAAAATATAGCCTTAGAGACCCCAATGCATCCACTTATTAGCTCACCACTTGCCCATGTAAAATGGGCCTTTGTTCAAGTGACACCACTTGCAAGCACCTCTCCACAATGCTTACATACCCACTTTCTTGAGCTGGATCTAGGATACCGTTTGATGATGATAACTTCTTGCCAAACATCAGGAGTGTTGGCTTGAATGCCAGGTGCTTGGTTTTCACAAGCACTTCTCCTAACCATCTTGAATTGGCAAAATAAAGAAGAAATAAACAAATAGTTTATGAGACAAATTAGAAAGCACGCTAGAATCTACAAAATTTAAGATATGGAAAAGTTGTGGATGTTGGGATAAAGGCCCGGTTTTAACCCCCCCTTTATAGTACACGCACATTGTACATGTGAATGCACCCTTTACGTGTCCTAAGTATAAATACATTTTATTCTTTGTGTAGCAACGCATTGTTGGTACACTCTAACCGAATCGTACTTTCACTCTGCTTACTCACTCTTGAGCTGTCACACTCTCTCACTCACTTCTTGCTCGACCTCCATCTCTCTCAGCTGTGCTCTTCGCTCAACAACTACTCAACAACTGGTATCAAAACTTAAGGTTTTGTGCACGCTTCCCAATGTCTTCCCTGTCGACAGACACAACTAATAGGTGATACGCAGTCAACAAGTGTAGAAGACCAGCAGTTGAGTAGAAAACTGTTGGCAGCAACTAGGCGAGACCAATCCAGCCGCCGACGGGAACCAACAGACAAGTCGCGACCAGTGTGGAGGCCAGGCGGCACGTGAAGACTAGGTGCGCTACTGGGCAGCGGGGTCCAGCAACAACGTGACGCAGGAGCACGCGGTGGGAACCAAGGAGAAATCGACGGTTCCATTGGTTAGACGCATTGACCGGGTGACGGGTAGGTGACGATTGTGGCAGACGTCAATCGTGTTAGTCACGCGACAGTCAACGATCCCTTGTCAGTTTTCTAAAAATAGAAAAAAATTCCTTTAATTTTTCAATTACTTGCCTTGGCGGGTGTTCACACGCCAGAGGCATTGATCTCAGATCTGTGAAGATTCGAGCCAAAAAATTGGGGCTTTTCCTAGATTTGACATCATTCATGGCTGTTAGTGATTTTCGAGTCAGAAATTGCAGACATTGCGAGTGGTGATCTCAATTAAATTGGGGATTTTGCCAAATTTGTCGGAATTTTGCTATTTTGAGTAAAATTTCTTGACATTAGATCCCAGAAATTTGGGGCTTTTCATATATTGGTAAAGTTTTGCTTTGCTGGGTCAGATTGGCTGACATTTATGTGATTTTGGACTTGAAATTTTGGGGATTTGCGCAGAATTTGATAAATTTCTGCATTTTTGCCCGTGTGGTGGCTGGTTCATGTGCAAACAACAGAGATTTACTTCTGGTTAAGAAGAACAACAGTGTATTTTGCTGGTTCAGCTTGTGCTTCTGCAGTTTAGTGCATTTACTCTTGTGTTCGTGATAAAATGGCTGCAACTTCTTCCAGTTCAAACATCAAGAGTTTGATGGAGATCAAACGGTTTGATGGTCATGGCTTTGACCTTTGGAAAGACCGTATGCAGGGCATTTTTTTCCTAAAGGATTGTGAGGATGCTTTGTAAGAAGATAAAGCCGCACTAATGTCTGATGCAGATTGGGGGCTAGAGTAAATAAAAAGGATGTGGCTTACATAAAAATGGGTGTCACTGATGACATTCTGATTGGCATTAAGGGTTTAGATACAGGTTATGCAATATGGGAAAAGCTGAAAACTACTTATGAGATCACCACACCTATTAATTAGGTACATTTAATGCGCAAGTTGGTGAATATGCGACTGGATGAGTCAAAGCCTGCAGCTGAGCACTTAAGTGCATTTACGGGGATTTTAAATCAGCTCAAAGATGCAAATTTGGACTTTGATGATAAGTTGAGGGCGATCTTTTTGATCAGGACATTGCATGATTCTTGGGAGACCTTGGTGGTTTCTCTTAGCAATAACCCCAATCTCTCATATGATGGTGTTCAATCTTGAATGAAGAAATTAGATGTATGTCTAGTGGAGAAGGCAACAACTAAACTTATAATGTAAGGGTCAAGGCTAAAAAGAAAAATGCAAATGTTGGACAGAGAAACAGAATCAAGAGCAAAGAAAAGGAAAAGAGTGACATTACTTGCTATCATTGTGGTTGGAAGGGCCACAAGAAGCTTGATTGCGGGTATTACAAGAAGGAACAAGAGAGAAAGAAGAATGCATGAGACAAAAAGAAGAAAGAGAATAAGACAGATGCATCTGAGGTAGCCAAAGGCAAGGAAAATGCTAATGTGGCCTCCAGTGTAGTCATAAAGGAGCTTTCGGATACAGAGGCTGATGTATTATATGCAATTGATTATGATGCCCTTGTATGTCACATGCACGATATGCAGATAACCAAGGCTGATGTAATTGATGCACTTTTGTCAGTTGATGATGGTGTCACTCAGACTTGGATTGTAGACACTGGTGCCTCTTTCCATGTAACTCCTTGCTTGGAGTGTTTTGCTATGTTCAATGTAGGCAGTTATGGAAAGGTGTATCTTGGAAATAACCATGCCTGTAGCATTGATGGGATTGGCATAGTACACTTGTCTTTAGACAATGGTCAAGAGCTTGTGCTGAAAGATGTCAGATATGTGCGTGGCATTAAAAAGAGCTTACTATCTGTTGGTCAACTTGACTTGCATGGCTACACCACACTGTTTGGTGGTGGTTTGTGGAAAGTGAAAAAGGGTTCCATGGGATGCTGATTGCAAAAGAAAACCAAGAAGGGCACTTTGTATTGTTTGCACTGTAACGCCTTGAATGGCAAGTTTCTTGCAGTTGCTGAAATTTGCAGCCACTTTTAGTTATGAGATAAGAGATTAGGCCATATGAGCCAAAAAGGACTTGTTGTCCTCACCTCTTTGAAGAGGGTTTATGGAAAAGGCTCTAAACTTGACTTATGTAATGAGTGTGAGTTTGAAAAGCAAATAAAAAATTCCTTTTACTCTGGTGTCTCTCGTAAGTCGAATGTCTTGGACTTAGTGCGTTCTGATGTATGTAGTATGCCTGTGAAATCGTTGGGTGGTGTTGCATTTTTTGTTTCTTTTATTGATGATTGTTCCAGGAAGATTTGGGTTCATCTGTTGAAAAAGAAAAGTGAAATGTTTGTTGTTTTAAAACTTTTCATGCATTTACGACCACTCAGACAGGTAGAAAGCTGAAATGCTTGAGAATTGATAATGGGGGTGAGATCACATCTACTGAATTCAAGTCCTTTTGTGACTTGCATGGAATTAAGAGGGAGCTTATAGCTCCTTACAACCCTTCTTCAAATGGGGTGGTTGAAAGATATAATAGGACTTTATGTGAAAGAGTGTGGTGCATGCTGTCCACTGCTAATCTCCCTCATGGATTTTAGGGAGAGCACTTAAAACCACGGTTCACATTTGCAACTGCTCTCCAAAATAGGTCCTTAAATAATGGCATCTGTGAGGAGGTTTGGTCTGGCAAATTGGCCTCATATGACCATTTACGCATATTTGGCTGTGATGATTTTGTGCATGTTAGAGATGAGCTGAGGAACAAACTTGACCCAAAATCCACCAAAGGAACCTTCATGGATTATGGTGATGAGGGTGAATTTGGCTACATAGTGTGGTTACCCCAGTCCAAGAAAATTATTCGCAGTTATAATGTTGTGTTTAATGAGGCAAAATTGCTGAAAGGTACTTTAGCCTCTAATGAAGATCTGGAAAAGGTGAAGTTTTAGAGTTTGCAGCCACCTATTACTTCAGAAAATGAGCCTCATGGTGCTGTACCACAGGCTGAAACTGATAATCAGCCAGTTTTTTTTTGAGCCAAATGATGATGGACAGCAAATAGGAGCACAAGGAGGTCATGGACAGCAAGATAGGCTTGCTGATTATGAAAATGCAGGTGCTGGAAATGAAAATGAAGGTGCTATACAGCATGAACAACATGCTAAAAATGGCTTACAACAGCCAATAATTGCTGAAAATAATATACTTGCAAATGTAGACCCAATTCTTGAAAATGTGATCATTGGGTATGCAAGTCTACATGTGTAAGAAGGCAACCACATAGGTTTGACCCCTCCTTGCATTATGTGACACTTACAGATGAGGGTGAACCTCTTATATACAAAGAGGCCAAGTCATGTGAGTTCAGTAGTAAGTGGGAGCTAGCTATGCAGGAAGAGATTAAATCTCTATATGCAAATGATACTCGGGATCTTATGTCATTTGCCCGAGGAAAGGAAGCCACTTCCAAACAAATGAGTGTACAAAGTAAAGACAGTTGATGGGAAACGCAAGTACAAGGCAAGGCTGGTTGCCAAAGGGTATGCATAAAAGGAAGGGATTGACTTCTAAGAGGTCTTCTCACCTGTTGTGAAGATGACCACTTTACGTGTGCTTTTTGCTCTTACTGTTGTATTGGACTTAGAGCTGTATCAAATGGATATAAAAACAACTTTCTTGCATGGTGACATTGATGAGGAAATCTACATGAAATAGCTCGAGGGCTTTGTAGTTCCTGGAAAATAGCAGATGGTGTGTAAGCTAAAACGCAGCATGTATGGGCTAAAGCAAGCATCACGGCAGTGGTGCAAAAAGTTTGACACTTTTATGCTATCTCATGGGTTTATATGCAACCATGCAGATCATTGCTTGTACATGAAAAAGGATATAGATGGCAGCCCCATCATACTTGTTTTGTATGTGGATGATATGTTACTAGTTGGGAAAAGGAAGACTAGCTTGGATGCTCTCAAAAATCAGCTAAAATTAGTATTCTCCATGAAAGATTTGGGGAATGCAGAGCATATTTTAGGCATGAGGATTCGTAGAGATAGAATGCAGAAATTACTGTTTTTATCTCAAGAAAAGTACATTGGAAAGGTACTGGACAGATTTAACATGGCTGAAGCTAAGCCTTTTGGGATACCCTTGTTAGCAGAGTATTTGTCAGCTCATGTGTGAGTCTGAGCTTGATCTGGGCTGGGCATTTTTTAAAGGTATTTTAGGTATTTTTCTGGTGTGGCATTTTATGCTAGTGGAGCATTTAATGCACCAGTCGGCCAGCATTAAATGCTGTCCGACCAGCATTATTGCTCCCCACTTTTTCAGCCTATTTATACTCAATGGCTCCTCCTCAGTCAGTCACTTCATCTTCACCATCTGCAGACTCTGTGGAGAGAGGAGCCAGTGCCAGTGCCCACGCAGCCAGTGACTCACTGTTGTATGCGACTGTCTCGTGTTCAGATATATGGATTCCATTTCCCGTGCATACATCTGAGTTCTCATCTGTATCGTGTTCTTTCTTTTCTCTTTTTGTCTTGTGTTTCAACAGTTTATTTCAGCACATGTTTATGCTTCCACCGCTGCTCCACTTCTGGCCAATGCTTTGCGGGCGCAGACATCATCGACTCCTGTCAGTTTTACACATATGACCTCGATGCTTCTTGAGCATGAGGCATCCTTGAGATTACAGGGGCGGCTTCCGGCACATTATGGAGGTGAGGCTTATGTAGCTTGAGAGAGGGGTGACGGGAAGAAGAAGTCGAAGGCCCAGTGTTACCACTGTGGCAAGAAGGGACATTTGCGGAAGGACTGCAAGAAGTTAGCGGCTTCCAGGAAGGAGCAGCAGAAGACGAAGCGGGATGTTGACTCTACCGATGAGTCCTCTCCTTCATCAGACTCCGACTCCGATCCTCCGACCAAGGAGAAGTCCAAGGTGCGGAAGGGATCCTCTTCTTCGGATCGCGGGAAGGGCTTGGTGGCCCCTTCCTCGGCTGCTTTCTAGTGGTGGTGATGAGGTCATTCCTCACGACTCTCTTGTGCTAGAGAGGGAGTGTGAGCGGGTGTTCAGATGGGGCAGCCGCGCCTCATCTATATTTTTATATAGGTGCACAGGTTCCAGAGAGGGACGTTCCTGACGCATCGACTTCAGTCTGGCGGAATCAAATCCTGGAGATGGGATTGACATCCAGGTTCATGGTGAGCTGGTTATCTGACAGAGAGCGGGAGGCTTTCGTCTGGAGCTCACATGAGGGGACACTTTAGCGGTCTAGCCAAAGGCAGGGACTCCATGGTCACCTATGTTCAGAGGCATTTTTGACAGGATGGTCTTGTATGCTACTGCGAGACATTGGTGATGGACACTGAGACATGCTATGATCTTCTCTATTTTCAGGTGTTTGGTACGATCGACATCAATATCAGGTTCTCTCCGAGACACCTTGGTGGTGGCTTGATCACCCACTGCTTGGGTATCCATGGTTCTACTTGGTGGTTCTATGTTGTATAGTTTTTGATCCCTTTTCATTGTACTATTGTATTGTATCAGATCACTCATGATCTGAGAGAGGGTGTTAGCAGAGTATTTGTCAGCTCATGTGTGAGTCTGAGCTTGATCTGGGCTGGGCATTTTTTAAAGGTATTTTAGGTATTTTTCTGGTGTGGCATTTTATGCCAGTGGAGCATTTTATGCACCAGTCGGCCAGCATTAAATGCTGTCCGACCAGCATTATTGCTCCCCACTTTTTCAGCCTATTTATACTCAGTGGCTCCTCCTCAGTCAGTCACTTCATCTTCACCATCTGCAGACTCTGTGGAGAGAGGAGCCAGTGCCAGTGCCCACGCAGCCAGTGACTCACTGTTGTATGCGACTGTCTCGTGTTTAGATATATGGATTCCATTTCCCGTGCATACATCTGAGTTCTCATCTGTATCGTGTTCTTTTCTTTTCTCTTTTTGTCTTGTGTTTCAACAGTTTATTTCAGCACATGTTTATGCTTCCACCGCTGCTCCACTTCTGACAACCCTTACCTCCTTATCTCAAGCTTAGCAAAGCCAATAGCCCGAAAAATGACGCGGAAGCAAATGCTTTGAAGGGAGTTCCTTATGCATCAGCTTGTGGCTCCCTTATGTATGCTATGGTTGCTACTCGTCTAGACATTGCTCATGCAGTGGGAGGAGTTAGCAGGTTTATGTCAAATCTTGGCAAAGCACATTGGGAGGCTGTCAAGTGTATTCTTCGATACCTTAAGGGTACACAAAGAAAAAGTATTTGCTATGGGCAGGGTGCACTTAGTTTGCAGGGTTATTGTGATGTAGACATGGTAGGTGACTTGAATACTCGTAGGTCCACCAATGGGTATGTCTTTACAATTGCTGGTGGGGCTATTTCTTGGTGTTCCAGGTTGCAGAACATTGTTGCACTGAGTACTATTGAAGTTGAATACATATCAGCTACTGAAGCTTCTAAAGAAGCTATATTGTTAAGCAGACTTGCAGATGATCTCGGCATGTCTATGGGTACTACAGTTTTGGGATGTGATAGCTAGAGTGCTGTGTATTTGGCTAAGAATGCCATGTATCATTCACACACAAAGCATATAGATGTGCGATATCACTTTATCAGACAGATTCTGGAAGATGGTCAAATCACATTGACCAAGATTAAAACACAAGATAACCTTGCAAATGTTCTCACTAAAAGTCTAAGCAAAGCGCAGTACAAGCATTGCATTCGACTTGTGGGAGTTGGTTAGCTAGAGGTTCACATCGGACCTTTAAGTGGGGGTTGTTGGGATAAACCGAATTTTTAGATTAGGAACAAAATTCTTTACATTTGGAATATAGTTTGAAATAAAATTTCAGGATTTGGGGCAAAATTTTCCAAATTTGGGGCTAAATCTATCATTATTTAGAAGTTTCAAGACTTGGGAGTTGGGAACAACTATTCAGATTTGGGGTAAATTTTCAAGATTTGGAAAAAATTTGGTTTAGCTTTGGGGTAAAATTTCAACAGTTGGGACACACAAATTTATTCAGATTTGGGTAGAGAATCAAAATTGACTAGCCATGAGTCATGACTAGTCACTCACAAGTCATGGGGAGAGAGAGTTGCCTGCTCGAGTGATGTCGACTATGAATCCTATACGTCAATTAGATGTGGATCCACGTCACTTGGATTGATGCGTTGACTACTCGTGAGTCGTTTCCTTTGTTATCCGGATTCCATATGCGTTTGATCGTTGACATTTGCGGTTTGTTTACATGGCCCATTTTAATAAATCGTTTATTAATAATACGTATGACTAAAAAACAATCGATACGTCACACAAAATGTTTAATCAAAGTTTATCAATAAAACGTAGGACTTCGACTAAAAAACGACGGACATAAAAACGTTTTTTAAAAAAAGCGTCATTTCAACTTGAAATGTTTTGATTAAAAACGCCAATATAAAACGTTTATCAATAAAATATTCGACTAGAAAGCGGCCGACAAAAAAACGTTTTTAAAAAAAGCGTTAAATCTTCAGCTTGAAATGTTTGGATGTTTCACACATGACTGAAACCTTTCAGTCATGAAACGTGTTTCGTGTTTTTACTCCTGTTGAAACATGTTTTGCGGTTACTTGGTTTGGGATCCTATATAAGGTTTTGTTTTTGTTGGATACCTATGATGCACAATCTCATGATGCTGTGGCAGTTATTGCTCTATCACCCACTATGTAGAATGCGGAGCTATGACATACCCGGTATGGATATATGAGTTTTGGGAGTTTGATGACCTTTCAGAGGTGTCATATGGTAGATGCATTGCCTCCAGTGGAGACTCCACCTCCTCATGCATGTGAGGGATGTATTTTGGGCAAGATGCATAGATTTGCCTTCAAACATGATGGTGTAGTATGTGCTGTCCGGAAATTGCAGCTTATTCACTCTGATGTTTGTGGACCCATGAGGACACGTGTACTTGGAGGTCATCTTTACTCTATTACATTTATTGATGACTACTCTCGGTATACATGGGTGTTTGGGTTGAAAGCAAAATTTGATGTGTTCATGCATTTCAAATATCTTGTTGTATAGCTTGAGGTTGAAATTGGCTTGAAAGTGTAGACATTCTCACGGGTAGAGGGGGGAGTATATGTCTCGTGCTTTTGAGATATATTTGCTTGATCATGGCATTACACATAAAGCCATTGTTAGAATGACTCCTTAGCAGAATGGTGTTGTTGAAAGAAAGAATCACACTCTTATGGAGATGACTCCTTGTATGCTCAAAAGCAAGGGGCTGCCTCATAAATTTTGGAAAAAAAGTCTTTAGTGTGCAAATCATGTGTTGAATTGTGCACCCACTAAGGCACTAAAGACGATCACCCCATTTGAAGCTTGGGAGGGCAAGAAACCCAAGGTTGACTACTTCCAAGTGTTTGGTTGGATAGCCTATGTGTAACCGGCCTGTTCACTGGAAAGGGCGGTAGTGTACATCTAAAATATATAAATGCTTTCACCCAATTAACAGTCGTCCACTTTACTTGAACTTAAAGACACAGAATCAAGAAGAAATACAGGAAGCTAGAATACTCTTGTTGCAACACAGACACCCTGTTGGCCCCTAAGTTAGGCGCCCCTTGTGGTATTTCTTTATTTTTAAAAAGGAGAAAGTACAATGGGCTGTCTTTCACCTATTCTGGGTGAAATTTGGCAGCATAACAGTACAATTACTGACCCAAATCAAGTTGACCAGGAGGGGAAACTTTGCCCAAGTCTGAATCTTCTGGTTGGAGTGCAAAATTGACCATTTCAACCTGCTGCATTTACTGGTTCAGACCTGTTCTGAAACCTGTTTACAACTCTTACTGTTCCCTGTACTGTTCAGCCCACGGTAATAACTGGTTCAGACCTGTTCTGACACCTGTTCTCAGCTCATATTGTTCCTTGCACTGTCCTGCATCATCTGGGCCAAGTGCCCCTTGATTCTGACATCAATTGGGCTCTGAAATAACCTCTGAACAGTCCAGAATCAGACCTGATTTAATGCTGTTTCAGACACTTGCTTGGTGAGGTTACCACCCTCACCTGTTCCTGCTTGTGGGCAGCAAACAACTGCTCCTATTCCTGGAGAAAAGAGGCTCTTGCCTCATGCAAAAACAGCATATTCCACACAGCTGTACCTGAATCAAAAGAAAGGCCCTTGATTCTGCAGCATAACCATACTGTCAAGGAGAGAAAGAGGGAGAGTAGGAAGCAAGCTCAAGCCTCTATGCATCATAGACAAGGTAGACCAGCTCTCAAGAGCTCTTCATCTGCAGCAATCCATCTCCCTTTCACAAAAATGAACCCCCCATGCATTGAAACTCGTTTTTGTGCTGCCCTCTCTCTCTCTTTTGGGAATTTATGCCCAAATTATGACACATGGCATACATGCAACAATTTTCCTGTTTAAACCTTCCGGTCTAAAGTTCTCCATCCTCGGTTCAAAATTTGACCTCGGCACAGACGAGAGGATTAATCCCTGTACAAAAACGAAGATAATGACGCGAACAGATTTTGGGGTCTAAAAATAGTAACTCCCTAAATTTTAGAAGTCGCTTCCATTGCATCCCCACTAGTCTTCTGACCATCTTTGCAGACTATGGCTACATCCAAATCTATAATGTAGCTCAATTGAAAGTGAATTTCCACTGATGACTCCACATAGACTAATCTCTTGAAGATTTGTCCATCTTCACTTTGAACTAGTCTCTTCCAGGCTAGTTCTTCAACACACTTGTCCATATACACTTTCACAAGTCTCTTCCAGGCTTGTCAATCTACAGTGCCATCAGTCTCTTCAAGACTTATACTGGACCTTAACTGTCCAATCTTGATTCACTAGACATTCCTGTCCGTTTCACAAACTGGCCATGCAACACAAACGTTTAGATTTCAAGAGGGATCCTTCCAAAAAGAAAAACCAAATAAAATATGTAATAAAGAAATCAACAAAAAGGTAATAGTTGTCACAGTCTTGTGACATACCTCCCTCTCAAAATCGCAAACGTCCTCGTTTGCATGAATGTTATACATTGTGTACTGAACACACTGTTAACACATGTATGTTCTAACTGTGAAACATGGCAGACTATCAACATGTGACTCCACGTCACTGTTTCCAGATATAGTGGCTGGTACACCACAATGATATCCCCATAGTGGCAGATTCTCATTTGATGACTCCACATCACCCTGACTAGAGATCTAGTAGCCGGTACATCAAAATGATATCCCCACTGAGTCAATTCACAAAATACATGCCTGATCGAGTAACCATTGTTACAACATGTATTGAATCCAATAGAAGTAAAAACTGTATTCTTGCAAGCAATATTTACTTCTTTAGCACTAAGAAAACCATATAGACACAATAAGTGTTAACCTGTACAAAATCTGTTTCTGTACATAATTTATTTCTTAAGCAATTGTCACTTTGACAATCTATTTCAGCTTAGAAATACAAGGGGTCAAGGTAGGTTGCAAACGAAATGCTTCAAGGTAAAGTTCCAATACATTAGGTGACTTTGCAAGTTCACCTTCATCCATCCACTTAGCATCTATAGCTGGATAGTTCTTGAACTTAACCAAATACCTTCTAGCAACCTTGCCTTTCACTTTCCTTTCTTTGTGTGGCAATACCTGTTTTGGAACAAGAATTTCATTAAGTTCCTCAACTTCGGGCTGTTCCTCAGCTGGCATATCTTCTGGCACATCACCCACATAAGGTCTAAGAAGACTTACATGGAAAGCATTATGAATCTTCCAATTGTCAAGCAATTTCAGCCTATAGCTGACATCACTAATCTTCTCTGTTACTTGAAAAGGCCCATAGTATCGCATACTAAGCTTAGTGAAAAGACTTTCCTTGCCTTTCCGCTTCTTTAAGCGTGCCTTTTCAAACCACAACAGTACCCAATCACCAAGTGAAAATATCAATTCACGACGGTGATGATCAGTAGCTTTCTTTTGCTTTGCCTGAGTCCTTTCAAGGGCATGCTTAACTTTTTGATACATTTCACCCATACTCTGCACATACTGATCTGCCTGAAAAATCTTATCCTTTGTATGCAAAATGGGAGGAACCTTTTTACCACCTTCAACAATTTCAAAAGGGGCTTTGCCTGTTGATGAATGCACAGTATTATTGTATGCATACTCGACCAAAGGCAAATACTGCTCCCACTTTGACTTGTGTTCTGATACATAGCACTTAAGCAGATCCAAGACAGTAGAATTTGCCTCCTGTCCATCAGTCTGTGGATGAAATGACGATGAGAACTTAAGCGTTGTGCCCATGTTCTCAAATATGCCTCTCCAGAATAGACTTGTCATCCGTGGATCACGGTCACTGACAATAGACTGTGGCATACCACGATACTTGAAGACATTGCACATAAACAAACGTGCCATCTGATCTAGTTTTATCTTTTTCCTGACAGGAATGAAATGAGCCTGTTTGCTAAACTTGCAAATAATAGTCCATATCCCATCATTTCCTGTCTGTGTCCTTGGAAGATCAAAGATAAAATCCATAGCTATGCTTTCCCATGGTTTATTTGGAATAGGCAATGGCTGTAAAAGCCCTGGTGCTTTTTGCCTGTCAAACTTGACCTTTTGGCAAATCAAACACTGCCGCACGAAAGCATCCACGTCTCTTCTCAAAGTAGGCTAATAAAAGAATGTCTCTACTGCTTTGACGGTTGCATCAATACTACGATGCCCTGCATACGGTGGAGAGTGACTCTCTGTCATAACTTTCCATCTCAATGGCATAGTCACACATAGTCTACCATGCATCAACATGAAACCATCCTTGAGAAGATAATGCTCATGATGTTGTCCATTGACAAGCTGATCAAAGATCTTGCAAAATCTTCATCATCAGCATACTGTTCCTTCATATCATCAAGCTCATGATGATAAGAAATTGACACAGCTGAAATTTGTGGCTTCCTTGACAAAGCATCAGCCACAACATTCTTTTTGCCTTCCACATGCACAATCTGAAAATGGAACATTGACAAAAAGTTTGCCCAACACATATGCTTTTCTGACAGCTTAGTCTGAGTTAAGAAGTAATGCAAAGTCTGATGATCTGTCTGGACAACAAAATCTGCCCCAAGTAGGTAGTGTTTGCAACAAGAAAGCGCATGAATCATAGCCAACAATTCTTTCTCATAGACTTGCATAGTCTTTTCTGGCCCTCGCAAGATTCTGCTTTCATAAGCCACTACCCGGCCATCTTGCATTAACATTGCACCAATGCTATTGCCACAGGCATCACATTGGACAACAAATGACTTCCTAAGATTTGGCAGAATGATCACTGGACTAGAATTTCTTTAAGAAGATTAAAAGCTGAAATCTCTTTCTGTGTCCACTGGAAAGAGACTCCTTTCTTTTGTAAAGCATGTAAAGGTGAAGCAATCTCTGCAAAATTGCGAATGAACCTCCTGTAGTAAGAACACAAACCCAAGAAGCTTCTAACATCATGGACAGTCTTCAAATCTGGCCATGTTCTAATTGCTTCAACCTTAGTAGGATCCATTCGGACACCATCCTTTGACACTATGTGCCCCAAAAACTGGATTTCTTCCAAGAAGAACTCACTCTTCTTGCCATTGATAAGCAACCTATTACTACAAAGCTCATCAAAGACTGCTTTCAAGTGTTCTCTATGCTCCTATTCATTCTTTGAAAAGACAATCATGTCATCAAAGAATATACCAACAAACTGCCTGTATGGACGAAAAATCCTGTCCATCATTCGATTAAACGTAGCAGGAGCATTAGTAAGTCCAAATGGCATTACCAAGAACTCATAGAGACCAAACGTGGTCCTAAATGCAGTCTTATGCACATCCTCTTGCTTAATCCTGATCTGGTGGTATCCACTCTTCAAATCTATCCTGCTGAAAATTGACGCTCCTTCCAAACGATCAAGAATGTCGTCAATTCTTGGAATAGGGAACCTGTTCTTGATGGTACTCTTGTTCAACGCTCGATAATCTATGCACATGCGCCAAGAGCCATCCTTCTTCTGCACTAAGAGCACTGGTGAGCAAAAGCGAGATGAACTTGGCTGAATCAACCCCTTTTCTAACAGCTCATTGACCTGGCTCAATATCTCTTTCTGTTGGGCTGCACTAACCCTATACGGAGGTCTATTTGGTGGGCTACTGCCTAGCACGAAATCTATCGCATGATCCTTAGGCCTCTCTGGTGGCAACTGTGATGGTAATGAGTCAGAAAAACAATCACTGAACTGAGACAAGAAAGCAGACCTGTCTCTATCTAACATAGAAAAATTTGACTCATCATTATCCTTGACATCATGTGCAAAAATCAAGTACGCAGAAAGATGATTCTTTATTACAGATGTAATGGCAGAAGCCAATACAACAGGTATAGACTCTCCTTTAAGCTTCACATCAAGCACATGAGTCTTTCCCCTATGTTCCAAAATCAGTGTCTTGTTAAAGGCATCTGACACACCATGCTTTCTGAACATCCATGGCATTCCCAACAAGACATCACAGCCTTCAAGTGGCATGATATAAAATTCTTCTGCATCAACATAAGACTGTATATGAAGACACAGCTTTCCAAGAATGGGTGTCACAGACTCTGAGTGGCCAGGACATGCCAACCCTGCCTCTGCTGTGTAGCCCATCTCATCTGCTCTGATGCCCAAAGTAGAAGCCAACTCTGGTGAGATAAAGTTTGCCTTAGCTCCAGGATCAAAGAAAATAAGTACATGTTGATCCCTAACTTTACCCCAAGCTCTGCAAAGCTCATTAGCATCCGAGTGTGGCTTATCTCCCAGCATATCTGGCACTAAACCTGCCGAAGGTTTGGGCTTCTTTCCTTTCCTGTCCTCTTTATCATCATCAGCTGATCTCTTATTCTTGTCCGGACAGTTAGACGCAATATGACTAGTCTGCTCACAGATAAAGCACTTCCTCTCAGCCATTAAAGCCTTTCTCTCTTCAAGAGACTTGCGCACAAAAGGTTTCTTCTGGTCCTTTGGCTGCTGTCCAAAGAACTTGGCTGGCTTCTTCTTGAACTGCCAAGATTTACCTGTGCTTTGAGAAATCTGAGAAACCTATTTACCAAATGGCTTATTTGCTGAAAATTTTTCAGATTTGTCCTGTTTAATGCTGCCCCCAAAACCACTTGACTATCCCAACAATAATGCATTTCCTGTGGTAGCATTCTCAATTAACTGAGTCAAAGTGGTGACCTTTGTCTTTGTACAATAATTCCGAAGTTCCTTGGGCAGCCCATAGCAGTATTTCTCTATCTGCTCGGTCAATGGCACAACCCTGTAAGAAGTGACTGGGAGTAAAGCCTCCCAAAACTTCTTGTTATAGTCTTCCAGATCCTTGCATTTAGATGCATCCAAATTGTGCCAAGCCGACATAACATCGATCTCAGATTCATTGGTCAACCAAGCAGAAGCAAATACTTGCTTAAAGTAAGTCCAAGTGGCAGGAGCCTGTCCTTGCATCAACAGTATACTCCACCACTGACTAGCATTGTCCTTAAGAAAAGTGGCAGCTTTCCGGACCTTAGAAGGCTCTGTAAAGTTCCCTCCTGCAAATGCGGCATCAAACTGCTGTAAGAAAGAGAGTGCCTTAGTCCTATCTTCAAATCCTCGAAAGATGTCAAACTGTACGGCTGCACCACCTTCCTTGCATGGCTTTGGCTTTTCATGAGCCATCAAAGGATCCGTAGGATATGCTTGTAACATAGGAACACTAACATGTGGCATAGGAGTTGCCGGACCACTGACTACAGGGCTTGTAGACACAATACTTGCTGATTTTGATAACCAGCCATACCAAATGTGCCCTGTGGCATGCCAAAACTGCCATGAACACCTTGAAATCCAGGCTGCATGCCTATATTACCATACATGCGGTTTGGCATAAAACCCTGTGTACCCCCAAACACTGTTCATGGTACATATCTGGTTTCGAGGTGCATAACCAGCCATACTCTGAAATACAGATCCACCTCCAAAGTACCCAGGATGTATAGAGGTCGGTGGGAAAACCTGTGGTAAAGCCTGAAAACTGTTTCCCTGTCCATTTAAGCCAACATTTGGCTGCTGTAAAGTGGCGAGCTGAACTGGCAATGCTTGTGTAACTAGCGTTTCCGCCATCAATTCCTGGACAATCGAAACCAATCTTGGAGTCTCCATTGACTCTGCAAGCTGCCTTGGTGTTTCCACTGAATCTGCAGCATGCTTACCCTTATCCTGGACCTCTACTGGATCCGAAATCTTTGCAGATTGCCCAACTTGCTGTAAAGGAAGGGAAGGCTGCAAAAATGCCAAAAATCTTGGATTCTACATCACTTGAGTAAACATACTCACAGCAGCAACTAATTGAGTCTTGAAAATGTCTTCATCCATAGAAGAAGCCGTAAGAACTTGTGGCTCAACCATAACAGGAGGAGTAACAAACTGTGGAGGTCTAGAAGACTCTCCCACTTCATGAACAACAGGGATCTCCTGTGATGCAGACGCTTCCTCTCTGGTGTCTTCCTTTCTATCAGCCATAATGCACAATTCTGTGTCTTACACCCAAACAAACCTTGGCTCACTCTTTAGGGAAAAAGTGATTCGATCCCGGCAATGGAACCATGTAACCGGCCTGTTCATTGGAAAGGGCGGTAGTGTACAACTAAAATATATAAATGCTTTCACCCAATTAACAGTCGTCCACTTTACCTGAACTTAAAGACACAGAATCAAGAAGAAATACAAGAAGCTAGAATGCTCCTGTTGCAACACAGACACCCTGTTGGCCCCTAAGTTAGGCGCCCCTTGCGGTATTTCTTTATTTTTAAAAAGGAGAAAGTACAATGGGCTGTCTTTCACCTATTCTGGGTGAAATTTGGCAGCATAACAATACAATTACTGACCCAAATCAAGTTGACCAGGAGGCGAAACTGTGCCCAAGTCTGAATCTTTTGGTTGGAGTGCAGAATTGACCATTTCAACCTGCTGCATTTACTGGTTCAGACCTGTTCTGAAACCTGTTTACAACTCATACTGTTCCCTATACTGTTCAGCCCACTGTAATTACTGGTTTAGACCTGTTCTGACACCTATTCTCAGCTCATATTGTTCCTGCACTGTCCTGCATCATCTGGGCCAAGTGCCCCTTGATTCTGACATCAATTGGGCTTGAAATAACCTCTGAACAGTCCAGAATCAGACCGGATTTAATGCTGTTTCAGACACTTGCTTGGTGAGGTTACCACCCTCACTTGTTCCTGCTTTTGGGCAGCAAACAACTGCTCCTATTCCTGGAGAAAAGAGGCTCTTGCCTCATGCAAAAACAGCATATTCCACACAGCTGTACCTGAATCAGAAGAAAGGCCCTTGATTCTGCAGCATAACCATACTGTCAAGGAGAGAAAGAGGGAGAGTAGGAAGCAAGCTCAAGCCTCTGTGCATCATAGACAAGGTAGACCAGCTCTCAAGAGCCCTCCATCTCCCTTTCACAAAAATGAACCCCCCATGCATTGAAACTCGTTTTTGTGCTGCCCTCTCTCTCTCTTTTGGGAATTTATGCCCAAATTGTGACACATGGCATACATGTAACAATTTTCTTGTTTAAACCTTTCGGTCTAAAATTCTCCATTCTTGGTTCAAAATTTGACCTCCGCACAGACCAGAGGATTAATTGTCGTACAAAAACGAAGATAATGACGCGAACAAATTCTGGGGTCCAAAAATAGTAACTCCGTAAATTTTAGGAGTTGTTTCCATTGCATTCCCACTAGTCTTCTGACCATCTTTGCAGACTATGGCTACATCCAAATCTGTAATGTAGCTCAACTGAAAGTGAATTTCCATTGATGACCCCACATGGACTAATCTCTTGAAGATTTGTCCATCTTCACTTTGAACTAGTCTCTTCCAGGCTAGTTCTTCAACACACTTATCCATATACACTTTCACAAGTCTCTTCCAGGCTTGTCAATCTACAGTGCCATTAGTCTCTTCCAGACTTATATTGGACCTTAACTGTCCAGTCTTGACTCACTAGATATTCTTGTCCGTTTCACAAACTGGCCATGCAACTCAAGCGTTTAGATTTCAAGAGGGATCCTTCCAAAAAGAAAAACCAAATAAAATATGTAATAAAGAAATCAACAAAAAGGTAATAGTTGTCACAGTCTTGTGACACTACGCACATGTTCTGAAAGAGCTTTGTGGAAAGCTTGATGACAAGTCTGTAAAATGCATATTTACGGGCTACAGTTCAGAAAGCAAGGCCTATCACTTGTATGACCCACATAGAAAGAAAGTTTTTGTCAGTAGTGATGCCAAATTTGCTGAAAATGCTACATTTTCACATGATCAATTTTAAATGGGAGGGTCTCTTGCCACTTTCTTTGGAATCTGTGCTTGCTGTAAATGGCCGGATAGACATAATATAGCAAGCTTTTTCTGTACCATATGCACCTGAACAACAGGGTATTGATGATGGTTTGCCACATGTAGTGGAAGATGCAATACAACATGAAAGGGCTACTGTAAATGCAGCAAAAATAGTTTCGAGATGGCTGTTACAAACTCTTTAGGAGAGTAAAATGGATACTCCTTTAGCTCAATGCACTAGAAGCTGCTAGACATGCGGCACATGATGCAGGGGGAGCCCATTCGGTTGATTTTATGGAAGTAGATGATTATGATGAGCATGTATTTATGAGCTCATTATTGGATGATGATGAGCCTACTTCCTTGCACGAAGCTTAGCAAGATGTACTTTGGATGTAGGCCACGTAGGATGAAACTCTATTGTCACTAACTCTATATGGGATCTTGTGGATTTACCACTTAGCAAACTTGGCAAGAAGGCCATGGGCACAAAATGGGTTTTGAAACTCCAATGCAAGGCTGATGGTACCATTGACAGGTACAAAGCACAATTGGTAGCAGAAGGCTACGCACTGAAGAAGGGCATAGATTATGGAGAGACTTTTGCTCCTACATCCTGTATGAGTACGGTGAGATGTGTAATTGCTATGGCTGCAAATTATGGTTGAAAGGTATATCAATTGGACATTAAGACATCATTCTTGAATGGGGATTTGCATGAGGACGTTTATGTGTTACAACCTCTAGGGTTTATGGTTAAGGGGAAAGAGCATATGGTATGCAAGCTAAACAAAGCTCTTTATGGTCTCAAATAAGCTTCTTGTGCATGGTACTCTAAATTTGATGCATATTTGGCTAGCAAAGGGTTAAAAAATAGTCCAATTTCTCCCACTCTATACATAAAGAATGAAGGGCGAAACTTGTTGATTATCATTCTTTATGTAGATGATATGCTCTCACTGGACCTTTAGAATAAAAAATTGCAGATTTCAAGGCACATGCATTTGCTATGTCAAATATGGGTTGCTACACTATTATTTGGGGATTTAAATTACCCAAAATCAGCATGGTATCATCATGTCATAGTCATAGTATGTAGATAAGTTGTTATATAGGTTTAAATACAAGATTGCAAACCTATGTGTACTTCTAAGCAGCGAGGCTTAAAGTTTATGAATGATGGTAAAGAGATGTCTAATGTTGCAATTTGCAGCCAGACTGTTGGCTGTCTTATTTCTCTTTGCAACACATACCTTGACATTCAGTATGTAGTATCTCAGGTGAGAAGGTATATGCATGGTCTACAAACTACACATTGGCAAGCTGTTGAGCAGATCTTTAGATATTTGCAAGGTACTCAGTCACATGCATTATTATTTCTCGGGGGGGAAGACTTGTAATTATAGGCTTACAGTGATTTAGATTGGGTAGGTGATGCAGACACTAGGCAATTTATTAGTGGACGCTGTTTCTTTCTAGGCCGTTCATGCATTTCATGGCTGAGCAAGAAACAGCCTACAGTGGTTACCTCGTCTTGTGAGGCTGAGTATAGGGCAGCCTTCACAGCAATAGTGGAATGTGTATAGTTGCGTAGATTGTCGGTTGATCTACATTTACCGTTGGAGGGTCCTACACCCATTCTTCCAGACAGTCAGAGTGTGTTAGACAGTCATTTTCTAGACAGACGGTGGACAGCAAATCAGCGTAGAGGCCACGTCAGCAGGGTGCCACGTCAGCACCTGCAGTCGGACAGTTTTACTGCAGTGGGTTGCATTTAATGCAGCCGACCTGGTGTAGTTATTTCCTATTTTTTGGCTATTTTTAGCCGGTTTGTGGCACACTCTAGTAGTCATTCATTTTAGATTCTGATCTTGAGATCTGTTGGCTGAGACAGACTGTGCTCGGGCTAACGGAGATCAAGGTCAAGTTGGAGACATACGTAGATATTTTCTCTGCCCCTGTGTGTATTTCTGCACTCTTATACAGCATACTACATTGTAGATTTTCTGCGTTTACACAGTCTCCTTTTCTCTCTCTCTCTTCTTTTTGTGTTCACTCTCTCTTAGTCTTTGTCCTACGCTTCTGCATTGCCGCACTCTGACATGGTATCAGAGCGGTGAAGATGGACTGACTAAGGGATGAACCTATCTGAAGAGGAGTTTTCAGTGCGACACAAGGCTGCGTTTCCAGGATTCAAGGGTGAGTAGGAGGGCTGCGTATTGGATCAAGGCTGAAGCGAGTGTGAGCGTGCGGGAAAGGAGCCTAATCGGTGAATTTGCTGTAGGTTATTGTTGTTCGAAGGGGAGGAAGGCTGCGTTTCCAGGATTCAAGGGTGAGTAGGAGGGCTGCGTATTGGATCAAGGCTGAAGCGAGTGTGAGCGTGCGGGAAAGGAGCCTAATCGGTGAATTTGCTGTAGGTTATTGTTGTTCGAAGGGGAGGAAGGCTGCGTTTGCGGCCTTCCACTGCAGATTTTACTTTTTCATCACCTTTGGCGGGTGAAGAAGGTTTGGGCAGCGGAGGAACCAGCCCTAGAAGGCTGCGTTTACACAGTCAGAGGGGGAGTGATTTTGCGTTTGTGCAGGTATTGTAGGTTAACATGTCTACAGAGACTGATTTGGAGTTCTAGGCGATAATGGACAGGAAGGTGCCTGTCCTACCAGCTCTTCCATCGGATCAAAAGCTTGATGGTGACAATTATCGCATTTGGTGGGTGATGATATTGGCCATTTTGGAGTCTTATGATTTGGCGGAACTGGTGATGGAGGACATTAACAGGCCCTCGGTGAGGGATGAGTCCAAACTCTCTTCCAATGCTCGTGCGGAGTTGACCAAGGCTTAGTCTCATTGGTACAAACTGAATGCCAGGATTCGATCTTTTCTGTTTCTGTCTTGCGCTATAGTTGTGATAGCTCACATCGAGCACTTGAGGGTGGCTCGAGAGATATGGTTGGAGCTCGATTAGATGTACAACCGGATGACCCTGATGAAGAGGGTTTCTTTGGAAGTGCAGATGCGGACCTTGTCTGTGAATAAGTCTTTTTCGCTTCGGAAACACATCAACAAGCTTCGGCATTTGGCCATCTGAACTATGAGTACCTTCGGAAGGCGTCACGAGGGTTGTTTGTCTGAGGATTGCCGGACATAGTGGTGAGCCATCAACCATGTGTCTCTTGCATTTGTGGGAAACTGCATCGGGATGCGATTCCCAACAAAGCTTCTAGGCGGTCTACTTCACCCATGGAGCTTGTATCTACGGATCTTTGTGGCCCAATGAGGACCGAGTCCGTGAAGGGAAGCTTCTACTTCATGTTGATTGTAGATGACTACAACAGGATGACTTGGGCCTATTTCTTGACTTTGAAGTCGGAGGCTTTCTCTCACTTCAAGGATTGGCTTCATTTTGAAGAGAACCGTTCCGGCTGTCGATTGAAGACCTTGCGTTCCGACAAGGGAGGTGAATTTCTGTCTAATGAGTTTGCTTGTTTTTGTGCAGATAGGGGCATTCACCAAGAGTTTGCTTACACCAACACTCCCCAAGAGAATGGCATTTTGGAGCGGAAGAACCAAAGTGTGATCGAGACGGCGCGTACCATGATGGAACACCGACAGACACCTCAGTTTTTGTAGGCCGAGTCAGTGGCTACCGCAGTTCATATCCTCAATCGATCTCCCACTTTGGCCGTTGACAGGATGATATCTTTGGAGGCTTACTTCGGGACTAAGCCTGATGTTTGTTATTTCAGGATCTTTGGGTGTGACGCTTATGTGCACATTCCGAAGACGTAGCGTGATAAGTTCGAGGCAGCTTTCCGATGATAGGTTTTTGTTGGCTATAGCTTCTAGTCTCAAGGTTATCGTTTGTTTGATCCCATCAAGCGGGATGTGTACGCGAGCCGAGATGTGCTGTTTGTGGAAGTTCCAGCCACAGAGAGGGGTGAGGAGCACCCCGTCCTTGGAGATCCAGGGGAGAGTTGGGCTCCCGAGACAGATTCTTTGGTGCCAGAGTCTCTTGATGGAGATTCTTCTCTTCCATCGGCTACTCCCGAGGAGCTTACGTCAGTGGATGTTCCTGAGTCTTTAGCAGATGGCGAGCGACGAAGAGAGGTTCGTCCTCCTCCTCGTTGGGCCCGTGACACACTCCGAGATTCAGGGATCGAGGGGGTCCCTAAGGAGTAGGAACTGCAAGATGGACCGCGGAGGTCATGGAGGAACCATGCACATTCTTTGGAGCTTGTTTGCTCCAACTATTATTTGCTGACCCGTGTTATGCAGGATCGTGAGCCCACTTCCGTGAAGGAGGCTTTGCAGTTTGATCATTGGCGGAAGGCCATGGAAGCTGAGTTGGAGGCTATTGAGAGGAATGGCACTTGGTCTGTTGTGCCTCGTCCCTCTCATAAGAAGGTGATTGGTGTCAAGTGGGTCTTCAAGACCAAGTACCTTAGCGATGGTTCTTTGGACAAGCACAAGGCTTGCCTTGTTGCTAAAGGTTTTGCTCAGCACCCATGCATTGATTTCCATGATACTTTTGCCCCCACTGCTCGTGTGGCGACTATTCGCGCTGTTCTTGCCTTGGCTGGCCATAGGAGATGGCCTGTCTATCAGTTGGATGTGAAGTTGGCCTTTCTGAATGGTGACTTGCAGGAGGAGATATATGTTGAGCAGCCTCCTGGCTTTGGATCCTCGGATGGGAAAGTTTACAGGTTGAAGAAGGCCTTGTATGGCCTTAAGTAGGCTCCACACGTGCATGGAATAAGAAGATTGACTCGTTTCTTTAGTCGATGTTGGGATATTAGCGCTCCAAGGCCGACCTGCAGCTTTATGTGCACACTTCCGCGGTTGGTCGTGTGTTGTTTGTGTTATATGTTGATGATTTGATTTTGACAGGGAATCATACCCAGACGGTCTGAGAGACCAAGACAGCTTTACATTAGGCATTCGAGATGACAAATTTGGGGCTTCTTCATTTCTTCTTGGGTCATGAGATTTATCAGTCTCAGAGGGGGATTTTCATCTCTCAGCAAAGGTACATTTAGGAGCTCTTGGTGACTTTTGAGATGGAGACTTGTCGGCCCATTACTACTTCTATGGATCCGAATTAGAAGGCCACTTCACACTCAGATTCTCCCTGATGGATGCTTCACGCTACTGTCAGTTGATTGGATCCTTGATTTGGCTTCTCAACACTCGTGTTGATCTTTGTTTTGCTGTGGGTCTTTTGGTAGGATTCATGACTGAACCCCAACAGGTGCATTGACAGGCTGCCCTGAGGATTCTTCGGTATTTGAGAGGGACCTTTGACTTAGGGATTTCTTATCTCGCAGGTACAGATGCTTCAGATCTTGTTCTTGCAGGTTGGAGTGACTCGGATTGGGCTCGTGATGTGGACCACCGACGGTCTACTACAGGCTACTGTTTTACCTTGGATACATGTGTTATCTCTTGGAGTAGCAAGAAGCAGCCCACGGTAGCCCTTTCTTCTAGTGAGGCGGAGTATCGGGCTGCGTCTTCTACCACATGTGAGGTTGTGTGGCTTCGAAGATTGTTGGAGGAGCTTGGCTGTCCCCAAACTTGTCCTACTCTTCTACGGTGCGACAATGAGAGTTGCATTGCCTTGGTACAGAATCGTGTATTCCATGCCCGGACGAAGCACATTGAGATCCAATATCACTTCATTCGGGAGAAGCTTCTGGATGGGACCATTGATGTGGAGTATTGCAAGACGGAGGATAATCTTGCAGATTTGTTTACGAAGGCGCTTCCCCAGGCTCTTCTTCGGCAACATTCCAGATCTCTCAGTCTTTTAACCTGTCCAGGATCGGAGAGGGGGTGTTAGACAGTCATTTCATGGACAGATGGTGGACAACAGATCAGCGCAGAGGCCACGGCAGCAGGTTGCCATGTCAGCAGGATGCCACGTCAGCACCTGCAGTCGGATAGTTTTACTACAGTCGGCTGTATTTAATGCAGCCGACCTGGTGCAGTTATTTCCTATTTTTTGGCTATTTATAGCCGGTTTGTGGCACACTCCAGCAGTCATTCATTTTCAGATTCTGATCTTGAGATCTGTTGGCTGAGACCAGACTTTGCTCGGGCTGACGGAGATCGAGGTCATCAAGTCGGAGATATATGCAGATATTTCCTCTACCCCCATGTATGTTTCTGCACTCTTATACAACATACTACACTGCAGATTTTCTGCGTTTACACTGTCTCCTTTTCTCTCTCTCTCTCTCCTCTCTGTGTTCACTCTCTCTCAGTCTTTGTCCTACACTTCCGCATCGTTGCACTTTGACAGAGTGTTGTTGTAGTGGCATGAAATCTTGTGTTTCATGCTCACACGAAACATATTGAGGTCATTACCATCATGTCAGAGAGAGATGCTATGTAAGAGAGATCAACTTGATGTATGTTCCTACATAGGAAAATCTTGCAAACATTTTCACCAAGGCACTACCTCGTGAGAAGTTTGAGGCTTTTTACAAGTGGTTAAACTTTCTACCATTTGGTGATTGATTATTTTTGTACTTTACCACATTGGCACTAAAGGGGGGTGTTAGAATTTGCTAATTGTATGGGTAGTGCCTAATGTTTAAGTCTTTAGTTCTTTTTCAATTCTTAGTGTGAACACAACTAAAGTTATGAGTTGTGTCACCACTCTTAGAGTTAGAGTCAGTTAACTCTAGTTGAGTTAGAGCTAGGTCTATCTTAGACATAGCTTGTACCTTTCATTCTCATTCTTTTAGTTCAGTAAGTACACTCTACTTTGTTGCTTCAGCATACTCTCATTGTCTCTCTTTTCTCTCCTCCATAGTTGGCTATCATTCTCCAACAAGCATCATCAATATCTTGTGAAAAAAAGGAAGTAAAATCATAAGATTGAGAAGTGGTAGCATGCGTATCTGACATGGGAAGGAATGAAGATGGAGAAGAAAATGATTTATACTCCATGCTAGTTTCCATGTAAGGGTGATCAGTCCTTTGTGGAACTTCCATCCTTCATGCAAAATCATTAGAATGGTGCATCGAATCTAAAGGGAAAAACTCAAATTTATCTTAAATTTGTTGTTGAGCTCGATACATGAGGATGAGCTCGTACTTGGCTTGTGAGATCTTGTATGGTTTGTGAACTCATGGTAGTTCAATGACTCTTCAGCCATGTCGGGTGGCTGAATTTGTGTTCGAAATCATCTTGCCCTCTTGTTGTTCTTGCTTCTTGTGAAGGGCTTCCAGATCAAAGGCAGAGGTTTCGCTGAAGAGAACCTTGCTCTAATACCATGTGAAGAAATACCTTAATGCAGAAACATAAACTAAAGCATATGACAAAGCATAAACTTAGAAGAACACAATTAGGGTTACTCAGAGACAATGAACACAATGAAATCTGAATGAATGACTGAATATTGGATGTACAATGCTCATGCAATAAACAAACCATACAACAATGAAGGCTATACCCTGAATTGTTGTGTTTGGAGGACGAGGCAGAGGTGTTGATCGGGAGTGTGTGTCGTACTCCTGACGGATCCCAAAATGCAGCAAAGGCAGCCTCAAAGAGTGGAACACCAGCAAATGCAGTCAAAGAGGCTGGATTTGATGTAGAGACAAGTAGTAGATGAGAGAGAACATTGCAAACACAAATACATGAAGGATGTAGACAGCCTGGGCGGCACTAGTAAGGACCAAATGCAGTAGTGTGAAGTGTACAGAGTGCTAGGTGGCAGTTGGAAGGACCAAATGAGGTGTAGGGGCAATCATAGATAGTTTGTAGTAGTAAACACAGAGTTTGCAGCCGCGGGATAGCAAGTACAGCCTTTTGGGAGGTGGGCGACAGTTGGTGATAGCACTTGGGGGTGACTACCACAAGGATGGGGTTAGAAATAGATGCTTGATGGATGGAGACAATAATGGGTAGCTTTGGTTGAGATGTCCTTTGCAAATAGGATGTGGGTGTTGGGAATAAAGGCCCTCGTGCCTTTTAATGCGCTCAGGTGTGAACACACTGTTAGCACTTGTACTTACACATATATATATATTTATGTAAAAAACCTAAAGAGGTACACTCATCATTGTACCCACTAATCGTGCACACTCTCTATTCTGCTCTCTCTCTCTTTGTCTTGCTGCGCGTAACGAACACTGATTGCCTCGATCTTTGTGCCTCCCGGTCTCTACAAATTGGTATCAGAGTGGGCAAGAGACAGCTCAGGTGCAGGGGAGTTGCAGGCATGCTCGTGAGCAAAGAAAAATTTCTGACCTTGTTAGCAGAGTATTTGTCAGCTCATGTGTGAGTTTGAGCTTGATCTAGGCTGGGCATTTTTATTCGGTATTTTAGGTTTTTTTCTGGTGTGGCATTTTATGCCATTGGGGCATTTTTATGCACCAGTCGGCCAGCATTAATGCTGTCCGACCAGCATTATTGCTCCCCACTTTTTCAGCCTATTTATACTCAGTGCTCCTCCTCAGTCAGTATCATCATCATCATCATCATCATCTTCACCATCTGCAGACTCTGTGGAGAGAGGAGCCAGTGCCAATGCCCACGCAGCTAGTGACTCACTGTTGTATGCGACTGTCTCGTGTTCAGATATATGGATTTCATTTCCCTTGCATACATCTGAGTTCTCATCTGTATTGTGTTCTTTTCTTTTCTCTTTTTGTTTTGTGTTTCAGTAGTTTATTTCAGCACATGTTTATGCTTCCACCGCTGCTCCACTTCTGACATGGTATCAGATTTCAGGATCTTTGTTTTTGCTGTGTTTTATTGCTGATTTCAAGACTGTTTTTCCCTTTTCTGCTTAGGCGGCTGCTGCTCAATACAGGCGACCTGTTTGACCTGCGTTTTCTGCAGTCTTACCATCATCTGCTGCCTACGCACCCTCTGCTGCCTGCGTTTTTCATTTGCAGCTGCTGGCGACAGTTTTCTGCCTGCTTTTCTCCAGTTTACAGCCTGCATTTTGCTGATTCAGCGTCTCTCGTGGCTGGGTGACTGTTACTTCAGGCCGTTTTTGTTGTTTTTGGCAGTTTTTGACTGATTTTTTGACTTTCTGCAGCAGATTTTGTCTTCTATTGATCAGATTTTGGGTTCTATTGCATGTGAACTCTCATTTTCTTCAGTCTGTGCTTGTGTTTTGGCTGTGTTTCCTCTCTAAATTCCATCTCTTCTCTACTTCTCTTCTTATCCTCTCCATATGGCTCCTCCGTGCACTTCCACTGATGATAAGTTACATGGCCCTGATTATCTCACATGGAGTGCTGTCATGAAAGCTTGGTTTGTGCAGAAGCGGTTATGGTACATTGTCTGTGGAGCTATTGCTCGACCTCTCCGTCCTTCTCCTCTTCCTGAAGATTTTGATGAGGACAACCGTGAGAAAGCGGTGCTCACATGGGACTCGGACGATGCCCGTGCTTACTCGGCGTTGCTTCGGTGTATTTCTAAAGTGGTCTTACCGGCGGTTACCTCTTGTAGGACATCTCTTGAAGTATGGGAGAAGTTGCAGCAGATGCACGAGGCACCTTCCACCATGCGGGCAGTCACACTTTATGGCCAGCTCCAGCAGATGAAGTTGGAGCCGAAAGATACTATTCAGTCTTTTTTTCTTTGTGTTATGCAGGTACAGGACCAACTTCGGCACATGCAATCTGCTCTTCTCGAGGCGCATCTCGTCGGGACGGTCCTCTACAAGCTCCCCCCGGAGTTTGATGGAGTGGCCGATGCTTTGCGGGCGCAGACATCATCGACTCCTGTCAGTTTTACACATATGACCTTGATGCTTCTTGAGCATGAGATATCCTTGAGATTATAGGGGCGACTTCCGGCACATTATGGAGGTGAGGCTTATGTAGCTTCAGAGAGGGGTAACGGGAAGAAGAAGTCGAAGGCCCAGTGTTACTACTGTGGCAAGAAGGGACATTTGCGGAAGGACTGCAAGACGTTAGCGGCTTCCAGGAAGGAGGAGCAGAAGACGAAGCGGGCTGTTGACTCTACCGATGAGTCCTCTCCTTCATCAGACTCCGACTCAGATCCTTCGACCAAGGTGAAGTCCAAGGCGCGGAAGGGATCCTCTTCTTCGGATTGCGGGAAGGGCTCGGTGGCCCTTTCCTCGGCTGCTTTCTAGTGGTGGTGATGAGGTCATCCCTCACGACTCTCGTGTCAGAGAGGGAGTGTGAGTGGGTGTTCAGATGAGGCAGCCGCGCCTCATCTATATTTTTATACAGGTGCATAGGTTCCAGAGAGGGACGTCCCTGACGCATCAACTTCAGTCTGGCGGAATCAAATCCTAGAGCTGGGATTGACATCCAGGTTCATGATGAGCTGGTTATCTGACAAAGAGCGAGAGGCTTTTGTCTGGAGCTCACATGAGGGGATACTTTGGCGGTCTGGCCAAAGGCGGGGAATCCATGGTCACCTATGTTCAGAGGAATTTTTGACAGGATGGTCTTGTATGCTCCTGCGAGACATTGATGATGGACATAAAGACATGCTATGATTTTCTCTATTTTCAGGTGTTTGGTACGATCGACATTGACATCATGTTCTCTCCGAGGTACCTTGGTGGTGGCTTGATCACCCACTGCTTGGGTATCCATGGTTCTACTTGGTGGTTCTATGTTGTATAGTTTCTGATCCCTTTTCATTGTACTATTGTATTGTATCAGATCACCCATGATCTGAGAGAGGGTGTTAGCATAGTATTTGTCAGCTCATGTGTGAGTCTGAGCTAACATTGAAGGTTTGGATTCTGCATATGCTATTTGGACTCCACTGGAAGAACTGTATGCACAAAAGAGTGCTGCAAGCAAAGTGTATTGGCTGAAAAAGCTTATGAATTTGCGCATGAAAGAGGGTACAGGAATGTCTACTTACTTGAGTGAGTTTAACTCCATTTTCAGCCAGCTGGTTGCCTTGAAGTTTATGATTGATGAGGAATTTAAGGCAACTTTTTTGCTTTGCACTCTATCAGAGAGTTGGGATACATTCAGGACTGCTATGAGCAATTCTAATGTGATCCTTTTGTATGTTGATGTAGACAATACTCTACTCATGGAAGGTTACAGCAGAAAGGAAAATATGATAGTAAGGGCCGTAGTAAATCACGTGGCAAAGATGTTAAATGCCATCATTGTGGCAAGAAGGGTCACTTTAAACGTGACTGCTACAAATGGAAGAAAGAGAAAGGAAAGGGCAAGGAGACAGATGATAGCAAGGAAGAGAAGAAAGAGGGTCAACCTAAGAAGAGCAGTGTCAAAATTGAAGAGGTGAATGTAGTCACTCATGACAGTGACAGTGGGAATGGCGTACTCTTTGTCTCTTCACACTTTGGTGCCCATGCTTTACTTGGAGATGGGCACGAGGGATGACTGCCCGGTGGCCGTTGGAGGGCACATCACCTATATATAGGCAAATTGGGGCCACAACTGGTAATAAAGTGGCCAACCCAAAATAGGGCACCTAGGATAGCCAAAAGTGCAGATGGAGAATCAATATTAGAATCCTTGGGAAAGGAAAATTGGTGTATCTTACCAAGTAGGCAGCCTTCACAAATGTGATTCGATGGTAGATGGATTCTGACCATATTCTCTGACTAGAGTTTGATCAATACTTGATAGTTGATGTGTTCAAGCCTTTGGTGCCATGAATGTGGATCTTCAAAAGATCATTACTCAAAACCTTGAAGTTGCAATGGTTAAAATAGATATAAGATTCTTCTCGATGTCGGGCACATAGGGAACATCATGCAAGGTTAAAAGAGTGCCCGAAATAGAAACAACCTACACATGACCAATGCCTTCAACTGCATAAGAGGCATTGTTGGCACACATGACTATACCTTATATTGATAGATACAAAGTCTGCTTGGTCGCTAAGTTCTATGCTCAATAGCAAGGAATCAACTTTGAAGAGACGTTTGCCCCCTCTCACTCACATCACTACCATCAAGAGTATTATTGCAACTGCTGCCCACTTTCATTGGTCGGTGCATCAATTGGACATCAAGACAACATTTCTCCATGGGCATCTGATTAAAGAGGTGTATATTTCATAGCCTCCAAAATTTGAGGTTAAAGGCTACGACCATAAACTTTTTCATCTCACAAGCAGGCTTTGTATGGTTTAAAGCAGGCTCCATGGGCTTGGTATGCCTCATATATTCTCATCTATTGCAAATTGGCATCAAGAATAGTGCTACAAAGGCTACTTTGTATATATGAAACTATGGTATCTGATTTTGTAATTCTTGTACTTTATGTTGAGGACATGGTTGTCAGTGGGACAAGTGCTAGTCAAATTGTAGCATTTAAGGCTGATTTGTCGTAGACCTTTGCTGTGACAGATCTTGCTCTACTTTAGTATCACTTGGGTATCCAATTTGCTACCACTGAGGGGGGTATCATCATGACATTACTTCTGATGATGGTAGTAGATCTTTTGACACTACTTTATATTAGTAGGTGGTTGGATGCTTGATTTATTTATGTTACACGAGGCCCGATCTTCAGTTTGCTGTTTTCTAGCTGAGCAAGTTCATGCACAATCCTTCAGTACTTCATTGACAGGTAGTGAAGTGTGTCTTTTGATATCTTAAAGACACCGAGGATCTCGGCCTTTTCTACAAGGCTCCTAGGATCTTGGCCTTTTCTACAAGGCTGATTCTTCACTTCTTTGCATGGACATTCAGATAGTGATTGGCTTGGATGTTTAGATTCTTGAGTCTCTCACAGTGGCAATTGCTTCTTCTTGGGTACATGTCTTGTTTCTTGGCTTAGCAAGAAAAAAATTACAGTTGCTACTTCCGTTTGAGAGGTTGAATACAGAACAACATTGTCGAGAGACTTGTTGTGTGGCCAAGAAGACACCGGGTCTTAGACTGAAAGTTCAGCTTAGGAAGAGACAGATTTCACTGTTTGAAGAAGAGAAGAGAAGAGGGATTAGATTTCACAAGTGTAGACAAATACATTGAAAGCATGTCTATAACATCCTTGCAGTCCAAAGAAGAGTCTGCATCTAACATAAATAAGCATATGTTTCAGCTTTGAAGGCTTATGTAGAGCATAATCCAAGCTATGAACAGTCGTGTGTTACAATATCAGCCCTGTTTTTGTTTGTGGACAGCTCTCATGCTCCAGAACAGTCACGTATGTTCTCTTGTATAAGATTAGGCCTGTTTGTGTTTATGGATAGCTCTCATGTCCAAGAACAATCCTGTATGTTCTCTTGTATGAAATCAGCCCTGTTTGTGTTTATGGACAGCTCTCACGTTCTTGTACAAAATCAGCCCAGTTTGTGTTAATGGACAGCTCTCATGTTCAAAAAAAATCCTGTACATTCTTTTGTATCAAATCAGCCTTGTTTGTCTTTATGGATAGCCCTTATGTTAAGAACAGTCTTGTTCATCCCCTTGTATCAGTTCAGTTTATAACAATTCAGCCCTTCACGAATCAATTCAGCCCTCTTGCTTCAAGCAGTAACATTTCCAAAACTTCAACTGAGTAACAAGAGATTGACTAAGGGCTAGGTGGATCAATATGACATCTTGCCCAAACTAGGTGCCTACAATGCTTAGTCTATCTAGATCTATGACTTTGTGAAACCTTTGGCACTCTTATGTGTCCAGACTCCAAACTTGTCCACGTGGGCCAAGTGCAGTGGGAATATGTATGCAGCAACAGCCAATTTTTACTTATGTTTCCGGATTTTCAGACCCAAAAGGCTGCCATTTGCAATCCCAACTGGAGATGATTTGTAGAAGAACTTGCAAAAGGCCAGCAAAACACATCCAAAGTGAACCAGAAAACTGTAGTTACATGTGAGACAGAGACCACACAATTTACAGGTTGTGTGTGAGTTGTGTGGGCCACTTTGAGAGTACTGAGCAGGAAGAAGAGCTGCTGATATCATTGTTGAAACAACCAAAGGCATACACAAAGTATGTGAGTTGTGAAACATGTGCTTCCATAAGTGTTTATGCACTTTGGTTCTGCAAGAGCAATCTTTAGTAGTTTTTACAGCATAGTTTCAGGGGTATATTTGCACTTATTAATAACCTTATAGCAGTGCCAAACAAGGGCATTTAGCTATGCCATTCATGACTGGATAAAGTGTGCACATCCTGGATAAGGCAAAAATCTCCACAATGTTTTTATTTTGAGCTTCTATTTCATTGTAGGTAACTGGTTGCAAAACACAATTATAAAATCATAATCAAGCATTCAATCAGCCATTGTGAGAATCACCATTTTACATTGAAATGAAAGCTTCGGGTTCCCTTGGTATATTGAAATCTCTAGATATGATCTTTTCTAATGTGAAGTTGACTAGTAGGTTCATGTACTCTCCACTGAAGATGATCCACCCTATAGAATGGCAGTTCATCCAACTGGACATGGTATTGCATGTTCCTTCACAAGGAGTTGCAGGTACATTTTCCAAGTTGCAAGACTGATCTACTTATTCAAATAATCCTTTGGATGTTCATTAATGTATGCAACACTGATCTACTTATTCAAGTAATCCTTTGGATGTTCATAAACGTATGCAAAACTTTTTGTCTAATCTGCAGGCTCTTTGAAATGGTTAGAGAGGTGGGCTCCTCCATTGAGGGAATGAAGTTGGAGCCTGCAAACAAAACTTTGTCCCAACTGCAAGATGTGGGGCAACAGAGATGTCTTGTATTCAGTGCAGATGGCACTCGCTTTGCTGCGGGTGGCGATGTGAGCTGAATCATTGCACTAAGCTTGTTATTCTCCAGTGATTTCTTATGTTTCAGTTCATACAGAGACTCAAACAAATGAGCTTCTGTGGCAAATAGGATGGACATTTGCGGGTTTTTGAATGGCCAAGCCTAAGAATTTTGCTTGATCAGCCAGAGGCACACAAATCTATCAGAGATGTTGATTTCAGGTGAACAGCGTGTCTTCCGATAGCTTAACAGGCATTGGGATCTATTGAATGTTCTTCTGTAACTTATATAATGTTGCAGTTTGGATGCTGCATTCCTGGCATCAAGTGGTGGATCTGGTCCTTGTCGGATATGGGATTTGTCAACTTCAGCTCCTGTTGTTTCACTTTCATTGGATCAGGTAAGTAGCTTGTTATTTGGAGTGACTCCTGCTTAGAAAGCATGATTCGTTGTCAAGTAAAAACTTGAACATCTTGCAGACAGGGGATTTGGGATTTTGTAGATTTTCAAGAGATGGCACAAATCCACTTTTGTTTTTGACAGTGAAGGAAGGTATGCCATCACTAATATCAAAATGTACCTCAAGTTTTACGATGTTTAAAGGAACCCAAATAGAATCCAAGGTTGGGGTTTTTTCCTTCTTTCTGAATAAGTCTGAATGGTAAATGGAACTCGTGTTAATATCACATTTGGAGTGAAGTTTTCCAGATTCACCTGTCATACAGCTAGTTGTGTCAGATGTCCAGAAAGTGATCTCAGTGATAGTTATAGAAACAAACATATGACATGCATATTTTATCACAAAAATACAAGTCAAAACTAAGGCTTCTTCGAGTGATATGTCTCCTGAGAAACCATGGAGAATGGTTGCAGCTTCACATTATTTGTATGGCATAGCACAAGTGACAAGTTCTTAAGAGGCTTATTGAGCCATATAGGGAATCAATCATGTTGGTTTGGCTCTGAAAGTTCAGCATATAAACTTTCATTGGCATCTTCAAAAGAATGGTTTAAAGTGAACAACTGTACCTATAACTGCATACACATTATAAAGTGACTCCACTAATTGAATTACTAAATCGTATACACCTTATATGGGTAACATGCTCTTACATCACCTTTATAGAAATATTACTTGATGCATATTGTAGTCCTTAACACACTATTCAGTTTTCTTCGCCTGTAAAAGATGTAGGAAAGACTTCTTATGCTATTATCAAGAAAAAATACATTATCGCTGATGTGATAAACAAAATCTATCAGGAAGCTTGTGCTATCCATGTTGCAGGGACTTTTTAGCTAGGTCTTTAAATGGAGGCTGTCTGGTTAATAACATGCTTGTTTACCCTTAGACAGAGGGAATAGAGTAACTACACACTATCAGTATGTCTCATTTTGTGCCTTGTTGAGTACTACGGTGATATTCACATGGTTCGTTCATTGGTTTTCTGTACAGGGGATAAGGGCTGTATTGCAATCTGGAATACAAATACTTGGAAGAAAGTAGGGATAAAGAAGTTTCAAGAAAGTCCTATTTCGGCATTTGCCATGTCATATGATGGAAAATTCCTTGCCATGTAATCCTTTATCCCTTTAATTCTTGCTGGTTTTGTTCGTTATAATGATTTTAGTTGGTGCTCTGCTTGATTTGGTAATAGCTTGGTTAGTATCTTCAATATGTTAACAAGCTGGTGTTCTTAAAGTGTTATCTTGGTTCAAATTTGGTTATTCTTTGGTTCTGTTTTTACAATCATCTGCTGTATGAATCTATTTCAATTGGTCAAGAATTAAGTTATTTCAAAAGTATCATCAAAGGATGATGGTATAAAGGGCCTTTTATTCTAGTTTTACTCGTCATGTGAGCAACTTTGTGTATTGCGACTATCTGGTTGTGTCCAGGTAAGGCTTTAGGCTAGTTCTGTGCTAGTTGACAGATTGGTTGCTGGTCTGACTTTACTACACTTGGAAGGTGGAGGGCAACAGAATTTACTCAATTCAATGTGGATTGGCAGAGGAAGCACAGAAGGTGACATTTCAATAATATCAGTTGGCAAGATGACCCTTCATCAACGAGTAAAAAGAGCTCATATGATTTTTGTCACATCCATGGAATTTTCTCGAGATTGCAGGTCAGGTTCTGGTAAGTCTGATCCATTTTAGGTTGTTTAGCTGATGGTTTTTGACAAATAATTTTCTTCTATTGCAGAGCCCTGCTTTCTGTATCAGCTGATTCTAGTGCGAGAGTTACAGCCATTGAGGAGGTCAAACCAGAAGGTGAGTCTGCTTGATGATTCGTTATTCCTTCAGTAAACATGCTTGTCTTCTCTCCTCATGTATTTGTTGTTTTAAAAACACACTGACTCAATGGTTCTGCTTGACAGCTGGAAGGAAACCCATGCTCATCTTTATATTGATTGTGATTCTACTGGTTCTGTACATGGCCAAAAACTTTCTCTGGGATGGGCCACGAGAGATCCTCAATATGGTTGTATCTCAATCTAATTTTACTGAGTGATTACAAGAATCTGGCTGGAGTAGGCATTTTCTAATGCCTGGTTTCTATTCATTTGGATGGCCAGGAATCCATTTTCCTCTATCTTCACTTCATGGGCTTCCTGTATGCACGATGTGATTGAGCTGGCAAAATTCTCACTTTGTGCACAAAGTCTATGCCTATGAGTTTCTGTCCAATAATGTGGACTTTTTAGTTCAATAATGTGCAGAAAGTTTATGCCAATGCTTTTCTGTTGGATAATGTGGACTTTGTGTGTTTTGTGCGGTCATATGCTTGTTTCTGCAAATGGGATGTTGATTTATTCTTCCTCATTAGTTGATCAGAAGTGAGTGAGAGCAGGAGCTTCAAAGTTTCAAGTGACCTGTCTGCATGCCTCACATGCAGAATTTATAACTAGTGCAAAGAAAGTTGTTAAAATATTTGAAATTTCAAAATGGCCTGCCTATAAATAGGGAAAGGGCTTTAGTGAAAATAAGAAAGGAGGTGGGGGGAGAGAGAAAGAAGAAAGAAAGAAATATCTATTGACATCCTTTGGAGGCCAAAATTGACCTGTAGAACAAATCAAATTATTCATTTCTCCACTTTGGGGCATCATTGCTATGTGGGCACATAATAGTAACAAGGAAATATGAAAAAAGTCTCAACTCTAAGCTCTCATGACTCATGAAAGCTTTGATTGCAACATTGGGTTTCACTCCCACAGAGAGAGAGAGAGAGAGAGAGAGAGAGAGAGAGAGAGAGAGAGAGAGAGAGAGAGCACTACTGTTATGGCAAGTGAGTTCCATGGTTTCTGCTATTGTGGTCCTTAGTGAGGTGGGTGCTCCATGGTCGGAGAGAATTCATTCCACCCTTGTTGTACCCACTTCTTGATTCCTCGTGTGATTGTAGCCTCGTGGCTGCTTGGGTTGTCTTATAACCCCCTTTGAGCCTAATTGATTGTTGTGAAGGGCCTTTTGCAAATAAATGCATTTCTTTAATTCAAAACCTGTGAGACGTGTGTGTACATGAGGCCAATGTGGCCTGTGAGATAGTCGAAAGTATGTCCATGTCTAATGCTATCTCGTTAGTAAAGTGGAGATAACAATAAAATAAGTGCCCTAGGAGATGATGCTGAGAATAGGTGTACAATGAGAGAGTGTTAGTACATGCATGTCTAATGTTGTCTTATTAGTAGAATGAAAGATAAGTCTTCGAGATTGTAGGAAGCTTGAAGATATATTTGAAGTTGTATGTGTAGAATGTCCTAAAGCTGTTGGATCATCCCAAGGTTTGTGCATGATTGAGTATGATGTGGTCTCTAACTATTGGATTAATATGATTGGTGGTGAATCTTTGGTGTCTCACAATCATAGCTGTGATTTTACTATAGTACCTCATGGTACTATCCTAATTTGTTGTAGTATATTTACATTTGCATGTGTAGTGCGTCTCAAGCTCTCGGTCATAGATTTGGCAAAAATCTTATCCTTTGGTCGGGCAGTGAATCCATCATCGGAGGTACAAGAGGCGACTCTAGAATTCCATCCTTGATCTTAGAGGGAGTGGTAGGTGGGCGGGTCCATGTTCTCTATTCCAATCCTAACGATATCAACTTTGATTACCTAGTTCAACTCTGGTTAGTTAAGAGAAAGTGTAAGATAATCAAGATTGTAGTTATATGTTGGAAGGCAATCAATATCTGAGCTATGCAAGCTCAAATAGTCATTTGTGAAAGCCAACAATCCTCTCCCTTTGTTGCTGGTTGTCTAGATGGGGTGAGCACCAATTTGGAGTATTTGTGGTATGGGAGCTCCCATAGTCTTTGCAAAGTCACTCCTTTGAGGAGTGTTTGCATGACTTTAGGCATTGCTCCTAGCTTTACTTTGATGATGGAACGTTGGGAGAAGGGCTTATTCCTATTCATACATGTGATTGTCATGATCAATGGCCTCTCCCAACCATCATAATAGTTGCTCTACTTTGGTCTAATTAGCAAGCTTGCTCGAGCACTATGGTATAAGTTCCATACCTCTACTCAACATAGTAGTGTAGGTGTTCTTGGGTGTTAAAAAACCATAGTTACACCCTCAAGTGCTTCTAATCTTGTATAACCTTGTGCCAAACATGTTTGCGATGCTCCTCTCGATAAAATTTTAGGCTAGAGGAGGTGACTCTTGGATAAACATACTCCCTTAGATGCTTCACTATTTCTTCTCAAGCATAAACTAGTATATACATCTAATCAACCATGATGTTGAACCATTTAAGACTATGGTTTTGGTCTTTTCAAGGGTCACTTTGAGGTCTTTGTATTTGCAAAAGGTTGGCAAAGTATTTAGGTAGTATTGAAGTCCCTTGGGTGAATATGAAATGAGAACAAGGTTAAGGTCATTTGCATACAATAGTAATCAGTACTAGCACCCTTGCTACACTAGCTGTAGCTTCTCCTTAGTCAATGTAATCTAACACCTCATCTAGATATAATCCAAACAAGGGTGAAAGTGATCCTTGTTTCACTCTTATGGTATTGTTAATCCTCTTTGACAGTCCCCTAGGTGCTTGCAAATGGTTTGCCGCAATCTCATGTAGTGCATAAATGTCCCATTTTATATTGTTATAATCCAATATCCTACAATATTTGCATGATGCGTGTATGGGCCATTCTATCGAATGCTTAGAGGAAATCCACAATAATATTTTGCAATATCTGCATGATGCAAGTACAGGACATTCTATCAAATGCTTGGTGAAAATCCACAACATACTAGAAACTTGTCTTGAACTAAGCCATCCTCAATAATGGAGTGTGAGGATATGGTCTAGTGTGGTGTGTCCATGTCTTAAACTTGCATGTCCTTGCACTCTCTTGCCCTACATCTTGACCCACACACTAACTTGATGCTCCAACTTAGATCCATATATCTTGGCCAATGTAGAACCAATCATAATGGTTTCGTAATTCCTAGGGATCACCTCTCTTAAGGAGCAAAATCGTACTATGATTTGACTAGTCCATAAGGAACCCTCACATACTACTTTATTAACTCTACATGCTAGTAGGAGTGTTGATATGTCACAAGCATGTGAGAAATGTTGTGTCACTAGATCGTCTCATACTATGCTCTCCCATTTTGTAATTAATGAATCACATCTTTGACCATTTTTCAAGTGAAGAAAGATCATTATGTTGCCCTATAATCTTGTGGGGGTTTCATGGGTGGTTATTTTGGTGCATCATATAATTGTCTTTCATGTTCAAGCCATCATTTGGAGATGTAATCTGTATGGGGGGTTGTCTCTCATGAAACATCTTCCATGCACTCTTACTCTTGTCCAAAAAGTAGATGGTATATTTCCACCTTTGCTTTTGTCAAGTAGTCTCACGTCCTTATTTTGCACAACACATTTGAAGAGCATCCTTGCTTGACAATGTGCTCAAGTGCCTACACTCATCATCATAACATCTTTGTTGGGGGGCAGTAGAGGGTATAGATCTTCATTGGGGCAACGTGTAATGGGATGCATACTTTGTTGATCTATGTAGGGCATTTCCTAAGTCCCTTGTACATTCCTCCAATAGTATGTTCAAATCCAATGTCTATAAACTAGCCTATATCAAGCTACTATAGATGTGACGTGTCCTTTATAAAGTAATATTTGGTATGTATAGGGAGGCATGATGTTTTATCTCTCATATGTCCAAAAGAGATCACAAAAGTTAAAATAGCATAATTTGCTGCTATGCTAATCAATCTCGTAGTTATCTAAAAGTTTTTGAGTGTTTGTATTGACACTAGTAAGCCTATTAGGTAGTCCATAGTAATTGTCCCTCCCTTGTGATTCCAACATGGAGTGTTTGATTTTAGCCATTGTGAGAGCCCTATTGAAAATGGTTAATTCAAATATACTTCTCAAATCTAGTAGATGTGTCCTTTCCCAATGCTACTATATCTCATAATGTCCTCATAGAGTATATCAAAGGGTGATCCATCTCATGTGGCATAGGCTAAGTTCCTCAGAGTAAGTAACTTATTGCAAAATGAAGATATTTCCTTGCATGTATCTTGACCAATAAGTGTCATGCATCATCATCTCTCTTCATACACAACATGTTTGAGGCCTTCCTAGTATAATATGGTCACACATTTAGAACCCTAGTGCTTCTTGATTTTCTAATTTTTGGTTGAAATGCAATTTCCCACTTGTACCCCCATACAAGTGGTAGTCGGTTGCCTTTGCATTGGTGTGTTTGTGTATATGGCTATATTTACGTTTTAGAAGTTATCCTCAAAAGTAACAAGTATCCAAGCATATGTCTCTATTACAGTTCCATATCAAAATTGTCTCATAGACCTCATGTTGTCATGGTGATCTTTTTTGTGTGATGATGACTTGTCCATCTTTGTAAATAGCCAATCTTTAGTCTTTGTGAGCCTTTAGCACTTTGGGCATGTGTTCTTTGTGATGAGTTATCTGTATTGGGTTAAGGTTCTTGTCTAAATAAATTTCTCACCTTTGAGGGCTCTTTTCTTAGAAAAAAAAGTCTTTTTTCCCCATGTCCCTAAAGCAAAGAATTAAGACCTTTGACCTAGAGTCGCATTTTCCCACGCTCCAAGCACTAGCCATAGCTATCTTTGAAGCCCCAATTTTGTTCACTAAGGACTTAGTAACCTCATGTGGGTTGCCATTCTCCTTTCATCCTACTATCCTACATGTCATACCATAGCTTGTCTCCTTGTCTTTTCTTAGTCTTATTCATCTCCCTAAGAAGAAAGGAAGGAGCCCATATCTATAATCTCAAACTTCTCATTGAGTGCTTGCTTAGTCTACTTCACCATCTAGGTATGGTAACCTATCAAAATGAGATCTTCCACATAAAGCATAAATAGTGCATGCCCTCTAGTTGATGTGTGGACACACAAATTTGGATTTGGAGGCAGATGTAGGATACCCCAACCTGTCTTGAAGGAATGAGTCCTATCTTCTCATTCCAAGTAGGAGAAGCTTGTTTGAGGCCATAGATTGTCTTCTTTAACTTGTATACCTTACCATCTAAGGTAGAAAAGTTAGGATGTTGATTTACATAGATCTCCTCTTTTAAGTCACCAATGTAGATTTCACATCAAATGGGTAAATCGGCCATTTCCTATGGCTGGAAAGGGCAAGCAAGTATTGTCTAAATGATAGCCATACAAGCTAGGGGGGAAAAAGGATCATGGAAGTCAATGCATGGCCTTTGTGCAAAGGCTTTGGCAACCAATTATGCCTTGTGCTTGTCGAGTGTGCCATCAATTGAGATATTTGGTCTTAAAGACTAATTTGACTCCAATAATCTTCCAATGAAAGGGATGAGACACAAGGTAGCAAGTGCAATTCCACTCAATAGACTCCCAACTCTTGCTCCATGGCCTTTTGCCGATGATCAATCTTGTAATGCCTCCTTTATGGAGCTCGGCTCCCTATCTTGCATGGCATGGGTCATGAAACCATAGTTAGTGCTAACAAGCTCGGTGGAATGTGCCTACTTTCTCTGAGATCTCCATGGGCCATCTTGCAGTTGCCATTCCTTTGGAATCCTCTCAATCCCTACATCATGGAGTGTCTCATGAGCTCAAAGAGGAGTAAGGTGATACTCTCCTCATTGCTCCACATTGACCAAAGTCTTCAAAACATCCACTAGTGGGAAATTTGGTGGAGAAGCAATCTTCTCATATTTTGTAGATGGAGCCTCAAGAGGCATAGACTCCATAGGCACTAGCTTTGGTTCCAAACTATCTCCTATGGATATCCAAGAATAGGGTGCACCTTATCACCCTCTACAACTAGAAACTCAACAAATCATACATCTTGGGTCATATAGACATCTCATGAAATGGGATCATAAATCCTCTACCCCTATGACTAAGAGCTGTAGCCAATGAGCAGTTGTATTTTTGGAAGTCGACTTGAACTTATCCCTTTGCTTCATTGGGATGTGAACATAAGCATCACACATGAATACCTTGAAATAAGAAACATCTAGCTTTAGACCAAAATATGTCTTAAAAGGAGTCATACCAGCAATGGCGGATGTGGGTGACAAATTTAGGATATGAACTACAGTGGCTATTGCTTTGGCCTATAGACATTGAGATGTTTGTCGATGCTCCATCATAGTCCAAGTCATCTTGATTACACTACTATTCTTTCACACCAATATGCTATTCTCTTGAGGAGTGATAGTGCTAGCCTACTCTTAACGAATCCCTTAATCTATACATAATCGAGCTAATTCATTGGAGACAAACTCTCCATCCTCATCGGATCTACTAACTTTCATCCTAAATAGTTTTTCTCGAAGATGAGCCAATCCTTAAAGTGAGAGAAAGCTTCCAATTTTAAAGCTAGAAAATATGCATGTCATCTTGTTGTAATTCTCCACAATAAGACCCTCCTTAAGGGAATCCATCTATATAGGTCCAACAACTTTGTAGAAACAAGATCCAAGAGCTCCATTGCTCATCTTGAACCCTCATTGGGAACCACATCTCTATGTTGTTTACCTTGGATGCAAGATACACATGATCGATGGCTCACCCCAATATTTGGCAATCCATGCACAGTCTAATTAGGAGCTGCCTTTAGAAGGTACTTGTAGTTGAGCTGGACAAACTGAGCATGCCATAGCTTATGGGAAGTGGAAAAAAGAGAAGTAAGGGCTAAAGCAATCAAGGCAGAGTAGAATGCAATGAATCTAGGGAGCAACTACAAAAACAAAGTAATTGTGATATCTTCAGAGGTGATCAACTTTCTTGCATCGTGAACCTACATCTATAATTGTTGAAGCTTCTTCACATGTTCACAAATGGAAGTGGACTTGCTCAAGTTCAAAGTCCACATGTGCACCTCCAAAGAAACCCTCTTCATGAGAGTCATCCTATCATAGAACTAATCTAACTCGAGCCATATTTCCTAAGCATTGGTCATATGCTTGATGCGAGCATTTGTGGTTGGTATGCAAGGCAAAAATGAGAATGAGAAAACACAAACATTTAGCTTGTCCTAGTCACAAGCTTTGCCAAAGCATAAGACTCCAAGATGGAAAGCATCATCACTTGCCAAATACGGTAGTTTTCTCCCATCTAGCTTTTGATCCTTTGGAAGAGTGGGTACCATTGGGACCTTACGGTCCATGATAGCTTGGAACTTTACATCAATTTATGAAGACGTAATTGCTTGAGTAACTTGCACAAAAAAATGGGTAGCCCCCTCTTACTCTGAAAAAGAGTTTGTTAAGGCTTCCTTTTCTCACCCCAAACTTGTGTTAACCATTAGAGGCAATTAAAATTTGAAATGTGCCCAAACATGTTCTCCTTCTTGCATAGCAAATCTTGCAAAAAAAAGAGAGGAAAAAAATCACTTTCTTTCACATGGTTCTCTACTTGGTTTAGCCTTTGTTGATGCGCATCCCTTCCACTTACCCTTGAATACTAAAAACACAACCTTGGTGTCATGCAAAAACTTGCTCTTCATATTTTTCCACAATGGATCAACCCTTGAATGCTACTTTGATACCATTGAAACTAGAATTCCTTATCATATAGGGTAGTAATACTTGGCTAAGCACTTAATTAAAACAAACAATAAACGAGCATAAACTAAAACACATACTTTACCTTAACAATCTAGGATATTACACACATTGTTGGCCCCAAAACTAGCACCCCTTGTGGTATTTCTTTAACTTATATTGCCAATGGATTGCGTACAACATGATATTTCACAATCTCCTTTGTTGATAGAAAAACCCCTTGATGTATAAACAATTAGCAAGCAATTTGAGCTAATTGGCCCCTGATTTTCACCCATGACTTGCATAACGGGACTCCACCATTGGCCAAGTGCTGCTCCAAATTCACAATGGATGAGCTGGCATTTGAAATCCCTAACAATTACTTGAATTTTAGGTGCTAATTTCAATGTAAGATGCCCTTGATTGATGGCACAGGTCTCGAGGTAACTGCTAAATCCTAATTTTTGCTTTGTAAATAAGGTTTACAATAAAAACTCCTTTGTTATCCGCCAAATTTGGTTGAGATATTATGAGAATGGTTGATAAATGCTAAGATTTGCTACGAGAATGTGTGAGAGAGCTATAGAGAGAGAAATTCTAGAAATTGACTACTGCCTTGCCTAGATCAACCTCCTTAAGGCTGTCACCTCTGTTGCTTGGAGAGGCCCAAATTGCTATTGCTTGCCTCTAATTGCTGTCACTAGCAGCTCGAAGACTCAATAATGTTGTCACATGCTCTCTTTGGTGTCCTGGATGCTGTCTCCTACCTTCAATTTAGAGGCTAAAATCAGGCCTAAAAACTTATTAGTAGCTCTTCCTCGTTCTCTCTCTTTCCCAAGTTGAATGAATGAAAAGTAGCCTCCACTAGTCTAAAAACGTTTTTCTAAGTTGTATGGGTATTTGTGCCAAGTGACAGCCTTCAAAGCCATTTTTGAGCATTATTCAATCACTAAATTAAAATTAAAATTGATTAAAATTTAAAATTAATTACAATTTATTTAACCTTGCCCAAAATTAAATGTGTCCATCCATAAATAAATCGACTAGGCCATTTGCAATCTAGACTGGTCTCCGACCCCTATTGACTCTCGGATTGGCATTAGTCAATTAATTAATGCATAGTCCCTAGTGTCACCACTACCACTTTTAGTGCCCAATAAACTGATAAAAAATTGATCTTTAAGTTGAGGTAAAAAATCGTGCCAAAGTGATGCAAATTCATAGTTTCACTACTAGGTGAAACCCATACTCATTTGCATACATCTCATAATGACTAGTACATTGAGTAGTGACCTCATGGTAGACATATTGTTAGCATAGTACCTTGGATGCATGTTGAATACATTCGAGATCCACTACATACAAGAGTTGGTTTATAAGAAGAGGAGTGGAAGTGCTACCTCTTTCTTGAACATCAACCAATGATTTGCACCCCTGCTCTGTTGAACCTAAAGAACTGAAGTTGGCTCTAATTGAAAGGTATCTAGGTAAAGTTGCAACAATTGAGGATGGTTTGCCAAGTCATCCTCTTCCATCCAATTTGCATTGATTCATGAATAGTTCTGTAACTTCACTAAATATCTCTTGGAAACTTTATCTTTGATCTTTCTTTCCTTATTATGCCATAGTTTGCTCAGGTACCAAGATCTCATTTAGCTCCTCAACCTCAGGCTAAATTTCAGTAGATACATTCTTTGGCACATCAGCATGAAAAGGCCTCAACAAAGTGACGTGAACGGCATTATGTATTCACCAATGTGGAGGTAATTTTAGCCCATATGCCAAATCACTAATCTCCAAAACTTGGAAGGCCCCATAGTATCTTATAGTTAACTTTGAATACAACCTCTCTCTCCCTTCCATCTTTTTTAGCCTTGCCTTTTCAAAATGCAACAATACATAATCAGCCTTTGCAAACTGCAAAGCATGTCTATGGAAATCATCTACCTTCTTTTCCTTTCCGTGCGATCTTTGAAGTGCATACTCTATCTTTGCATAGGCTACATCCAAATTTCTACATAATGATCAATCTTAAAGATCTTATCCTTAGTGTGCAAGATAGGTGGTACCTTCTTGCCACCCTCAACCACCTCAAATGGAGCTTTGCTAGTGGAACTATGAATCATGTTATTGTGAACAAACTCAATCAATGGTAAATACTGCTCTCACTAGTGTTTTGTGGTGTGAAGTATAGTATCTGAAATGATCCATCATTATAGAATTATCCTCTTTGGATTGACCATCTATTTGCAGATGGAAGGACGATGAGAATTTCCGCATGGTACCCATATTCTCAAACAACCCCTTCCCCTTAACTGCTCTACATCATGCCTCAAAGTTGGTTGATAAAAGAAGTGCTTCACTACTTTGACTATAGCATCAATCTCTGTATGTCTTGCATATGGAGGAGCATGACTTTCAGTGATGACTCTAGGCCTCGACTATTATGTGATAGATAGTCGTCCATGCATCATAAAAAATCCATCTCTTAGCGCAAAATGCTCATGCCTCTAGCCATTGCAAAGATGATCATAAACATTAGCTAAGAAATTAGTAGTATATTGCTTTTTCATGGAATCCAACTCAGTGTGATAAACCATGCCGTGTCGGCTAAGATTTGTGGCTTATGTGATAGTGCATTAGCCACAACATTCTTTTTAGCATAAATGGTGTACAATCTAAAAATGATTATAGAGAGGAAGTTTTCCCATCTCATATGCTTCTCCTTTGACAACTTTGTATGCGTTAGAAAGTACCTCAAAGTTTGATGGTTTGTTTGCACTGTAAAATTGGCCCTAGCAGGTAATGTTTCCATATGGACAATGCAATAAATTACAACCAATAGCTCTTTCTCATAGACCTTCAAATTCCTCTTTGCAAGGTGGAGAAGACGACTCTCATAGGCCACAACTTGGCCATCCTGCATCAAAATAGCCCCAATGTTGTTCCCACATACATCACATTGAACCATAAATGACTTCCTTAGATCAAACAACACAAGCAGAGGATCTAAAGTCATCCTTTTCTTTAACTTTTCAAATGTTGAAATTTTCAATGCTGTCCATCTAAATGGCCCATTTTTCTTCTACAAAGCATGCAATGGAGATGCAATTTTAGTAAATTCTCATACATACTTCTTGTAGTAAGAACATAAACCCAAGAAATTGTGGATCTCACGTACATTCTTCGAAGGTAGCCATGAGCATATTGCCTCATGTAGGGTCCATATGAATATGATCAATTGATAGAATATGCTCCAAAAAGTGGATTTCATACAAAAATAATTCACTTTTCTTATCATTAATGAATAGTCTATGCTTACATAGTTCATTGAACACAATATCCAAGTGCTTTCTATGCCCTGCCTCATGAGTAGACAATCATGTCATCAAAGAAGGCACCCACAAATCCTCTATGTGACCTGAAGATGCAATCCATCATCTAATTAAAAGTGGTAAGAGCATTTGTAAGTCCAAAATGCATGACAATAAACTCATACAACCCAAAAGATGACTTGAAAGCTATCTTAGGCACATCCTTCGATCTAATGCGTATGTGATGATACCCACTTTTCAAATCTATACGATTGAAAATGGTTGCCTCTTACAATCTATCCATAACATCATTGATATGAGGGATCAAAAACTAAATCTTTATGGTGATTTTGTTCAAGGCATGATAGTCAATGCACATATGCCATAAACCATCCTTTTTCTGCACTAAAAGCATTAGAGAACAAAAAGTGAGATCTTTTGGGCGAAATCAACCCTTTTTTTATTCACTTGACACATAATCTCCTCTTGTTGGGCTGCACTGAATTTGTAGGATGGCTTATTAGGTGAGCTACTTCCAAGGATAAGATCTTAATGTGATCTTTAGGACATTCAAGTGGTAGTTGTCTTGGAAGCGAGTGAGAGAAGCAATCAACATACATATTTAGAAATGGCATGCAATCCTTAACGTGATCTTAGGACATTCATGCGGTAGCTGTCTTGGAAGCGAGTGAGAGAAGCAATCAACATACACATTTAGAAACGGCATGCAATCCTTCTCTAACTTAGATATATTCCCAACATTCTCACTATCTTGATGATGAAGAAAAGAGATAACTACATAAAGGAAAGGCCCAAAGTAGATTGGAAACCCTAAAGAAACTCACAATCCTGGGAAGCCCCTTTCGAAACACAAAGGGCCACAAAATCCACATCCATATCACCAACATTATTCCCATCTAAAAGGGATGGGAGGTACAAGGGAACCAGTAGAGGAGATGGTGGGGGATGGAAAGGAACCTATGGAATAGATGGTGCACAATCAAGAACAGGTGTGGCTATAGAAAGATGCCTTGGAGGGCCTTGCATAATGGAAGGAAAATGGAGTATAGATAGCCCCCTCTTCGGCAAACCTATCACAAAAGTGGCTCTTGTAGAAGAATCCCTCCTGACTTAGTAGGTCCCAAGTTTAGGAAGGCCATAAATTCAGAGGAGAGGGAAGTCCAAGCCAGGAACAATTGTAGGGCCTCAGAAACGGAGCTCAATGGGAGGTTAGACAGTAGAGGTAAGGCACCGATACCATTAATAGGCATCAAAAAAATGTCACCAACAATGACAATACCCTTTATGAATGGAGATCTTGCAACAAATCACCATAGGGAGTCATAGGACTTGATGCACCACTATCAAAGAGCCAAGAAAGATGAGAGAATTGAAGAAGGCTTCTCCACCTGATAAATGTGTAGAAACACTGACTCTTGAAAATAGCAGGTGACGAAGTAGAGGTAGATGAAGGCGCCAATGTAGATCCACCCTTTAGTCTAGATGAAGGTGAGGGTATATCCTCTAGCACTTCTCCTCAAGGTGGTGCGAGGTCTTCCCACAATGAGTTGTATTAGAGTCAAAAGATGACTCAAACTTCTTCCTCTTCCCTTTCTTTCACTTAGCTTGTCCTATACCTGTAGATAAAATTGCATAAGCATGGCCACGTGTACAAGCTCTGCAAGAATCTGGCTCATTATGACATACATCCTACTCAAGCACCAATGGAACTTGCTCCTCCCAAGTGAGAGTACACATAATATGTCAGTAATGAAAGATGTAAGAGAAGTGCCACAACTAGGTCCTCTGAAGAAATGTCTATAGCAAGGAATCAAAGCTCATCCTAAATATCCTTGATCTTGTGGATATGATCCCTCATTGTACAAGAATCTTCAGCAGAGAGTTGTCCAGCTTCAACTCAAGAGATGAGTGATGCCAATCTCCTCTACATATTTGTAGTGGTGCAGAAATGTCTAACATATATGAGCACATAATCTGTACAACAATCTTCTGTACAACTCAAAAGGAGAGAAGAATGTGCTTTGGTGCTCAATCAATCCCATAAAGTTACCAAATCTGCAGTCACATCTTCATGTGGATCCATGGTACATCGGGCTTTAGTGACTATAACAAAATCCCAAAGGTCATAGTTGTCGAGGGAGGCACTCCATGCAGCATGACCATAGAGGGTAGTCTGTCCCATCCAACTTGTTGGATGCAGAGAGAGGATAGGGTTAGCACTTGCTCTCAAGAGCTGCCATCAATGCCAATTGGGGACTAGAAGCCTCGTAAGAGTATAACAAGAAAGAGTAATAAGATGGTGGTTGGTCTAAATGATCCGAAACCACACGACCCCCCATAGCATAGACATCAACCATAGTGTCCTTCGATAAGGTACCTAGAAAAAAACAAAGAAGATTTTGCCACACTGAAATAAAGGTAACGAACAAGAGGTGTCCTTGAGATAATTGGGGTCCGTCGAGCCGTGGTACAGAAGAAGACTAAATTGGGCAAGGTAGATGGGGAGTATTTGATGCTGAAGGGAACACACAATGTTAGGCAGAGAGAGGAAGAAGTAAATGCAAAGGAAAATAGGGCTTCAACTTGGAAACATAGCTAATCTAAGGGAAGAGTGCCCAAAAATTGAGTTCTTGTAATAAATGCAAATCTTCCCTAGTAATGTGGGCCTACAATGGAGGCTACCAAGCATAAAGAAAAAGTCACCTTGGTTAACAAAGACTAGTCAATATGAGAATGAACAAATAAAGAATTTTGTCCGCTTGTAAATAGGCCGCCTAGTAGAAAACAAGTGCGACCCAGCTTATTGCCTAGCTTGCAAATTTGTTGCGAAGGAGGATTAATGGCCTACCTACAAAAAACATAGAGATACTTGGGTTGCTTGTATAATAACATAGGTAATGAAAGGCCTGGTTTGTTAGAAGTCAAGCTCACTTCAGTTCGTCTTTATGAGTGACCGACATCTGTGACAGCTAGTGTGTGTGTACAGCTGTCTCCATGTGACTACATTGAATAAGTCGGGTGTGTGTTAGTTAGTGACCTAACTAGAGTTAGTCAGTTAGGTCTACACCTAGTCTAGTTTACTTTTACATTGTATTGTGTGCTTCTCAGTTAGTTCTTGAATAAGAAGAAAACACAATGAGAGCCTGAAGGCTCATGGATATGGATTATTCCCTGTCTCTCTCTCCCATCTTCGAACATGGTATTAGAGCAGGACTTGGTGGACTTCTTGGATCAGGAGGGAGTCAAGAAGACTTGAAGAAGCTAAAGAACAAGGTTTTTTGAAAACAAAACAGGCTGCCATTACTCTGTCAAGGTATGCATTTGCTCATTTGGACTCTATGCTTCATCATAGTGGTTGAGGCCTTTCCGGGAGCCTTGGTGGGCATCTTTGAGCATATGTAAGTGCTCATTGAGCCTCATGATGAGGAGGACCAGATATCAAACTAGATTTGGAAATTAGCGTGATTGCGCCTGCTGGATTGTTGATCACAGATCTCTGCAAACTATCAACTACATCATTTACTAAGTGATATGGAGCTTGTCTACACCTTCTGAAGGTACTTGAAGACTATAGGAAGCCATTGCTTGTGCTGGAGATCTGTTATGAGCTGGGAACAAAGTACACAGATCTATGAAACAGTCTTGAACTATTGGGAAAGTGAAATGACAGCTTGCATTTGATTATCATTGAGCTATAGAAGCTCTTGGTTATGCCCAAAAGCATCAACAAGGCATAGACATTTGCTTGGAGGCCGTATGTATATGTTCTCATGTGTTGGAGCTGGTTTTTTATGACTAAAATATTCAGATCTGGAAATATTTTAATGGCTCGAAACTGTCATACATAGTGAATAGCAAGCATTGTATCTTGCTGAAGCAATACATGTCACTTTGGAGCTTCTATCACCTATATGAACTGACATATGCATGCTGAATGTATGGAGGATTGTGGAAAGCATTGGATGCTGCTGAATACTCAAATCTAGACCTGAAATGATTGCCTTGACAGTGCTTGGGCTGGTTATGAACAGTCATGGTTATGAACAGTCATGTATTCCTTGACATTGATTAATGAAGACAGGTTGTCTATGCCTACCCAAATGCTCATGTATTGAACCTATCACTTCAAAGTGAATGTATGACATGTCTTGAAGATTTTTGGAGCTGAAATACATCTTGGTTACTAGAGTATTGGTTGTTTGTAATCTATGAGCAGATTTATGTCACTCGTACTTGCTAGATATACACTACTTTGTGCTCGAATGGTTATGTTTGGACTGCCACATGTACTGGCAGATACTCTGGAGTTTTTGGGACATGTATGACATGTATACACATTGATTTTGGCCTTGAAATTGCTGATGGTTATTCACAGTCTACAAATTTGAGACTGCATCTTTGGTCCCTGGCAGTGAGGTTGCAGGAGTTTAAACTGAAGCAAATACATAGCATATGTATTGACTATTTTACCTACGGGTTAGACCCTTTTTTTTGCGACTGTTTTGGGTTATCAGTGGGCTGAAATACCCTGGTTTTTTACTGCAATTAGTTGCAGAAAACTCTCATAAACTGTTGTGGACTGAACTTGGTTAGTCATACTTATTGGTTTGCAGGTAGTTAAACATCTGACAGACAGTCTATTGCATCATGGCTAATGCACATGGGATTGATAATATCACTCAGATAGTTGGAGAGAAGTTAGACAACAAGAACTTTGCATTATGGAAATTCAGAATGAAGAACTTTCTAGTTGGCAGGGGTTATTGGGATCTATGTATAGGAGATGAGGCTGCTCCTGAGTTGCTTGCAAAGAATCCAACTAATGAACAGAAAAGAGCTCATAGGCTATGGAATGAGAGAGCATGCAAGGTGATGCATTGGTTTTCTCTATGTATATATGATGCTATGGTAATTCAAATCACTGGATGTGAGACTCCGAAGGATGCTTGGGACATACTGATGAAAAATTATGGAACCATGACACATGCATGAAAGATCCAGTTGAAACAGCAGTTCAACAACATGTCTAGGAATGGCAGGAGCATCCAGGTGTATACCATGGAGATTAAGACCATAGCTGATCAACTTGCTACCATTGGCTCAAGTGTATCAGAAGATGATATGATTGCTGTTTCCTTGAATGGATTAGGGAAAGAGTACAAAGCTTTTGACACATCTATTTCTGTTAGAGAAGAGCCTCCTACCTAGGAAGAGCTAGTTGCTTTGTTGCTGCATGAGGAGGTCAAACTTGGTTTGAATACAGGTTACAGTGCATCTCAGAGTAGAGACACTGTGTTATACTCTAGCAAGCGTGGAAGAGGATTTAGAGGTCGTGGTTCATTTCGAGGTCATGGTGACACTTGTAATACTTATGGACAGTAGCAGCAGCAGGGTAATTGGCATGGTGCAAATACACAAGGCCAGCTTGGATCTGGCGGGTTTAGAGGCAGGGGGAGATCACTCCACGGTAGAGGTGGTGGATCTGGTTAGTCCAACAGGGATAAGTATTGCCATTATTGTGGCAGGTATGGGCACATTGCAAAAGACTGTTACAAGAAGCAGGGAGATATGAAGGCAAAGGGCAGACAACATGGGCACTATGCATCTTCCAGTGGTGCTCATGATGAGCAAGTTGATAGACTCTTTGCCATGCAGCATGTATCCAAAAATGCATCGAGACATAATAGAGATGATAGATGGTACACTGACTCTGGAGCGTCAAACCACATGACACCGCATGGAGAGTGGTTTGATGAGATGGTTGCAGGTACACATGGCCATGTATGTACTGGGGATGACACCCAACATGACATAAAGCATAAAGGGATTGTTCCTCTCATGATGCCTGATGGCAAGAAGAAAGGCTTGCATGATGTATTACATGTACCAACCATAACAAAGATTCTTTTGTGTGTGGGTCAAATGGCAGAACAGAATTTGCAAGTGAGATTTAACAAAGATGGATGTTTCATTGAGGAGTATGGAAATGGATGCAAGTAATTGCCAAGGGAAGAAGGGATGGCAGGATGTTTACATTGGATGCGACCATTCCGAGACTTAAAGGCAGGCATGTTTGCTCATGATGAGAGTGCCATTCGAGATGTAGAGATTTGGCACAAGCGGATTGGACATGTCAATGTACAAAAGCTAAAATCTATGCAGCAGAAGAAAGTAGTACTTGGATTACCCAAATTCAAGTATAATGACTTTGGTCATGTATGCCTTGCATGTCAGTTTGGGAAGCATGCACGGTTTCCTTTCATGAGACATGTAAAAAACAACACTAGGCCTTTATAGTTGGTGCACTTTGATGTTTGGGTCCTTCCCATAATGCTTCTTTTGGAGGTGCACGGTATTATGTATCATTTATTGATGATTTCAGCAGGTACACTTGGCTTTATATTTTGAAGCATAAAGATGATGTGTTTGATGCATTCAAAGACTTCAAGAAGCATGCAGAAAATGAGGTGGATTGCTACATATCCTCTTTGAGATCAGATGGAGGAGGTGAATATGTCTCTAATTACTTTGACAGGTATCTTGCTAAATATGGGATCAAAAGATAGCTCACATGTAGCTATACACCACAGCAAAACGGTATTGTAGAGACGAAAAATAGGGTCTGATGGAATCAACTAGAGCTATGCTGAATGAGAAATGTATGCCAAATGGCTATTGGGTTGAAGCAGTGATGACTGCTATCTATGTGTTGAATCGAACCCCTACTGCAGGGATTCATGATGTCACTTCATATGAGAGACTGGATGGTCATAAACCTGATATTTTGCACTTGAAGGTATTTGGAAGCATTGCATATGTGCATATACCAGATGAGAAGAGGAAGAAACTGGACCTAAGGCAATGAAGAGTGTGTTTGTGGGATATGCACAGGAATGGAAAGCTTATAAGTGTTATGTACCTTCCATGCATGAGACACTCATAAGCAGAGATGTGGTATTTGATGAGTTAGCATCCTGGTATGGGAATGCTGTTGCAGTGCCTACTGATGGCTCACCCAGTATGAGTTGTGCTGAAAATACTCCTGCAGAGAGTACTTCCATGAGTGGTCAAATAGGTGATGTATCATCTACAGTGAGTCCTTGGACAGGACGATTGCACAGTCACACTACTGCATCCACTGACACAGATATGTCAGTGAGGGGGAGAACAGATAAGGGAAAAGAAAAGGTTTTTGAAGATGTAATAGGTCCACTCACTGCAGGTTATGAGTCATCTAGCAGTGACAGCTTAGATAGTGAATTGGGGATTCCATCTGTTATGACGCCAGGTGCTAGGCAAAGTCGTTATGTGCCGCCTCATGAGAGGCAGGCTCACAGTGAGCCATAGCTCAGGAGATCAGAGAGGGTCAGATGACCTGTTGATAGATACACTTACACTGGATATTCAACCCGTCATTATGCTTATATGATGAAAGTAACAGGTTTTAGAGAACCAAGTAAGTTTGATGAGGCAGTTGCAGATGAGGATTGGCGTGCTGCTATGGATGAGGAATATTCAGCTTTGGCTGAAAATGGCACATGGGATTTGGTACAGTTGCCTGAGGGAAAAACACCTATTGGTTGCAAGTGGGTGTATAAGGCAAAATGTAAATCAGATGGATCATTGGAAAGATACAAGGCCAAGCTAGTTGCAAAAGGGTATGCACAACAGTATGGTCTTGATTATGAGGAGACTTTCAGCCCTGTAGCAAAGATGGATACAGTTAGAATTGTGATTGCTTTGGCAGTAGCTAGAGGCTAGAAACTATGGCAGATGGACGTAAAGAATGCCTTTCTGAATGGAGAGTTACAGGAAGAAGATTGCATGGAAGAGCCTGAAGGCTATGTGCATCCAGAATTTCCAGCACATGTATGCCGACTGAAAAAGGCATTATATGGGCTGAAATTGGCACCTAGAGCATGGAATGCTCGCATCAGCAGTTATTTGCAGCAACATGGTTTTCTATTGGGTGAGGTTGATCATAGTTTGTTTGTGAAGAAGATAGATCGTGGCTATGTATTCCTAGTTGTCTATGTTGATGACTTGATCATTACAGGGGATGATGAAAGCGGGATTGCTAAAGTAAAGACATGTTTACAGGCCGAGTTTAAGGTCAAGGATCTAGGAGAGTTGAAATATTCTTTGGGGATTGAGGTTGTCTCTACACCTCAGCATATGGCTGCTACAAAAGCAGTATGCTCAGGACATGTTACAGAAATATGGTATGGCTAATTGCGAGCCTATGGATATGCCTTTAGAGCAGAATGTCAAGCTGCAAATTGATGTTGGAACAGAGATTGAGAATGTTACCATGTACAGACAGATGGTAAGCAGCTTGATCTATCTCACGATCATTAGACCTGACTTGAGTTATGCTGTGGGGCTGATCAGTCAGTTCATGCAGAAGCCTCACAAACCACACTTGGATGCAGTCAGGAGAATTCTGAGATATGTAAAGAGTACCACTGATCATGGACTATTTTATGCATATGGGAAACCCCTTGACTTGATGGGTATACTGATGCTGACTAGGCTGGTTGCACTTATGACAAGAGGTCAACCAGCGGCTATGCATTTGGATTGGGTAGTAGCATGATCAGTTGGCAAAGTAAGAAATGGCCTACAGTTGCACTGTCCAGTACGAAAGCAGAGTATCGTGGTGCGGCCTCAGCAGCCTGTGAAGCTATGTGGTGGCCTCAGCAGCCTGTGAAGCTATGTGGTTACAGAAGTTGCTGAATGACTTGGGAGTACACTTGGACAGCAAAGTAAGGCTGTACTGTGACAATTTAAGCAGTGTCATGTTAGCAAGCAATCATGTTTATCATGTAAGATCGAAACACATTGAGGTTCACTACCATTTCATCAGGGAAATGGTTTTAGCATATGATATTGACTTGGAGCATGTGAAGACTAAAGACCAGGTAGTAGACATCTTTACCAAATCACTTGGTAAAGATAAGTTCATTCACTTTAGATAGCTACTTGGAGTGATGCAGATGATTTGAGTTTTGTTTTGAGCTTGAGGGGGAGTGTTAGAAGTCAAGCTCACTTAAATTCGTCTTTATGAGTGACCGGCATCTGTGACAGCTAGTGTGTGTGTACAGCTGTCTCCATGTGACTACATTGAATAAGTTGGGTGTGTGTTAGTCAGTGACCTGACTAGAGTTAGTCAATTAGGTCTACACCTAGTCTAGTTTACTTTTACATTGTATTGTGTGCTTCTCAATTAGTTCTTGAATAAGAAGAAAACACAATGAGAGCCTAAAGGCTCATGGATATGGAGTATTCCTTGTCTCTCTCTCCCATCTTTGAACATGGTTGGTTAGCACATGTGTTGGGGGTAGCTTGTAGAAAATCAAGTCTATGTTGATCTATTTTGGTGTCAAACACATAAAATTCTTGTTTGACACCGCTTAGGTGCAATAATGGTGCCACCCAGCTTGGTAGAGGCCGCCCAGAAGCAAAAAAAAAACTACCATGGTAAATATAGCCTAAAAAAGGGCTAGAAATAGGTTGCCTTGCCCTGTTTGACTTGAAGCACAAGGTTTGCAGCACGTGGGGATGACGCCTGGCAAGTTTTGTCATAGAGACAACATGCTTCTCTTCAAGATCTTTGGCTCTCGTGCGTGACTTTAATACCATGTGAGAGTGTGCAACATAAAGAGAAAGGTGAACACAGAGAGGAGACATAGAGAGAATGCATTATAAAGAAGGAACAATGTGACTATAATGGTTGAAGGTACAAGGTTGCAATAGTTAACCCCAACATGCAGCTCTATGCATTAGTGTGGGTGCCAGACAGTAGCGAGGGGATGAGAGAATGAGGAGGGTTGGTTGATCATGAAGAATCAATGATGGATAATGGATAATGAGAGTGAGAGGGCAAGCTATCTATATATAGTCAAAAAAGAGAAAAAATCCTAAATGTGGTCAAACCCCTACAAAATAGATAAAAGTACACAAAAAGAAATGCACTAATGTTCCCTCCATCTAAAGTGTTTAAAACACATAAAGTGATAAACAAAGACAATGTTAGACGTGCTAATGTCCTCATCTAACTTAGATTTAGGCTCATGGAAAGAAGATGACCACACAAGACACACATGAATGCTAACACTTTCATGATGGCCTTGCATTTGTAAACACCTTGCCCATTGGTACCAACTATTTCTCTTCATTGGCTTCTTTTGGAGCTTCAAGTGAAGGCTCTAGCACTACCTTCGGTGCATCTTGCTATCTTGAAGGTGTAGAAAATGACTTCTTCTTATTGCCCTTGCTTTCCCTCTTCAAAGCATTCAAAAATTGAACAAACTAAGAATCCATTGCTAATTCAAGAAAGAGATTTGCTATTGTCCTAATTGAATCCTTGAATTGGTTATCGAATTCCTCTTCCTCTTGTTGTTCTTTTTAGCCTCATTTTGCCTTGAGGGCCTTGCATCCTGCACAATAGTAACATTTTCAGCTTGCTGTCCAATATGTGAGCCTTGTCCAAGATTAGGCATTACATTTCTTTCTTCTCCATGTCAATGTCCATACTGAGAGGCATCATCATGACTTGATTCCATCTCATTGTATGAAGACATATTGTTGTAATTTCTTAGTTGAGCACAAAAATGACCACTAGCACAAAGTTTTGGCTTGTAATCGGATGCCTCAAGTCCACCAAATCAAAGGATTGAGAGGTATCCTAGCAATGGAACCATGAAACTAGCCTTTCTTCTCTATAACTTATATTGCAAATGGATTGTGTATGAGCTAAGATTTCACAATCTCCTTTGTTGATCCAAAATCCCCTTGCTGTACAAATGATTAGCAAGTAATTTGGGCCAATCGTCCCTTGATTTTCACCTAGGACTTGCACAAATGAAACCTCAATTGGCCAAACGCTTTCCCAAATTCACAATGGATGAGTTGACATCTAAAATCTCTGACAATTCCTTGAATTTCAAGTGCCAATTCTAGTGTATGATGCCTTTGATTGATGGCATGGGTCTTGAGGTGGTTGCTAAAACCTAATTTTCATTATAAATTCGGATTTACAATATAAATTCATTTGGTGTCTCTCAAAATTGGCTGAGATATTCTAAGAATGGATAAGAAATGCTAAGATTTGTTGAAAGAAAGTGTGAGAGAGTTGTAAAGACAGAAGTTCTAGAAAAAATTCATGAAGAAGCCCTAGAATTGGTTTTTGTTGCCTTGCCTAGATTAGCCCTAAGACTATCGCCTCCTACCAGGAGAGGCCCAAACTATTATCATTTGCCTCTAATTACTGTTGCTAGAAACTAGAAGACTCATTAATGAGGTCGCCTACTCTCTTTGGTCTCTTGGCTACTATCTCCTACCTCCAATGGTTGAAATTAGGCTTGAAAATTGGTTAGTGGCTCTCCTTCTCTCTCTTTCCCAAACTGAATGAATGGAAGCACATAAGGTTCTTCATCATTAAGCTCCTCCACATATTGGACTGGAGTGTCACTCATTGGTGGATGGGTTATGTAGGGTCCATGTGGTCTAGGTATGCCTGTGGGGTTTATCTCCATCCTAGAAATGGCTAGTTTGGCGTCATTAGGTGCCAGGAGAGCCCATGGGGCTCCCCTTCTGAGGAAGTTTTGTAGCCTATTTGCTAGGTAAGGTTGTCCATATGGTTGCTAGTACAAGAGTCTCCTCAATAGCTTGCAATGCAGGGTATCGTGGTAGCCACGAACCTATCGCAATTGGTGGAATGTTAGGACCTTGAGTCCAGACACTTGATTGGTAGGTGGTTTCCACTACTGTAATACACACATTGGATGTTAACCCCAACATGAAGAAAGCAAAAGGAAATAAAAAAGACGCAGGGCAAAGGCGGAAAAAAGTAGCCCGACTGAGGAAAGAAGAGGAGAAAAGGCTAAAAGCGCAAGGGCAACCTTAAAAGTCCAAGGCAAATGCAAAAGGGGAAATGTGCATTTTAAAATAAAAAGGTGCACCCTGAAATCTTGTAAAAGAGTGCCGTGCTCTCACCCGTGCAATTTGTAGAGGTAGATGGGTGGTAGGAAGGAAGCTAGGAAGATAGAAGGGCAATGGGAAAAAGGGCCTAGGCCACGGTCCGCCATGTAAAAAAGGGGATAAGGGGATGACCGCCCAAAAGGGATTTAGGGTTCTGTATATAAAGTTGAAAAGTGAATAAGAAGCTCATTCTTGTGTGTGGCCAAAAGTAGCTCTCCTCTTCTTCTTCTTCTTCTTATTCTTGCTTGCTTGAGCTTGTACTTGAGAGAGGGAGTGTGAGAGTGTGAGGGAGTGAGTGTGTGAGGGTGAGGGACCGTGGGGTGGAGAAGCTTCCCATCTTCTCCTCTCTTCTTCTATTCTCTTCTCTTCTCTTTTCTTGCTCAGGGTGATGGAGCTTGGAGCGTGGAGCTTGAGGATGGAGCTTGCACTTGGATCGCGGAGTTACTAGAGTGTGTGGGAGACGAGGTAACTCGAACGGCACGGAGGTAAGCTCACTACACCTGTAGATATGGATGGCGCGTCGGCTATGTGAGAGGTAGCCATTAGTGCTCAGCTTGGAACGCTTGAAACAATAAGCGGTCCGGGGGTCTTGGCGGTTGAGCAAAAGCTCCCACATTTTGGTTCCGTTGTCGAGACTAACGAATTCAATCCTTGAGCGCTTGCGCGCTTCGAATCGAGCATCGAAGTAAGGGCTTTCCCCGAACCGGTGCTTGAGATAGGTAGGAAGTGAGGGGGTTGAAGATGGTATTCGATCTCCTTGGCAAGTAGGGGTTTTTTTTTTTTGAGATTTATGTTGTGAGATGGAGCAGTGTAGGTATTTAATTTGTGTTTTGGATGCATTAGAGTAGGAGAAAACAAAGAAAAACAAAGAAAATAAGCATTAGGGTTTATTGTTGCAAAATAGGGCAAAAATCGTGCAAAAAATGGTAAAAAGCTCGCTTTGATGCCTAAGGTCGCCAAGTGAGTGATAGGGGGCATCAATACCATACCCTGAAGGGGTATAAGGGCCAAAAGTGGCAAGAAAGGCCACATTGTGTATTGCAGGGTTTCAGGAGAGCAGGAGAGAAGAGGAAAGCTTCGTGAGTGGATCCGCTTCGATCTTGTCATCTGGGAGATATTTACCCAACCCAGGTAATTCTACACCTTCCCCTACATGGGTAGGATGGATCTGGAGCTGCTTGACTTGGGGAAAGGCCTCCAACACCCGGCACGGTGAATTTTGTGAGGCCCGACGAAAAAACGCGCCGCTCTCGGCGTGTCCAAGTGATGGCGATTCTGGGCCAAGTCCCAGAATCAGCCCTCGGACCACTGGGCCATTCGGCCCTCGGCCCACTACACTCGGACCACTCGACTCGGCCCTTGGCCACTTGGTCCTCAAACCATTCGGCCACTACCATTTGGACGCCCACGCTTGGCTCGTCCGAATCGAGCACCTGGACTAGCTTGAAACTCGGCCCACTCGGCCCTGCCGACTCGGCCTCGGCTCACTCGGCCCTCGGACAGCTAGGTTCGGACTGGCCGAATTTGGCATTCGGACAGTTACATACGGCCCCTTTTACTCGGCCCTCGGACGGGCCAAATCGGGCACTCGGCCCCTACAATTCCGACCAGCTGGACCGAGTGTAGATTTTCATCAAATTCTCAAAAAATTGACCGGACCCGGTTAGAACTCAGCAACGCAAATTGTCGAAAGCCCTTAGGATGCTCAGAACTTGATTCTGGCACACAGAATAGGCAAAATCGTAGGGCGCAGCCGCTTAGCAGCTAGAAGTAGGCAGTTGCGAGACCAGGGACTTAGACGCAAACCGCTAAGTGGTAAAGCCTGATTGGACCCAAAAATGAACGAGGCAACAAATTAGAAAAACTCTGAACCCCGAAATTGACCCCACAGGCTACATAGAGTGAAAGGCACATCACAGATCCATCACTGGGCTGAAACTTAGAGCAAGTAGTTCAAGATTTGGCTGAATGGTCCTCCAAACTGCACATGGTGTTTACTGTAATGGCCCTGTGGGCCAGGGGGATTGCCCCCCCGGACCCCCATAGAGGGGGCTCTGCCCCCTCCACACCTCCCCCAAGTAGGTTGGAGAGAAAACGCGCGCTGCAACAGGTCCTCCAACTTAGACCCTAGTGTAGTAATGGCTCTACACAAACATGGATTCGCACTGATAAAAGAGCAACCAAAAGTCCATACCTGAACCGAGAGAAACAGAGACCCTAGAACCTCAATGGGCCAATCTAGCCAACAAGGGCAAGAAGGCCACACTGCAAAAACACACGAGTGTTGCGTTCGGACTCCATCTAGTCAAAGCGGAAAGCAACAACATCAAGCTACAATGGCGAGAATGACTAGATATGACAGTCCTGACAATAGATGCTCCTTGAATAGCACCGCACTGATGAACCAAGACATCAGTGGAGAATCCACATCCGGTCGTGCAGTTGGCGACTTAAGGGCATTTGTCAAAAGGCTTAAATTTACAAGCCAAGACCGGAAAGATGAAGACATAGTACCACTTGCTTATCTTAGGGTCAAACTCACCGCGAAAAGAGAGCATACTATCGATGCTCTGATTGATGGAGCAGATTTTAATGTCTTGACCTATGAGGCATGGACCCTACTAAGCCAACCAGAGCTAAGACCGACTAGTGCAACTCTTAGCCCTTATGGGGGACCTCCACAAGCACTCATAGGGAAGTGCAATATCCTTGCAACAATTGAAACTGAGAGCTTGCCTATCCTATTTCATGTTCCTCCAAATGGTGCTAAATATGGTAAGGGAACCCTCCTAGGAAGACCCTTCAAAAGGGCGACCAAATGTGAGGCTGACTACGTAGCTCAGAGGATACACCTGACACTATCGGGTGTGAGGATAGTCACAACCTTTAGCAAGGGTGACCTCATCGAACCTCGAGGGAAAGGCAAGGTAGGTGCGGACGTGACAGTCAAGCTTACCAATGAGAGCAAGGACTTATGGGAGGAGTTGATACAAGCACAGGTCAAACAATGAGAACCAGTGAGTGAGGCCATGCTTAAAACAAGAAGGTCAAGAGACAATGCCAAGGACGGGCTTTGGACTTACAAATATCGTAGAAGACTCCAAAGGAAGCCCAAGCCCTATAGGCGAAGGCATCGATGGAGGGCCAGCACAACACCGCGATGGATATCCAAAGCGTTGCTACGTGCTCAAGGGTATTATGTAGGTAACCGATGGATTTGGGTACCAAAACCCCTTGCTAAATCATTTCTATCAGCTGAAGGCAAGATTGCATCAAGAGCAACGAAGCACATGAGGAAATTTAAGAGAAACTCTAGGACTCGAGGCAAAAAACCAGACATGAGTGTTTGAAAGAAGGAGCCTCAGCCTCCGTGTGCTCTGAAAAATCAAAGCAGTCGTTACCATCAATGGCTGCTTGTAACACTAAATCCACCGACAGTGGATCTTGCATTGACCAGTCAAGAGTGGATATAACGCTGTCACAACAGGGTGACAAACCTATACCAGTCACATCCAAGGAAAACCATGACGCAATAATGAAGCCTCAGTAGAAACATGGAAACCCCAAGAGCATCAGACATCCTAGCATTGACCGATCTTGCTCATCTAGGCCCGAGCCCCGAGTTACGCTAAGGCCCATGCAAACTCCTAGAACCTTGCATAAGATAGCAACCGAGCAAGCCCTCGTTGAACATAGAAGTGTCACTGAATGCTTAACTGAGTTGGATACCAAGCTCAAGGTGTTCGCATGCGTTTATGTCCTGGCAGACATGCGCGCATTCCCTAAAGAGCAGCTCGCAGAATACTTGCCATTTCCCTTATCCTGGGAAGAGCAAGAACATCTTGACGAGCACTATAACAGGCTCCTGCGCGAACGCATGTGACTCATCTTTGGCGAGGAAGCCGATGAACTGCGCTTAACGGTCACTTTCAATGATGCGCTCTGCCAACCAAATCTCTTAGAGATAGAGCAAGTAAAGCGACTGTCAGAGGGCCAAAGTCAATTTGAATAGCATTGATGTGAAAACCGCGTTGCAATGGCCGAACTAGGAGCTCAAATCATGATAGTTTCTGAGGAGCAATTGGCCAAATGGTGGTCTCATAGAGACCCCACCTATGTGGCACCAATTTGGGGTACGGACTTGGCTGAACCTAGCCAAGAAAACTCTCTGTTTGATAAGGTTCTCACTGAGGAGGAGTTACATGTTGCTAGTAGACTCAGGCAAGGTTCCATGCTACTCGATGTGGCAAAATATCTATTAGTATTGAGTAAGCTACCACGAATACTAGATGCGTGTGCCATGCTTCAGTACAATCCCGAGTTCTACAATTGGTTTCTATCCTCGTGAAGTGACATGGATTCGTAAATATGTATATATATAAACAATGATTTTTGCGTTACCTTGTACAGATGCTATCAACACACGCAAGCAATAATAGTCAAGCGCAGACAGAAGAGTTGGGGCCAACATGCTAAACTCGTCCGGTCCCCCTCTCACATGACCGTTTCCACCTTCAGTAGAAGGGCATGCACCCCGCATTGCCATCGTGGAAAGCCCTGACCAACATCTTTGATGATGTAAGTAGGGTACAGTCCCTTTCCTATACACCTTTCCCTTTTTCGTCTATCCCTCCAAGGACGAGTCCTGCCCCAAATCCATGACCACCAGCCGATGTAACTCGGCGTGAGTCGAGATCTGCTAATGGCGGGAGGCTAAGTCAACATCATCCCGAGGGCCATTCCGCTACGACGAGCACAATACATTCTACCCCTCCTCTTCTAGTCATATGCATTTGATAACCCACACTGAAATCCCTCCTATGCGAACGATCTTATTCCGTATCAAGGCCTAACCCTTGGGTTGCATCTTGCAGGCCCCCCACAAGGAAAACATGGAGAACCATGGGCAGTTGGCTTGCAGAGATGCTCTTTGCGAACAACGGAAACATGCAGCACACGCCCCTTTGCCGATGCGCTACATGCCCACTCTCAAAAGATATGCAAAGAGACGAGGACCTAAGCGACGCCGCCCTGGACGAAGGCCGAAAAATCCTCAGAACTAGGAAAGTCGAAGCTCAACGAAGCGCACAAGACGTGGCAACACCAGTTGCACAAACCCCCAACGTACACTCAAACACCAGATGCTCAAGGGCAGAAAAGGCGGCCCGGGACAGGGAAGAGTTCAATGAATTATTTAAAGGCATCTTGAAAATGGTGGCGGCTCGGGACTACACCATTCATGTCCCAGCTGGCATGTGCCTTGCCTGACCTCACGGGAGTCCCGCACCAGCACCACCCCAGTCGCCTAACCAATCGGATTCGCCCTGCCTAGTATAAATCAACTAAGCCCCTATGATGTACAAGTAGCTTGACAAGTTATTAGGGCTTTTTGTCTTTTGATGGGTAAAAGGGCAACTCCCCACTTGTACAACTTCTTTTGCCTATCGCTAATGTATGCCATGTCTTTGACAAGTAATCACATGGGCATTGCAATTAACATCATAGCATTTCGAAAAGTCATGTCTTAACATAACTACATCTATTGAATTACTTAGCGAAATCAACCATGTGCTCTCACAAAGTGACAAGTGGATGCAGGGTAACACAGGTCTTCGTGCAAACGTGTTCAACGCCTGGGTCACCGCAAAACCAGCAACCGCACATGAATCGCAACAAAGCCACGCTGCTGAACGTGAACAATCACCCTTGCGAGTGCCCACATCACATGAACCAACACATAGTCATGGGCTACACTCTCTTCTTGGGCCAAGCTCTACACTCACGACGGGTGTCACTGCAATTGTACCGATATCACAACAACGGCTCCCCTAACAACGAGGCTAGGGCAAAATCATCTCGATCATATCCATTTCATGAGCCTCTGAGGCTTGACATGTCCCGACCCATTGAAAGGTTCATAGCCTGCACATATTGCAATGGTTTTACTGTGGCAAAAAAAAAGAAAAAAAGAAAAGAAAAGAAAAGAAAGAAACGAGAAGAAAGCAAAAAGAAAAAAAAAAACAAAGCACCCACGATCACAGTACCGCACCTAGGGGTCATCAAATTAGGTACATCTAGTGACCTTGGTCGGCTGGCTCCGTCCGTAGTCCCCTAGCCCCCTAGCATCATCCACAATAGTTCAGTGCACATCAAGGGCAGGGCAGCCCTAGGAAGCTTGTCTCGCTTGTGGTTAGACCTGTCACCCTAAACCATTCACACAATTCCCTCTTACACTCTGCCTTCAAACCATGGCAATCAATTGGGGCACGCACCGCACGAATGGCCATGCACAATACACCGTCCTCATCGCACCGGCCCCATGTCTACCACCTAAGGATAGTACACTATCCCTAGGTTCTATCTTGCTACGTCGTGGAATCACAATGCGCAGGATGTTGCACCCACCTTCACGTGTACTTCTTTCTGTCATAAACCACTTTGCTTCATCCACATGACGTTATGAGAAACCAAGCCGCAGTCTTCTACCTATGTAATATCTAAGTATGCACGAGCACTCACATAATATCTACACCAAAGTCTATACACAGTTTGGGTCCTCAAGTGCAGGACAATACTCCAGGCTTGCTTAGAGTTCGACCTGTCTCCCAAACTAATCCAACTATGTCTTGTGCACGCTACGAAGACTAGCACTACCCCTTAGGGAGAAACCACATGAGAGGTTTTCCAATTGCAGGTATTAAAGACTCCAACGAAAGCGCCGTCACCTCTACATCCACACTCAACTCCGAACTCTTGTCCTTTACTTCAACATGCAAGACCATTAGAGAATCATCACGAGCAAAATCCACCATGAGCATCCCAAGAACACCAACACCTGTGCCAACTATGAGTGACCATTTCCAACAAAGAGTAGCCCTATCGCCAGCTACAACAATCATATCACTAGCCAATCGGAACAATAAAGTGCCACCAACGACCTTCATCCGCACCAACATTAGAACTTCTCCAAGGCAAGCCACAATGGTCCCTTCCACCCACGTCTTTGGTGCAAGCTCCACATGCTACCTTCGACGAAGAGTGACATGGGATTGGCACTCGTCTAGGAGGGGGGTAATGTTAACCCCAACACGAAGAAAGCAAAAGGAAATAAAAAAGACGCAGGGCAAAGGCGGAAAAAAGGTAGCCCGACTGAAGAAAGAAGAGGAGAAAAGGCCAAAAGCGCAAGGGCAACCTTAAAAGTCCAAGGAAAATGCAAAAGGGGAAAGGTGCATTTTAAAATAAAAAGGCACACCCTAAAATCTTGTAAAAGAGCATTGGGCTCTCACCCATGCAATTTGTAAAGGTAGATGGGCGGTAGGAAGGAAGCTAGGAAGATAGAAGGGCAATGGGAAAAATGGCCTAGGCCACGGTCCGCCATGTAAAAAAGGGGATAAGGGGATGACTGCCCAAAAGGGATTTAGGGTTTTGTATATAAAGTTGAAAAGTGAATAAGAAGCTCATTCTTGTGTGTGGCCAAAAGTAGCTCTCATCTTCTTCTTGTTCTTCTTGTTCTTGCTTGCTTGAGATTGTGCTTGAGAGAGGGAGTGTGAGAGTGTGAGGGAGTGAGTGTGTGAGGGTGAGGGACCGTGGGGTGGAGAAGCTTCCCATCTTCTCCTCTCTTCTTCTCTTCTCTTGCTTACAGTGATGGAGCTTGGAGGGTGGAGCTTGAGGATGGAGCTTGCTTGAAGCTTGCACTTGGATCGTGAAGCTACCGGAGTGCGTGGGAGAGGAGGTAACTCGAACGGCACGGAGGTAAGCTCATTACACCCGTAGATATGGATGGCGCGTCGGCTATGTGAGAGGTAGCCATTAGTGCTCGGCTTGGAACGCTTGAAACAATAAGTGGTCTGGGGGTCTTGGCGGTTGAGCGAAAGCTCCCACATTGGATATGAGGGCGTGCTACTCAACTCATCATCTCTTGTGATTTGGCTAGCTCCATCTTCATCTCTGCTAGCTCCTGTGTGGGGTGACTTGTGTTCGTGTCCTTTCCTTTATCTAGAGTTTTTGGGCTTGATTTTTCGCTTGATGTTGAAACTCTCTCAGAGTTTCTAGCATTAGTCTCCTCTCGGGCCGAGATCTTGGAGCCTCTCTCTTTTAGCTAGTCGTCCACTCTGATTGCCTCGTCAAAGACCATAGCTAGCACATCTCGCTACAAGATTGAATTGCATGCCAAGGCCTTGTAGAGTTCCTCACACTTTGTATCCCATTGATGAAGACTGTGGAGATCGCTCTTTTGGTGGGTCACTCACTAGTTGGGATTCTCTTGAAGGGACTCCACATGTGGGTGACGTAGTCTTTGATGTCCTCCTTGTCTTTCTGCTTAACGTTCATTAGCCGCATGAGAAGGTTATCGAAGTACCTAGGCTCAGAGAATCTCATAATGAAGAGACTCTTAAGGTTTCTCAAGTCAGTTCGGTCATCAACGTCTAGATTCGTGTACCAGGTCCTCCCCTTATCTCCTAAGTATACACCGAAAGATTGTGAGTGCTGATGAGTAAGATTGATGAGGCCATTGGCCTCAAAGACTTGCTCAAACTACTCTACAAAGCTGTATGGGTCATTGTTTGGCTAGTATGTCTAATTGCTTGGCCACAACAAGGATTCTTGATTGGCTCTTAGAGCCCTGATTAACTCTGTTAGAAGATATTATTAACATTTTCTAGAGAGAGGGGGAATGTTAGAATATTAGAATGTACTCATATGAACATGTACTTAGAGAATATCTAAATATTTAGGGGAACTAGATAAGATGGATCTAGAACATGTGGATGATACTTCACTAAGATAACCTACCATATCCACACCTTTATTGTATATATATGTGTACTCTCAACTATTGCAATGTAAGTGTGTAATCAAGTGTGCAATACAAGTATGTGGTTCATTCTCCATCTCATTTTCTCATTGTCTCTCTCTTTCTCTCACCATCACTTTCACTACATGGTATTAGAGCACACCAAGCTCCTAAGGGCCTAGATTATTAGCTTTTGGCTTTTATCTACTCAATTAATCCTTAGATTATTTCTTATATGCAATCAAAGATAATTGCCTTGTATGAAGATTAGTAGAATTTGAATCCATGTCAAGGTAAAATAACCTTATCCACATGCACCTTATCCTCATTATCTTGATCACATCTTATCCTATCCACCTAAATTTTGCCTATTCTTATCATCTTCACCTACCTCTTGACTTGCCATCATTGGCAACCTCATCTATTTTCTTCTTCCTTTTCTCTCTTCTCCTTTTGTCTCATCTAGCTCACTAGTTTTGTAAGAGAGAGAGAGAGAGAGAGATTATTTACTCTCTTAACATTTTCTTTAACCTAAAGAAATGTAAAATATTACACGGCGCAGCGAACAGAATCTGAGAAAGAGATAGAGAGAGTACACAACAGATAAGAGGAGAATCGGTAAATTCTTTAACTCCAAACAACTGATACAAAGATGGCTCTGTCCACCCGTGCACTTCCACTGTGTGAAGCTTAGATGGCGATCTAGACAGAAGATAGGTGAAGAGCTTAAGGCTAGCTGGAACATCAACTCTGATTGGGTGAAAGATGAGTGAGAGATGACTGCGAAGGGGTTTAGCTTTTATAGCCTGCGAAGGTCGTTAGGTCGGCCTGCTGACCGACCTACCATATGAGCCTCCACTAGTCAGCCAGGGAATATTCCCTTTATCATCGGGCCGGGGACGCTGCCCCCGGACCCCTGCCAGGGGGGCCGCTGGCCCCCTGGGACCCCCTAGCCAGGGGCCGCTTCCGTGGCCCCCGGACCCCACAATAGGGGCCCCTTTTAACTCCCTTACACCGCAACTCGATGCAATGTGCCTCGAGTTGCTACCAGCTTAACCACTCCATCTAACCCAAAGATTAGACCCATAATAGTCACCTTTTTGCCATCCGGTCACATAGACCTCATCTGATATACAAGTCAGGACTAAATCAATGTCTAGGCTCACATTTGGCTTCTCCTCATAATGGGGGCCTTTCAACTTTGAGCACCATGGATCATTGGTAGCACCTAATGAGGGTGGGGCATTGATCATATCTAACACCCCCCCTCAATGTCCACCCATAGGTGAACTATCTCCTCGACCCAATGCCAAGTCTCTGAAGATGAACTTGAAGTAGATCCTTTGTAAGTGCTTTGGTGAAGATATCTACTCCATTCTCCTCTGTTGGACAGTAGACCAGTTCCACTATCCCATCCTCCATCAAATCACGCACATAGTGATACTGGATCTCTATATGTTTGGTGCGTGCATGAAACACTGGATTTTTGGCAATGGCGATGCAACTCTGATTGTCACATCTCAGCACTATTGGTTCTTCATCCTGCACTCCCATATGCCATAGAATCCTTCTCAACCATACGGCCTCACACGCAGCAAAACAAGCTGCCTTGTACTCTGCTTCGGTAGAAGACAATGCCACTGTTGGTTGCTTCTTACTAATCCAAGAGAAAATTCCTGAACCCAAAGAGAAACAATAACCAGAAATAGACTTCCTGGAATCAATGTCTCCTGCCCAATCTGAGTCACAGTTCCCCACAAGAGAAGTTCCAAAACTGTATGTGATACCATAGTCAAGAGTTTTCTTCAAGTATCTAAGCACCCACATCCCAGCCTTCCAATGACTCTCATGAGGTTTGTTTGAGAACCTGCTCAAAACACCAACAGCAAAATTGATATCTAGTCTGGTGTTACACAAGTAGATCAGACTGCTGACCAACCTCCTATATCTCCCAATGTCTGCTAGTGCTGATGTATCTTCGACGGATAACTTTGCATTCACCTCCATAGGTGTAGCTATCTCCTTGCACTCGGTCATGCCAAATGCCTTCAAGATCTCCCATGCATACTTCTTCTGAGAGATAAACATCTTTCCTGGCTCTTGCCAGACTTCAATCCCCAAATAATAGTGCAGCAAGCCTAAGTCTGTCATTTCAAACTCAGAACTCAAAGCCTTTCGAGTTTGGTTGATCATATCTTCATAGTAACCTGTAATAAGAAGGTCGTCCACATATAGGACAATCACTACAGACTTTTTACCATCCCTGTAAACATACAAGTTAGCATCTGAGGCACATCTTTTGAAGTTTAGGTTTAAAAAGAACCTATCTATCCGATGGTACCATGCTCTGGGGGCTTGTTTCAGCCCATACAATGCCTTCTTCAGCTTACACACTTTGTTCTCAGAATGGGGGGCCTCAAACCCTGGTGGCTGAGCCACGTACACCTCCTCCTTGAGGTCACCATTTATGGACACTGGCTTAACATCCATTTGGTACACTGGCCACTTCTTGTGGGCAACCACTGCAAGTACCGGGCGAATAGTGGTCATTCTGGAAGTTGGGGCAAATGACTCTTGAAAATCAAACCCTTCAACTTGTGAAAATCCTTGGGCAACCAGTCTAGCTTTGTACTTTTCTAAGGTACCATCAGCCTTGTACTTTACCTTCCAGATCCACTTGGTGCCAATAACCTTCCGCTTTGCTGGTCGATCCACCAGCTCCCAAGTGTCATTCTTCATTATACTGTCATACTCCGCCTGCATAGTAGCCTTCCATGATGGATCTGCAAGTGCTTCTTCTAAGTTAGTTGGCTCCTTTACTTCTCTCATGATCTCAACCATCAAGGCCATATTGACTATGTGAGTAGAAGCCCTCCTTTGCTCCTCTATTCTCTGAGACCTCCTTGGTCTGTCTGCCTTTTCCTCAACAGATGCAGGCATAGGATTATTGTGGTCATAGAGCTGCTTTACCCAGCGCGGCAATGGCTTTTCCAGTGGGGTGATGTCAGGTTGGTGAACTTTTTCGTCATCATCTGAAGATGATGCTTCCTCCTCCTTAAGGATAGGGATAGCTCTCAGGACAGGTTCATAGTGGACTACTTCTTCACTTGATGATAAAGTGGAAGAACTTGCCTTCTCCTCCTCCACTGTATGCGGCTCCTCCTTGAACACCATCACGGCTCGCAATGATCTTCTTTGCCTCTTGGTCATATAATTTGTAAGCCTTCTTCTCATCACTATAACCCAAGAAGATACATTTTCTGCTTTTTGGTTGTAACTTGTTTCTCTTCTCATCTGGAACATGTGCATAACATTCACATCCAAAAATTCTGAAATGTGAGACAGATGGTTTCTTACCAGTGTAAGCCTCATGAGGTGTTTTTCCCTTGAGAGCCTTTGTATAGCTCCAATTTAGAATGTAGACTACAGTATTAACAGCTTCAGCCCAAAAATGGTTAGGCAATCCCTTGTCCTTTAGCATGCATCTTGCCATCTCCACAATGGTGCGATTCCTGCGTTCCATAACACCGTTCTGCTGAGGTGTGTGAGGCGTCGTCAATTGACGCTTGATCCCTTTGCTCTTGCAAAAGCCTTCAAACTCCTTTGAGTTGAACTCACCACCACCATCTGTTCTAAATTTCTTCACACTTTTCCCTGTTTCATTCTCAACAAGTATTAGCCATTCTTTAAAATTACCAAAAGCTTGAGCCTTATGACGAAGGAAGTACACCCACATCTTCCTACTGTAGTCGTCGACAATCAACATAAAATAAGAAGATCCCCCCAAGGCCTGTGTAGGCATCTTACCACACAAGTCAGCATACACCAACTCTAGAGGAGCCTATGCTCTATTCTTGCTTTCTTGTGGAAATGCCTTTCTCTGTTGCTTGCCCATCATACAAGCTTCACATGGTTCCTTCAATTCAGTTATTGTAGGTATGTGAGCAACCATACCTTGCTTTTGCATCTCCTTCAATACTGGAAATCCGATGTGTCCAAACCTTTCATAACAAAGCTTACTTGTGCCCACTCCAGCGGTGGCTGTAAGAGCACTTAGCTCATACAGGTTGTTCTTTCTTTCTCCTTTGCCAACAATTGTGCTAGCACTATCAATAATTTCTGCACTTGTCTTCTTGAACCTCACTTCGGATTTGCAGCCATCCATCTGCACCTGTCTTCTTGAACCTCACTTCGGATTTGGCGCTGGGAACATACAACACATTTGAAAGATTTTTGACTTCACCATTTACAGCAACAAAAGAAATAGTACCTATGCCCGCAGCAGGGCATTTAACATCATTTCCAACCATCACAGTGATGGATTCTTGTAGAGGCTGCATAGAATTGTATAGACCTTTCTTGTTGGTCATGTGATGGGAGGCTCCACTATCCAACACCCATGAGTTAGTGGTAGATTCTTCTTGCGCTGAGGAGCACACTTCCTCAATGGTCGCCATGAATAATTCCAGCTCTGCTTCAGCCGTATTGGTTGTCTCTTTCCCTTTACTTTTAAGGGTACCATTCTTTTCATCTGCCTTCTTGACACGACAATCTGCAATTGCATGTCCTTTCTTCTTGCAGTAGAAGCACTCTCCTTGAAACTTCTTCTTGCCGTCCTTCTTCTTTTTGTCACCATCATTTTTGGTGGAGGAAACACCTTTGCCTTTTGCATTGGCAGAGAATGCAGCATCTCCATTGTTGCTTCCTTCTCGAGCTTTCAGCCTCAACTCCTCCTCCATTAATAATGCACAAAACTCCTCAAAAGTCAAAGCTTGAGGTCTCACCTGAGTATTAAGGGAAGTTACTAGTCCATCAAAATTTTGTGGACAAATCCGAAGACACCTCCGAGCTAGCTCTTCGCTAGTCTTTTGTATCCCAGTGCCAGCCATCTGGTCGCGCAGATTCTTAATCTAAGTGATGAATGCTTCAACCGTCTCTCCTTCAACAAACTTCTCTGCTGCTAGTTGATTCTCCAAGTTTTAAATCCTTGTTTGGTTTTGTGTTTCATACAGACTCCTTAGTACATTCCAAGCCTCTAACGCTTTGGTTGTATGCTGAATCAAAGTCAGAACATTGTTAGAACAGCTTGTAACTAAGGCACACAATGCATCTGCATTCCTTCGTTTCCAAGCTCGTAGAAGATCTGCATTCGGAGGAATCATCACACCAGGATTTGATGGGTCGGGGATAGGCTGTGGTTCTGCGTCAGTCCCCAGCACAGTCTCCAGAAGCTCATAAGAATCAAGGATAGTTGTAATTTTGAACTTCCACAAGGTGTAGTTTGTACCATCTAACTTGCCTTCGTTGAAGGTTGGTGGATGAATCCTCAGTGTTTGAATAGCTGGTACAGCAACACCACCTCCTGCACCGCTTCCGGAAGTCGACATAGTTTCTCTTTACTGTTGAAGCCTTTGCCTCTTGCACACTCTCCGATCTCTAGAGCCCCCTGGGCTCTGATACCATGTAAAATATTACACAGCGCAGTGAACAGAATCTGAAAAAGAGATAGAGAGAGTACACAACAGATAAGAGGAGAATCGGTAAATTCTTTAACTCCAAACAACTGATACAAAGATGGCTCTGTCCACCCATGCGCTTCCACTGTGTGAAGCTTAGATGGCGATCTAGACAGAAGATAGGTGAAGAGCTTAAGGCTAGCTGGAACAACAACTCTGACTGGGTGAAAGATGAGTGAGAGATGGCTGCGAAGGGGTTTAGCTTTTATAGCCCACGAAGGTCGTTAGGTCGGCTTGCTGACGACCTACCATATGAGCCTCCACTAGTCGGCTAGGGAATATTCCAAGGAATATTCCCTTTGCCATCGGGCCGGGGGCGTTGCCCTCAGATGCCTGCTAGGGGGGCGCTGGCCCCCCTGGGACCCCCCAGCGAGGGGCCGCTTCCGTGGCCCCCGGACCCCACAATAGGGGCCCCTTTTAACTCCCTTACACCGCAACTCGATGCAATGTGCCTCGAGTTGCTAGTAGCTTAACCACTCCGTCTAACCCAAAGATTAGACCCACAATAGTCACCTTTTTGCCATCCGGTCACATAGACCTCATCTGATATACAAGTCAGGACTAAACGAATGTGCGGGCTCATATTTGGCTTCTCCTCATAATGGGGGCCTTACAACTTTGAGCACCATGGATCATTGGTAGCACCTAATGAGGGTGGGGCATTGATCATATCTAACAAGAAAATCCTCAATGCAGAGTGGGCTATCCAGTTCATAGTCACATGGTAGCTCTAATCGACCATAAATTAGTGGGTCCTCATGTGCTCTATCTACATCAAAATGCTATCTTAGTGTGAAATATGGCACCGTTATTGATAGAGCTCTAGCTTATGGATTAGATTCTCACTTAACACCAATCACATTGCGGAGTAGATCTAGTAGCCATCTCAGTGTGTGAAACACGCTTATCCATCTCAATGGCACTTCGAGCAAGCTTCACAGTCCCAACTATCCAATTGACATCAAAGAAGTAAATCATAGCTAGCAGCTAGTGCTATCATAGCCGTCATCATCTGGTGGAGTCATGTGAGCAAATCATAGCATACTTAGCTCCATGACATCCATTCATTGATAATCATCGTTAGGTAGATTTGATGGCCTTACAATTGCACCATCCATGTCAACCAGCAACTCAATGTTCTCGAGATCCCTACATCAAACGCACAAATGAGATCTATCTCGACAGATTAGATGATTGCATGAGTTGGCGCATCAGCATAAATCATGGTGGTAGCCAAAAGTCGGGGTTCTAACAAGCTTTTTAGCTTCTAACTATTTTTAAGGTATTAAAACCTTAGTACTCTATAAGCCCACATTCACATTGAAACAACTAAGTGCTTGTTCACATGCACTTTCACACATCCACCACCTTTTGTATCCTCAGTAACTTATGCATACACAGAATAATGGGAATCTTTGAACTCACCAACGCATAGCAATGGCATGATTGACTATTAGTATCACTACTTATCTATGGGCCTATCATTGATTCATTGAAGTATTCTCTCCATTTCCTAATCCTTATGCACATCATAGCCTTCTCTCTTATCTTATCCTTATCAGATAACATCATGCAACTATGAAATACGCGGGATCTAGAGCATGGCAGATGCGGAAGCTATGGAGGTTGAAAAAGGAAAAATAAACTCATGAAGACATTGACCCTGACTAGGACAAATTGTTACACAAGTGAATTAGGTTCCAAGATTGACACTTGGACTCATAAACACAATCTTGTGTATTGACAGTGACATGACACTTTACTGGAAAGAAAAGAGTACTATCATTGCATTAGAAAAAGAGTGCAAGCACAATGCTTTATAGGAATTGAGTGGTGGTACTTTCTCCTACTGTGCATATGGGATTCTAGTCCTGAGCCCTCACTGCTTCTCAAAAAGGGACTAAAGTAGGTGTGATTGCAAATATCTCAACACCCCTCCTCAATCACAACCAAAAGTACAAAGTGTGTAGAGGCTTTAGTGAAAGCAACACCTGCAAAGAGTGGGCACACCATAAACATGGCAAAAACACTAGAGCCTGTCTTGTAGAAAAGGTTAAGTGTGGGTACCACAAACATGATGGACATATAGAGGCTGTAGCAGGGACCTCACAAAGTGTACAGAGGCTGTAGTACAAGGATAACTGAGAAGTTTACAAGTTTATGTTTGAGGCATTAGGGCTAGGAAATACAAAACTAAAAAAGTCTATCTAAATAGAAGGATTGATGAGGTTTGTCCTTCTCCTGGTGGTCTTCTTCTTCTTCTTCTTCTTCTTCTTCTTCCTTTGCTCCATTTTCTTCTTCTTCTTTGACTACAACTAGATAGGCCTTTTGGGACCTCTTTTTGGCATGGCAGAACTTCTCGGTGTGTCCGGTCCTTTTGCAAAAGTCAAAGAAGAGCTGATCCTTCTTGCCTTTGTACATGTTGCCAACATATAATGCATGCTCATCTCTAGAGGTACTTGGTTCTTCCTTAGTTTTTAGCTTCTTTTCCTCCTCTAACAATGATGCCTGGATATCAACAAGTTCAAGATTTGGCATGTTGATTAAAGTTGTTGATACATTATTATATTCAGGAGGCAAACTCTTAAGTAGAATATCGATGCAAACGTCTTCTTCCATTTTAATGTTGATTCCTGCAAGTTGGGTTAGAAGTCCTTCCATGTAATTTAGATGTGTGTCAAGTGATGTGCTGGACTTCATTTCAAGCCTGAAAAACTCAATTAGGAGACCATACTTTGATGATTTAGACTGTGCACCGAACAAGGTGTCAAGTCTCTTCCTAACAATAGCCCATAAGGCACTCCAAAGATGCACTTCTGTGGGTTGAGATCTATGCAAAATTGTCTGCAACACTCAAAACACTTTCGCAAAATAATCAACTGTCTTTCTCTTATGGTAGCTGCCCCCCCTAGATCATCAATAAATACGTTCAACTCCTCTAGGGAGATGTCACCAAAAGTCTTGTCAGCTGTTCTTTGCCACAAACTAGGTGCATTACATAACCCAAATGCCATCACATGGTATGCAAAGGTACCGAAGACAGTAATAAATATCATTTTCAGCTTGTCTTGCTCAGAAATCTCCATTTGGTTATACCATGCAAATAAATCCATGAATGAATATATTTTCCTACTTGCTAATTGATTCAAAATTTGGTCAATAAATGGCAACAGATAGTAGTCCTTAGCAGTTTACTTATTCAGCTCTCTAAAGTCTATGCAAAGTCGATTATTTTTCTTCTTTTTTATCACAATTGGTGAACACCATTCAGTATGTTGAAGAAGGAAGATCAAACCTGCTTTCCACAAATTTTGTAGCTCCTCAAACAGCCCATCCCTTAGTTCAAAAGGCATGCGCCTTACTTTCTGGCGTATGAGCTGACTTCCTTCCTTTAGAGAAATGATATGCACAACCAGGCTGAGAGGAATACCTCTAAGTTCATCGTAGCTCCAAGCAAAAATGTCACGGAACTCCTGAATCAAAGACACAAAGTCCTCTCTCTCTTCCAAACTGAGCATGGAACCTAATTTGATTAGACGTGAATCGTTTGGCGTAACAAGGTCCAACTCAATAACGTCCTCATCTCTTATTCGATCTTGCGGCTCTATTGTTGAGATATTTCCAATCACACCTACTTCAATCCCTTTGTGAGGAGCAATGAGGGCTCAGGACCAGAATCCCATATGCACAGTAGGAGAAAGTATAACTACTCAAATCCTATAAAGCATTGTACTTGCACTCTTTTTCTAATGCAATGATAGTACTCTTTTCTTTCCAGTAAAGTGTCATGTCACTGTCAATACACAAGATTGTGTTTATGAGTCCAAGTCTCAATCTTCGAACCTAATTCACTTGTGTAAAAATTTGTCCTAGTTAGGGTCAATGTCTTCATGAGTTTCTTTTTCCTATTTCAACCTCCATAGCTTCCACATTTTCCATGCTCTAGATCCCGCGTATTTCTATAACGTGTCCCCTCGTCCACTTGTGGGACACGTCTTAGTAGCCCATCGGGAAGAGAGTCTAGAAAGTGCCACCCGGCACTCGCAAGGAATGCCACAGGCTTTGCGATCTAGGTCTTCCCGAGTTTGCCCCGAGCGGAAGTATCCGGCCGTTTCCACTTAGGACTGACATGAAGTCAGGGTTTCTTTCCTATCAACAAAGTCTCTAGGAAGTAGCTAGCGTTGAGCTCCAAATGAACCACTTTGCATAGGAACAATAGAGTCAAAGTGGATTTATGCTGCACTTGGTTCATGGAGAATGGGAAACGAGAGGGATGCGAAGCTCAACCTCTCTGCCCATGAGGCATAGTCCTATTTCGCTCCCCTAAAACAGCATAAATTGGGATTCTAACTCTACTGACGCTAGGTCTTCATAGTCTCGTTATCACGTCTTTTGAGAAAAGTTTCCATCTAACTAGGACTACCCTTCTGTAGGACGGACCCAAGTCACATCCACCGCACTTTCCTCGGTTTGCTTAGTTATCTAATTACCTACCACATTATGTTTGACATGCAAAAGCAGCTTCCTTAATTAATCAATTTAAACATAGGTCCCTTCACATAACTTAGACACTAACATAAAAAAAAACAATGTCAAGCAAATTCCTTTTTCAAATATTTGATCTTTATTTATCATAGTCTTGGAATACATCAAGTATCTTGCCGAAGCCTATCCCAACAATCAACAAGATTGTTGTTCCACCGTAGACTAGTACACGAGCCTTGAGATCCCATCTCGAGTCACGTCGGCCTCTTCTGCGGGATCGAGAGGCAAGGAATTTACAGTCAGAGCCTCCCTTGGCACCCAAGCTTCCTCCCGCTCCAAGCAGCACCCATGGAGAGACCTCTCGCGGCGGGTTCGGTCCATATACCCGGCGCGGCTAACAACCCCCTTGGTTAGGGCTAGGCAGGCAGTCGGAGGTAACTAAACGTGCCTCTCCCCCAAGGCTTTTAACCTGAAGCATTAAGTATTTTTCCTTGAATTAGTTCCTTCAGCAAAGAAGTTCAAACAATATACCTAAGTGTGCAATCATGATCATTTCTGTGGTCGTTCGTACGACCAATTGCTAAGGTGTGATTCCTTCTTCCCGAATGCTCCCAACATTTGGTCCTGGGTCGTTGGTGACTTGGCGAGATTCCAGGGGCTTGGCAAGCTAGGTTGCTTATTTTCCCTTTTTCTTCGGGTTAGTGTTTGTACCCTATCGACCCTAATTATCCTTACCTTAGGTCTCCTTGTAAGATGGATCATGGACAATCCCGTCGTCCTCGGTTGGTCTACTTGCTGGTTGTCTCCTAGATCCCTTGAAGTACCTATGTACCTTTAACTTTGATCTTAATTGATCAAGATTGTCTATTCCCTTGACCATGGTTGGTCAAGATGGTTTTTTTTAGAACAATTCCTACTCCATCTTAAGTATAATCTTCTTAAGCCCTCTTAATAATGCTCACATGCACTAAGCTTTTACCTATCCCTCTTGAAGTCACCAAGGACTTTGACATGGGACTCATGGATCTCAGTCCCATTTGGTAAATTACAAACAACGTTGAATTTTTCGAACAACTTTAATGCATGCAATGTAATGTCATGCCTTCATTTCAATGCTTACAATTTTGATATAATCCATACGATATTTTATGCAACACATGCGAATGTATTTTCTATGCATGCAATCTTAACATTATCCTCTATGTAATTATTTACACGATCTTTAACCTTCTTGAATGATCTAATCTTTATACTTTATGTGATTATTGTATGAGTCTAGCTACACTTTAATCTTTTTTGCAGTTTATTACATGTACCTTAGAATCCATCTTGCGGTATGGAGTTGCACTTTGCTTCTTTCGATGTCCTCTGAAATGTATTTTGCAAGAACTTGTGCAAGGGGCAATGCACTTTATGCAAGAATTCATGCAAGACGTTTTTGGTAATTTACGATTCAATAATTTGATCAATTTCACCTATTATGATGTCATCTTACAATGGAAATTATCTTGTTTGTTACATACATCACAACTAAGTTCATACCTAGGAAATTATCAAACATGCAATTAATGTGATGCATGTGAATATGATTTTTCACCGTGATAATTATAATCTATGATTTAATAATAGAGCAACCTGGGTTTGGAGTGATGTCTTGATTCCAATGGTATTCACGCCTGATAAACCGTTTGCGGTTGTGGTGTCATCTTGATTCGAACCTCCATCCACACTCGTAGGGTTTCCGGCCATCCTTGTGGAACTACGCTTTGCGGCCATACTCAAAGACGCGTGTACGAGAGATAGAACTCTCGCACTCTCCTATGCAAAATTCTCATCGACTCTCCTTGAGTGGAGAAAAGATAATGAAGGGGAGGGGTGTATTTCCGGAAGTAATAGAGGGGTGTGTGGCCTCTCTTTAAGGAGGGGGGAAAAAGAAGCTTCTCTCTCTCTCTCTCTCTCTCTCTCTCTCTCTCTCTCTCTCTCTCTCTCTATGTGTGTGTGTGTGTGTGTGTGTGTGTGTGCGATGATGATTGGGGGGAGGGGGGATGCGCTACTTGACAACCGAGGGGGGGCTGCTTTCCGTCGATGAGGGAGGGGGGTCGCTTGTCCACGAGGGAGGGGAGGGCTACATGCTGACGACCACCCAGGGGGGGAGGGGGGGTTCCCTTATATGGTGGGGAGGATGAATTCACGAGGGGAGGGGAGACAACCATTAACGGCCGCCACCCTCCACTTGGGGGGCTGCATGCCCCCCCTTCTTACTCCTTACTCCTTGTCTCTTTCTCTTCCCCCACCATGCAGTTGGCAGGGGGAGAGAGGGAGAGAGTAAATTTTTTTAATTAAAATTAAAATTTTTTAAGGGGGGGCTCTTATGGGGAAGGTATGGGGGGGGAGATATTATATCCTCTCCCCCTTAGAGGAATCGAGATGTCCTCATCTCGAGAAGACCTGGGGGTATTGTTGGTTGAGAGTATTTTCATCCACCTAGGTGGCATCCTCTTCAGGATAATCTTTCCACTAGATGAGGTATTCTCTCAAGGTCCTTGATCTCAAATGCCTCTCCGTAACATCTAGGATTCTATTAGGCTGTAGCTCAAGGACTCCTTGGCTAGGTATTACAATTTGCTGATCATCAAAAGTACATGACTCGGATTAGGTAGATACTTTTTCAATAGGCTAACATGGAATACATTATGAATCTTTAGAGTTGCGGGCAATTGTAGTTTGTAAGCATTAGGTAGATACTTTTTCAATAGGCTAACGTGGAATAGGTAGTTACTTTTTCAATAGGCTAATGTGGAATACATTATGAATCTTTAGAGTTGCGGGCAGCAGCTGTAGTCTGTAAGTATTAGCCCCTAGGAACTTGGTGATCTTATAAGGTCCACAATACCTTGGACTTAGCTTCTTGTACTCTCCCAAGGACAGTGAACTCTTTTTAGGGCATACACGGATGAAGACCATATCACCTTCAACGAAGGATCTATCTTGCCATTTCAAGTCAGCGTAAGCCTTCTATCTATCCTTGGCAGCTTGAATGTCTTGTCTTATTGATTGGATTTGATCATCCATGTCTTCCAGCATCTTTCTTGAAGTTTCTATCCTCAAAGTTGGATCTGAGAAGTTCAAAGGGATACGAAAATCATGCCCATACAATGCTTGGAAAGGGGCCATCTGAATACTCTGTTGGTAAGAAGCATTGTAGGCAAACTCAACGAGTGGTAAGTATCGAGTCCACTTTTTGGGTTCGCGACAGCAGTATGCCCTAAGCATATCTTCAATGACTTGATTGACTCATTTTTTTTGACCATCAGTTTAGGGATGGTAAGCTGTACTGAAACAGAGTTGAGTTCCAATAGCCTTAAAGATAGCTCTCCAAAAGTGTGATGTGAAAAGAGAGTCACGATCACTAATGATTCTTCTAGGTAACCCATGAAGTTTGAATATTTTCTTGATGAATAATCTTGCAATGTTTAAAGCTTTATAGTTCGTCTTGACAGGAATGAGATGTGCGACCTTGATGAGCATATCTACTACAACCAAAATAGAGTTATATCCTCACTGAACTTGGTGTAAGCCAACAATGAAGTCCATACTAATGAACTCCCATTTCATTTGTGGAATATCAAGTGGTTGCAATTTCCCAGGCATTTTAACATGTTTTGCCTTAATGCATTGACAAGACAAACATTCAGTGACATATTTGAGTACTCTCCCTTGAGCCTTTTCCAATAATAGCTCTTTCTAACCGTATTAAGGGTCTTGGCATAACCAAGATGTCCTAAGAAAGGGGGGTCATGGGCTTCCCAAAGTATCTTCTACTTGAGAGTTTGGCTTGCAAAGATACATAATCTTGTCCTAAAGTAGACAAGCCCACTACTGATGGATAAATCTTGATACTTCATCTTTAGCTTCGGCTCCTGATCCTTGATGGGAATCTCCCTTAGCATTTTTTGATAGACTGGGTCATGATATGCCCCTTCATTTGCTAGCTCAAGAATCGGGTTGTTTGACATTGATACCTTTGTGGCTAGAGACCTTGCTATTGATGGATCTTGCAAAATAAGAGAATTTAGAAATACCTGCGACTGAGTGCGTCGACAACTACATTCTCTTTTCTAGGCCTATATTTGATTTCAAAATCATATTCTTCCAGTACTTCAATCCATCGACGTTGCCTCATATTGAGCTCATTCTGAGTGAAAATTCATTTAAGACTCTTGTGGTCCGTTACTAAGGAAAATTTGTTACCTAGCAAGTAATGTCTCCAAAGTTTGAGAGCATGGATAATAGCCAACAGCTCCAGGTCGTGGGTAGCATAATTCCTTTCATGGCTCTTCAATTTTCTTGATGAAGAATATGCTACGGGATGACCTTCTTGCATAAGTACACATCTTAAAGCAAGTGCACTAGCATCAATTACCACTTCAAACTCCTTACTAAGATCAGGAAGTTTCAAGATGGGTGCTAATACTAAGCTTTGCTTTAGTTTGTCAAAGCTGGTCTGTTTAGCAAGTGACCATACAATTGTTACTTACTTCTTTAGTAGATCAGTCAGAGGGGCTGCAATCAAAGCATAATCTTTGATGAAAATTATGTACCACACTGCCAACCCAAGAAAAATATGTATTTCTTTGACAGAAGTTGGTGTTGGCCATTCCAGAACGTCTCTGACCTTAGCTAGATCTACTGAAATTCCCCCTGTTGATACAATGAATCCCAGATATTCAATCTGTCGCTTGAAAAATGCACACTTCTTCTTCTTGGCATAAAGCTTGTGTGCTCTCATTGTTTCAAGAACAATGCGAAGCTAGGGTTCATGATCCTTTCCTTGTTTTGAGTAGACTAGGATATCGTCAAAAAAGACGAGTATGAAGTCATCAAGATAGGGCCTAAAGATATCTTGCATTAACCTGTTGAAGGTAGCAGGAGCATTTGTAAGCCCGAATGACATCACTAGGAATTTGAAGTGTCCATACCTTGTACTAAATGAAGTCTTCAGAATATATTCTTCTTTGATCCTTATTTGATAATATCCAGATCTGAGATCTATCTTTGAGCATATCTTTGCCCCTTGAAGACGGTCAAGTAATTCATCTATTCTTGGAATGGGGTATTTATTTTTTATGGTTGCTTGATTCAACCCTCTGTAGTCAATGCATAGGCGAAGCATTCCATCTTTCTTCTTTTGGAACAACACTGGAGCTCCCCATGGAGAACTGCTAGGATGGATGTAGCCTTGGTCTAACAATTTCTTGAGTTGCTCTTTCAGTTCGATAGATTTTGGAATGGACATTTTATATGGCCTCTTTGCGACTGGTGCAGCCCTTGGCACAAGTTTGATTTCGTGGTCGACCTCCCTTTGGGGAGGAAGTTTGGTCAGATCTTCAGGAAGTACGTCTCCGTATTCCTTTAACCATGAAGGTTCTTCTCCAGATTCCTGATTTTGATCTAGCTTATTCAATTTAATCAGATAGACATGTAGGCCCTTTTGAACACCTTTTATTATCCATGTTGCTTTTGCCAACTATATTTTTGGCTTACCAGCCTCACCTTGAGTCGTGACTAGTTCCCCTTCAGAATTTCGAAAGGAGAATTGGCCCTTCCCACAGTGGATGTGGGCATCATTGGGTATTAGCCAATCCATTCCCAGTAAACATTCATGGATATCTAGGTTCATTACCCTGAATCTCACAGAAGTTGGCTTCCCACCCAGTAGAAATTTCACCTTAGCAGTTTGCCTAGTACAAGTGACCTCACGACCATTTTCTAATTCCACAAGTAAAGTAGGTGCATCTATTGTGTCTATCCCTAATCTTTTTGCACAGATTGGTGAAATGAAGGAATGTGTACTGCCACAGTCAATCAAGGTTTTGAAGCTTTTACCTTGATATTCTGATGGAGTTTGAATCACCAAGAATTGGCAATTTAGACCCTTCTTGTGAAGAGTGGCATGAACCGTTTCCCTCTCAATGTCAGCATCCATGGATGGATGTTCTTCATTGTCCAGCTCCCTGTTGGAAACACTGGAGGTTCTCCCTCTGGCCATAATGGTGGTTCCTTGGCCATGAGTGGCTCTATTTTGACCTTGGAATTTCCCTTGGCGATGCCCCCTGCCAAGCTTGGGACAGTCCCTCTTGAAGTGTTCGGGCTCGTTGCAATGGAAGTAACATGGGTTGCGATCATTGCTTTGTGTTGGAACAAAGTTGTTGGTAGCATTGGCCCTAGCTTTCTTTCTTTGGCCCTGGTTCTGACCATGTGCTCTCTTAGTCTAAGCCTTAGACATGCCCTTATTCTGATCTTTGTAAGGCCAAATCATGTTGTTCCTTGGTTTGGTCTACACCTCCTATATTATTGGAGCATCTCGAATGAGTGTGTCTTGTAGGTCCATTGGGCGCATCGATTCCAAAGGAGTGTTTATGGGTGGATTCAACCCAACACAGAATTTTGACACCTGTTGTGTCATATCCATTGGGGGTGCATACTTTAGGAGTGAAATGAACTTCGAATAATATGCTTCCAGGGATAGTCCTAGCTACTTCAAGTCATAGAATTGATTCATCTTTTGTGTGGGGTAGGCAGGTGGCAGATACCTCCCTCCCATGGCTTCCTTAAGCTTATCCCAAGTGACTGTCCCCTCCGAGATCGCTTGGTCTCTGCACCACTATTTCCACCAAAGTCTCACTTCGCCTGTTAGCTTAACTTTGACGAGCATGGCTTGGTTTTATCAGGTGCAGTTCCTACTGCCTCAAAATAGTCTTCCATGGACTCAATCCACATCTCAGCGTCGGCTTGAACAGTCCTTCCCTTGCCATCAAACTTGGGTGGCTTAATATAATTGAGAAGGAATTTCTTCTCTTGAACAACAACTGAACTTAGTGTAGGAGTCGGATTTGGAACCTGTGCTTGGGGTTGCATCTGAACAATAAGATTCTTTATGTTACCATCTTATCATACGTTTCCATAATATGTTAATATGACTAGCACAGCTTTTTAGCTAAGTGATTTAATCACTTAACACCTAGTTAATATTTATGATCAAGATAGACAATTGTAAAAAGTCTTATCTATTCATGAAGGCATAACCCTTTGAGTACATTTATTTTGGATAAGTAGGACAGGCTAATTGATACATCAGTTTGGGGAAAATAGGATTGTGTTACAATCGGCTACAGGGACGGAATAATAATATGGAGTGGGGTCATGGATTTTCAAGAAACGGTAAGTCATAGGAAGCTTGGGGTATCCCTTCCTTTGATACCCGTTCTTCTCATAGCGCCCTAACACTTTGATTCTGTCAGCAAAGATTACCCAGGTCACTTCTTCATAGACATACTTGTTCTACTTGACTTGCCGACCGCTAATATGCAAAGTTGCATTTATGCGAGCTTCGACAAAGATAAACAGCTTCATGATCTTTAAATCCTCCATCCACTTGATTCTCTTCAAGTTGGTCTCAAGGTACGCGAGTCGGTGGGCTGCTATGTAGTATATTCCTAAATCTCTCGTCCATCTCCGCTCTGCATACAGGGGTGAAGGATTATAGATGCAGTCCAGAATATTCATCATGCCAAGCCTCTGACAATAATTCGAAGCATGCATTGTAGTCATGAACATGACTTGGAACACCAAGAACTTGCTCCATGCTTCGTGACTCTGCAACCCAGCATCCATAAGTGAGTAAAGAAATGTTTTGAATAGAAAACACTACTCTATTCTACTCACCTTCCCCTATTTATCCCCTTATTCTCTTTATTTTCTTCCATTAAGTTCCCTTGTAATCCTTGGATCTCATTGGTTCGCTTTGATACCAACTGTAACGTGCCCGCTTGTCCACTTGTGGGACACGTCTTAGCAGCCCATCGGAAAGAGAGTCTAGAAAGTGCCACCTGGCATTCACAAGGAAGTTCACACGGTTTGCGATCTAGGTCTTCCCGAGTCTGCCCCGAGTGAAAGTATCCGGCCATTCCCACTTAGGACCGACCTGAAGTTAGGGTTTTTTTCCTATCAGCAAAGTCTCTAGGAAGTAGCTAGTGTCAAACTCCAGATGAACCACTTTGAGTAGGAACAATAGAGTCGAAGCGGATTTATGATGCACTTGGTTCATCGAGAATGGAAAATGAGAGGGATGCGAAGCTCAACCTCTTTGCCCATAAGACATAGTCCCATTCCGCTCCCCTAAAACAACATAAACCAGGATTCTAACTCTACTGATGCTAGGTCTTAGTTATCTAATTACCTACCACATTATGTTTGACACGCTAAAGCAGCTTCCTTAATTAATCAATTTAAACACAGGTTCTTTCACTCAACTTAGACACTGACATTAAAAAAACAATGCCAAGCAAATTCCTTTTTTAAATATCTGATCTTTATATATCATAGCCTTGGATTACATCAAGTATCTTGCCGAAGGATATCCCAGCAATCAACAGGATTTCTACTCCAAGTTTCATCCAAAGACTAGTACACAGGCCTTGAGATCCCATCTCAAGTCACGTCAGCCTCTTCTGCAGGATCCAGAGGCAAGGAATTTACAGCCAGAGCCTCCCTTGGCACCCAAGCATCCTCCTGCTCCAAGCAGCACTCACAGAGAGACCTCTCGCGGTGGGTTCAGTCCATATGCCCGGCGTGGCTAACAACCCTCTTGGTTAGGGCCAGGCAGGCAGTCGGAGGTAACTCAATCTGCCTCTCCCTCCAGGCTTTTAACTTGAAGCATTAAGTGTTTTGCCTTGAATTAGTTCGTTGAGCAAAGAAGTTCAAACAACATACCTAAGTGTACAATCACGATAATTTCTGTGGTCATTCGTACAACCAACTGCTAAGGTGTGATTCCTTCTTCTCAAATGCTCCCAGCATTTGGTCCTGGGTCATTCGCGACTTGGCAAGATTCCACGGGCTTGGCAAGTTAGGTTGCTTGTTTCCCCTTTTTCTTCGGGTAGGGTTTGTACCCTACGACCCTAATTATCCTTACCATAAGTCTCCTTGTAAGATGATCATGGACAATCCCGTCGTCCTCGGTTGGTCTTCTTGCTGGTTGTCTCCTAGATCCCTTGAAGTACCTATGTACCTTTAACTTTGATATTAATTAATCAAGATTGTCTATCCCCTTGACCATGGTTGGTCAAGATGGTTCTGTTTGGAACAGTTCCTACTCCATGTTAAGTATAATCTTCTTAAGCCCTCTTAATAATGCTCACATGCACTAAGCTTTTACCTATCCCTCTTGAAGTCACCAAGGACTTTGCCATGGTACTCATGGATCTCAATCCCATTTGGTAAATTACAAACAATGTTGAATTTTCCCAATAACTTTAATGCATGCAACGTAATGCCATGCCTTCATTTCAATGCTTACAATTTTGATATAATCCATAAGATATTTTATGCCACACATGTGAATGTATTTTCTATGCATGCAATCTTAACATTATCCTCTATGTAATTATTTACACGATCTTTAGCCTTCTTGAATGATCTAATCTTTATACTTTATGTGATTATTGTATGAGTCTAGTTGCACTTTAATATTTTCTGCAGTTTATTACATGTACCTTAGAATCCATCTTGCAGTATGGAGATGCACTTTGCTTCTTCCGATATCCTCTGAAATGTATTTTGCAAGAACTTGTGTAAGGAGAAATGCACTTTATGCAGGAATTCATGCAAGATGTTTTTGGTAATTTATGCTTTAATTATTTGATCAATTTCACCTATTATGATGTCATCTTACAACGGAAATTATCTTGTTTGTTACATACATCACAACTAAGTTCATACCTAGGAAATTATCAAACATGCAATTAATGTGATGCATGTGAATATGATTTTTCACCGTGATAATTATAATCTATGATTTAATAATAGAGCAACCTGAGTTTGGAGTGATGTCTTGATTCCAATGGTATTCACGCCTGATAAACCGTTTGTAGTTGCGGTGCTGTCTTGATTCGAACCTCCATCCACACTTGCAGGGTTTCTGGCCATCCTTGTGAAACTACGCTTTGGGGCCATACTCGAAGACGCATGTACAAGAGATAGAATTCTCACATCTCCTATGCAAAATTCTCGCCGCCTCTCCTTGAGTGGAGAAAAGTTAATGAAGGGGAGGGGTGTATTTGTGGAAGTAATAGAGGGGTGTGTGACCTCTCTTTAAGGAGGGGGAAAGAAGAAGCTTCGAGAAGCTTCTCTCTCGCTCTCTCTCTCTCTCTCTCTCTCTCTCTCTCTCTCTCTCTCTCTCTCTCTCTCTACGATGATGATTGGGGGGGGCTGCTGTCCGTCGACACGAGGGAGGGGGGTTGCTTGTCCACAAGGGAGGGGGGCTACTTTGCTGACGACCACTCGGGGGGGAGACGGGGGCTTCCCTTATATGGTGGGGAGGAGGGCTTCATGAGGGGAGGGGAGACGGCCGTTAACGGCTGCCACCCTCCACCTGGGGGGCTGCATGCCCCCCCTTCTTACTCACTCTTTGTCTCTCTCCTCACCATGTAGTCGGCAGGGGGAGAGAGTTAAAAAATTTATATTAAAATTAAAAAAAATTAAGGGGGGGTTCTTATGGGGAAGGTACGGGGGGGGGGGAGGGGGAGATATTACAATTTCACATGGTATCAGAGCTCAGCCGAGCATGGCCCAACTCTCCTTTCACTCTTCTCAGCTCTTTTCCATCTTTTCTCAACTCAGTATGAGTACTAGACCCTATCTCCAACTTCATGTGCATTCCTACCTTCAATGAAGCTTCCATGGCAGCCATAGCCAGTAGCACCCTATCAGCTTGATGCTTTTATATCTCTCTCTAGAGGCCAAATCTCTCTAAACTTCCTTCTCGAGAAGTATTTCTCTACTTCCAGAGCTCCTCTTTGGCACCTTAATCATTGAGATTGGGCAACTATAGCTTCAGCATTGCCTCTTTTCAGAGTCATTACCATAACTGTGTTTGTGGACAACACCTACCTACCTCTATTGCAACAGCCATATCTCATCAGCCAGGCCATATCTCTTCAAGCTTTCTTCTCGAGAGTTTTTCTTTAGGTCAAGGCGGAACTTCTTGGTACAATAATCAAGGATTTTGATGCACACCATGCTCGACATTTGCATTTTTCCAAATCTAGGTGCAGTTTTGACAGCAATCAATTTGAAGGCTTAGATCTCTCAACTTGGCCAAAGTGAGTACAAACCCTCTTAGGGGGAGTTAGACCCATTAGTGAGGGTCCTCCATCTCAAAGGGTTTGAGTAGATTCGACCTATGGAGCTCCTGGGAGCTCATTTATCAATCATTGGTCCATGTTTTGATAGGATAGCCATAGCCAAACTTCACCAAGCTAAAAAATCTCATCATTTTGTCTCTTTTGCCACTGGAACAACCCACTGCCACTCAGAACTAAAGGTCCCAACATCAAATCAAGAAGGGGAAGATCTGGATCTGAAAGAACTTGAAGTATTTTTGTAGGTTTGAAAGACTCAGGGAAGAAACATAATGTTTATTGACACTCATTTTTAGTGATCTAAACACTTGTGTCTCTTGATACATCTCAACCAACTCTTCTGCTGCTTAAATTTGATAAGTTTGAAGCTGATTTGCTGCTGGTCCCTCAAGTCGAACATGGGTAAAGATTCTCCAACTTCCCGTTTCAAAGGAGTCGAGTTTCATACCTGGCAGACCCACATCAAACTGATCCTGATGAAGAAGGGCCTCTAGGCCATTACCACTAGAAAAGAAAAGAAGCCTCATGATGTGGATCTTGCTATCTCTTGGCAAAAGAATGATTATAAGACTCAGGCCATTATCAAACTGGAGCTAGATGACAGCTATATCCACCATGTGGATAATTGTGAGACTTCACAGGATACATGAAAGAGACTTGACACTTTGTTTGGTGCACAGTCTAAATCATCAAAGTGTGGTCTCCTGATTGAGTTTTTCAGGTTTGAAATGAAGTCCAGCACATCACTTGCCACAGATCTAAATTACATGGAAGAACTTCTAACCCAACTTGTAGGAATCAACATTAAAATGGAAGAAGATGTTTGCATTGGTGTTCTACTTAAGAGTTTGTCTCCTGAATATAATAATGTATTAACAACTCTAATTAATATGCCAAACCCTAAACTTGTTGATATCCATGCATCACTGTTAGAGGAGGAAAATAAGCTAAAAACTAAGGAAGAACCAAGTACCTCTAGAGATGAGCATGCATTATATGTTGGCAACATGTACAAAGGTAAGAAGGATCAGCTCTTCTGTGATTTCTGTAAAAGGACTCAACACATCGAGAAGCTCTACCACACCAGAAAGATGTCTCGAAAGCCCTATCTAGTTGCAATCAAAGAAGAAGAAGAAAATGGAGAAAAGGAAGAAGAAGAAGACCACCAGGAGAAGGAAAAACCTCATCAGTCCTTCTATTCAGACATACTTTTTTAGCTATGTATTTCCTAGCCCTAATGCCTCAGACATAAACTTGTAAACTTCTCAGTTATCCTTGTACTACAGCCTCTATACACTTTGTGAGGCCCCTGCTACAGCCTCTAGATGTCCATCATGTTTGTGGTACCCACACTTAGCCTTTTTTGCGACAGCCTCTAGTGTTTTGACATGTTTATGGTGTGCCCACACTTTGTAGGTGTTGCTTTTACTAAAGCCTCTACACACTTTGTACTTTTGGTTGTGATTGAGGAGGGGTGTTGAGATATTTGCAATCACATCTACTTCAGTCCCTTTGTGAGGAGCAGTGAGGGCTCATGACCAGAATCACATATGCACAATAGGAGAAAGTACCACCACTCAAATCCTATAAAGCATTGTACTTGCACTTTGTTTCTAATGCAATGATAGTACTCTTTTCTTTCGAGTAAAGTGTCATGTCACTCTCAATGCACAAGATTGTGTTTATGAGTCCAAGTCTCAATCTTGGAACCTAATTCACTTGTGTAACAATTTGTCCTAGTCAGGGTCAATGTCTTCATGAGTTTCTTTTTCCTATTTCAACCTCCATAGCTTCCACACCTGCCATGCTCTAGATCTTGCATATTTCACATCTATCTGCTCATTCAATGTTATCTGATAGATGTCTTTTGTAGTGGACTCTTCTTTAGATCCATTGCTCGATGAGGTCTCACTACCTGATGGATCATCTACTACTTCTAGTTTAGTAAAGGATAAAGGAGCTCTCTCACTCTGACAAGACTCATGGTAAGCATCCACTATTACACGATTGGTACCTCTACCTAGAATCACTTGACCAACAGGTATATCTACTTGATAGTCCATTCGTAAAATCCATGGCCTACCTAGCAAAAGTCGATAGCTAGGATGTCCTGCAAACCTTATCACCCTAAAGTCCAAATAGCATTCCATGCTTGCAACAGTAACATGGACTTTAGTGATGCAACCTTATGGTTGCATTAGACTATCATTAGCCATACTAAGAAGTGTGGAGCCATCTTTTTGGATTTCTAGACCTAGCCTCTCCATGAAGTTTGAACTCATGATATTGACGGAGGATCCAATGTCCACGATAGCATACTCCACTAATATTCCATCCACATATTTTGGAACCCTGGGGCAATGCTTTTCAGCATGATTGAACCAATCTTCTCCCACTCATGCTATGCCCAAGGGTTCTACAATATACTCAATATACATTATTTTCTTGAATTCCTTGCTTACTCCTGGAGATAGTTTAATCACTTGCAGGAGATTCACGTCTGGTTTAACTTTGCAAAGAGAACTTGCTAGATCAAAGTCGTGGTAGTTAGCCAAAGTTCTCTTCTCTTGCCAAACCATTCTCTCCTTTGGTCTTTGGACTGGCTTTGGTGCCTCTTTTTTAACTTTTTCCTTCTTTCTTGCCAATCCTTTATCCTTCTTAGGATCAACTTTACTATCAACAAACCTTAGAGGTCTACCTTCCATATTAGGATGATTCAGGACTTGCTTTCCCCTAGTATCTTGCTTAGGGTTTTCCGTCGATAGGTTTTGCATTTCCTTTGTCACCCTCTCTAGTCTTTTGATCTCTTGTTACGGCTCGTAGATTAAAAGTTTCAGCGTCATTGACATGCACAACCTCAATAAGACTGACTCCACTGCCATGAGGCAACTCCTCTACAATGGCCTTTCCTCATTGCAGTACTTGTCTTGGTCCCTTATCTTGCTGGAGATTATTCGGTTATGCACGATGGTTGACTGGACCTGGCAGCTTACTCCCTTGTTGGAGAGAATTGATCTTACTCCAACAATGATGGAACCTAAAACGGGCCGGCACTGGCTCGTGCACTAGCCGGACCTCTATCTCACGCGCTCAACAACCCCACGGCCTCGCGGCCAGGAGCGTTGATGACACATACATTGCCTTCCTAGACATCTTGCATTTGTATTACGTCGTTTGTAGTCCACTCTTCTCTCACCCACTACTCCTTAGAGGGAGTCCCTTACAGATTGCCTAATGGCACGAAGCACAAACATAGGGGGTCCTCCAACGGCTGAATGCCGCCACCTCTCTGCGACTCTCCTACACTTTAGGGATTGGCCCCTCGATGCGTCGCTCAACATATAAACATTTCGCACAAAATCCACTCAATGTACCATTTAATCGTATATAGGAATGTACCATTGTCCTTACTTCTCTTTTTCCCAGACCCCACGACTAGCCTATGGCTTAGGGTGTCCTGTCTCTCACTCAACGTGGGTCAAGGTCCTAATGAAAACAATTGCTGTGCATCCACGATTTCTAATACCTTTAAATATTTCCATGATTTATGCATATTGTGGATGCCAAGTGCTCAAACAGTTATGAAATCAATATTGTGCACATGTGAAAAACATCCTTTCAATGATTTTCAACTACCCTTCTTATGCGGCGTTGAACAAACCTAGCACTAAGGAAACCCTCGTGCTACTAGGCTCTTATTTTATAATTATTCGCCGACCTATATGGCATGCAAACAAAAAACCAACAATCTTTTCATCATTTTACTCCGCATTTAGACACATTTTGACCACTCTACCCTCCCATCGATCAAATGTTGCATTGTTGTATAGATTTATAAGGCATTTTGCCATCATTTTATGTGTAAAAAGCGGAAAAAACACACTAGAACAAGAAGGTGGGGATGAACTGAGGAAAATCCTCATGCTTCAGTCCCCACAACCATTCACAAACATTGTTCTTAATTATCATTTATTTTCCGCACCCAAAATGCATTTTCCCCCTATTTTTAGTGATTTTCCTCTATTTTCCTTGTATTTTCTCTTATTTTTTGCATTATTTAATTACTGAAAATTCAAAATAGATTATGGAATGTGGCCCTTAGTTCCTTCTTGCAGAAAAAATGAAAATTTAGTTGGTGTTCCTATTCATTTCCCCATTTTTATGCCCATAAACATCATTTTCCCTTGATTTTCCATATTTTACGTGTTTTAGTGTATTATTTTGAACTACAAGATGTATATTTTTCTGATTTTCTGATTATGATCAACAAGTACTCATGGAAAACAGCAACTTAAACAATTTTTAGCCCACATGAACAACATTTTATCAATCAAAAGCCATAAAATCTCAAATTTCCTTTGAAAAAAATTGAATTACCGCTTATTTGCGTGTTTTGGGTTTCATGTCCATGGCTGCAAATCTGAAAATCAGTAGCACTCCATACTCAGCACGATCACAAATCACCATTTTGAGCCCGTGAAGCAATCCGATCCATGCCGGACAAGCCTCCATCATTCTTTCTTCTTCCTTCCTCTTTCCACATGAACTTGCCTTTAGAAGAGAGAGAGGGAGTAGAGAGAAATACTAGATTTCTATCTCAGCATTCAGGCCATCAATTGATGGGCGAAGGGCGGCGATAGAGTCAGCATTCATGAGGGAATGAAGCCCCATAATCCATTGGGGGGGTTGTTTGCAGCAGGCAAGTTGCCTCTCTATCCTCCATGGTGCATTTTTCGGGCGCCATCTTCCTCCACGTTTTTTCATCCCTCTTCATTCTCTCTCCACGTTTTTTGCTTCATAAGGTGCATAAAATTTTTAGGGGGGGTCCAAACTCAAAAGGCATGCTCAAATTTGGCCTCCCAAGTGTCCACCTTTTCATATCTTGACCATTTTGTGGCCATTTCCCCGTCCGGACTTCGAATTGAGCTCTGAAAAATCCCGGGCATCTGGCTTGGCATCCCGCATTGGCCGGTAACTCTTGCCAACCTGCAGGACAGTCTGAAAAATTATGAAAAATCAACAAGCGTCGCTCGGGCACCTTTAAAGCACTTTGGCGCTTAAAATTGTCCTAGATCGAGCCGCCGCCTTCGACGTTGAATATTTTTCCCTTGATATTCATAATTTTTAGCTATTTTTAAGCACTTCCCGGCACCTAAATTCCTCTCTCAAACAGGTAGCAGCTAAGTGCCCAGACTTTTCGCAAATATCGCATTTGACATTCAGACAATTTCTAGGGAAATGCTGGCCACCGCCACACCACTTACAACTAAATCTTGAGGGGGCACCCTCTTCAAGGCGTCGAATCCCTATCAAATTCTATTGCTTCTTAAGGAAATTGACATCCACATCTCTTTGTCTATATTTCTTAAAAATCGTATCAGTGTAGTGCTTCATCATGTCCTTAACTTCTCCAAGGAATTAGAGACACTCAACTCATAGCCGCAATCGTCTGTCTGTCGTTCCATCGACCTAACCACTTGATTAGGAATTGGCCGTTGACCTACTTGGAAAACATTAGGATTCATTGTTTGGCCTCCACCATTTAGCGGGCCCATTTGACTAGCCATAGGCATACTTATAGTGGGAGGAGCTAGTAACATAGGCAAATTTGGCATGACACTCCCTCTTCCATTTGCATTCGTCATGGGGTCCCCTTGACTCCCGTTAGTCAGTGCAAATTTATTACCAATCCAATTCATCCTTGCTATATAAGATGCTTGCAAGCACAACTCTACTCCTGCTTGGTTAATAACAGTGTCAATGTCGGCCAAAGCGACACTACTCAGCTACACCTAGATGTTGAAATCTAATCCATATAGGAAATATTGCAACTATGTAGCTAGTGGAATGGGGATATAAGTATTAAGTTTGAGAAGAACTTGCTTTAGTTCCTTGGCATAGGCCTGGGCATTCTCATTTGGCTCTTGGAGTGCTACATTCAAGACACGCAACCAATATTGTCCACCCCTCTCATGAGCAAACTCTCTACAGAAGGCTATGAAGAATTGGTGAATGCTAGTTATGGTTCTGGCTTCTAGACAGTGATACCATACTATTGCCCTTTCTTTTAATGTCATATTGAAGAACATCATTAAGTGTCCTTCATCTTGGATTCGATAGTTGAATATGAGTGTTTGAAACTCCTTAATATGGAGTTCTCCATCTTCTTCTGCTAACCCATGGAAGACGGGCAAAGGTGCTCCTAATACCAATAAATCTAGTATTCCTACTAGAATTGCGATGGGTTTTGCCATCGCTACAACCGGATTGACAACACGAGTTTGTGTAGATAAAACTACACCACCACTTGAAGTGGGTTGATTAATTGGAAGAAGGGAAGTATTAAGACTTCCTCTTGCACTCAAAGGGCCGCTTGTGACACTTAGGTTATTAGAACCACTGCCACTTATGTGTAGCGGGCTGCTCCTTTGAGGAGAATAATGCCTTAGCATCTCCAACTGCCGTCTAACCCTCTACACCTTATGTATTGGCCCCAAGATGCATTGCTCCAACATAAAATACACACGATGCAAGCTTCACTCTTTCATTTTGAATGTATTCCAAGAGATACCATGTGTCCTTACCAAACAATTCCCAAAAAATGATTGACTAGCCTACAGATTAGGTTGTCTCACACACTCAAGCGTAGGTCATCATAATGGAAAACAGGTGCTCTACATCTAGTTCTTCATATTCTGATACCATGGTTGATATGCACATGAAAAAGTGGATCATCTTAATATGCACATGAAAAACGTGTCGTGCACAACTAGGCTTTCCAATGCTTCTTTATTAACTCATTGCAGTGATGTAAGGATAACACCGAGACAATGGTCATGCTATTATCCTCTTAATTAAAACACTCCGAACCCTATATCATGATATTTATCAAAAAAATCAGCAATAAACAGCACCCAAATGATATCATTTAAACACCCTACCCCCTACGTTTAGGTAGTGCTTTTATTGCCTAGGTGTAGGGGTTCATTTTGTCATGTTTTGATGTATGAAAAGTAATAAATCACGAACTTTGACAAAGAGATAGGGAAAACTAATGTTAAACCTCATGCTTTGCCACTACAATACATTCACAAACATTCATCATATCTTTCCTTATTTTTATGAAGCGTATTTCTATTTTTTCCTATTTTTCCTTATTTTTTAACATCTATTTGATAATAATCACTATTATTTTTTTATTTTCCTTATACCAATTATTTTAGCATACTAAAATTTAATTTAATTTTTTAATTTTTTGCCATAGGAATACATTTCACTCTCCCAAAACGATGAAACTATCAATTTACCCTTAAAAACCGCACTTTGGGTTTTGTAGGATTTGAATAGCGCATGTAAATAATTATGAAATCAGAATTTTCTAATAGAAAACAATTAAGCATGATGCAACCAGCACTCAAACAAAATTTCATCACATAAGAACATCATTTCCATCATAAAATGTCCAAAAAGATTCATTTTTTTCATAAATATAGTCATACCGTGTTTCTATGAAACCCAAGGCGCATTAAATGATTGTGTGACTAGCGGACCGAGCCTACATTGCTCTCAATTCCATGTTCCACATCAAGCTTCAGCATCTCCATTAATCTCCATTATCATTTGCTCCAATTTCCTTCCTGATTCCTCCTTTAAGATAGTGCGCATGAACATCCCATAGAGGGGAGAGAGAGGGAGGAGAGAGAAAGACTAGTTTCTGATCTCCATGTCTAGGCAGCCACCATTGGATGAGCATTGGTCTAAAAAATCCGGCATGTTTTTCTTGAGGTCCCGCACTACTTGGCATCTCTAAAGTCTCATCCGTCATCCTAGGAGATTATGAAATTTCCCCAACCATCTCTCAATGGGTCTTTAAAGTACTTTTGAAACCCGTCAACTGCTTACTGCTTAAAATCGACTTGATTACCTATGCGGCCTTCAACGAAGTCTATTTTTTCCTTGAAATTTGGATTTTTTGGCTAATTTTGAGCATGTTTCCCGAGTAAAATCCACCACTTAAGTAGACATGCATAAACTAAATAAATAGGTCGAGTATAAGGGAATGGAAAAAAGTACATTGCCACAATGGCCAGTTATGTACAAAAGGGGATGGGTGCCCATGAGATTTTAGGGCATGTTTTATTAAAAAAATGAATGAGAGCTCATTCTTTGGTGTGTGGCAACAAGAGACTCTTCTTCTTCTCTTGTTCTCTTCTCTTGCTTGCTTGTGTGTACTTGAGAGAGGGAGTGCGAGGAAGTGAGTGTGTGTGAGGGTGAGGGATCAAGAAGGTGAAGCTCTCCATCATCTCCTCTCTTCTCTTCTTCTCTTCTCTTCTCTTCTTTTGTCTCATGTGCATCTATAGAGGATGGAGCTTGGAGGTGGAGGCTTGCTGGTTCTTGAGATTGCATCAAGGATCGTGGAGCTACCGGTATGCTTGAGGGAAGAGGCAACTCATTCGGGCATTGAGGTAAGCTCACTACACCTCGGTAGGATCAAAGGCATGTTAGCTAGGTGAGAGATAGCCATAGGTGCTCACTTGAAATGCTTGAACAAATAAGGGGTCCATGGATCTTAGCGGTTGAGCCTAAGCTCCCTACATTTTGGTTCCGTCATTTCCCGAGACCGATGGATCCAAGCTTGGGCACTTGCATGCTTCAAATTGAGCAATGAAGTAAGGGTTTCATCCCCGAACTGGAGCTTGAGATAGGTAGGAAGTTTTGGTCTTTCTAATCTTCACAACAAGTAAGTATTTTGGTTATTTTGATGGTTTGATGATTAGGAGAGTAGGAGAAATTAGTTCAATGCTTTGCTTTCGATTCTTGTTGCATTTAGAGTAAGTTAAGATTAAGAAATCAGATTGAAAAAGCATAGGGTTTGCTCCAGTAAAACAGGCCAGAGTAGGGCACAAATCAATAAAAACACGGAGGAAAGAGTGATCAAGGGGAAAGTGAGGGATTAGGAGTGGCAAGATCTTTGCTGGGAAGGAGGTTTAAGGGCCAAGAGGCTAAGGGAGGGCTCATTTGAAATCTTGGTTGAGAGAGAGAGAGAGAGAGAGAGAGAGAGAGAGAGAGAGAGAGAGAGAGAGAGAGAGAGAGAGAGAGAGAGAGAGAGAGAGAGAGAGAGAGAGAGAGAGAGAGAGAGAGAGCTCCATTGTGGAGATTCACTTCAATCTTGCCGCCGATAAGTTTGTTCCCCACTACAGGTATACCAACACCTTCTCCTTCATGCATAGATAGGATTTGGAAGTGCTTCACAAATGTGAAGCTCTGAATCACTCGGCGCGACAAATTTTAAGTCATTTTGGCAAAAAACGCGCCGCGTTTGGTCCTTCCAAGTGGCTCCACCCTGGGCCAAGTCCTAGAATCCACTCGTCTGAGTGGCTCAACCCTGGTCCGAGTCCTAGAATCGGCCCTCGGCCACTCTTCTTTGATCTTTCAGTCTATCCAAGTCCTCTTGGCACATTTGGACACGTAGCCACTTGGCCCATGTAGACTCGGCCTATCCGAGTCGCACATTTGGACGTACTAGGTAGTCGGCCTATCGAATTTGGCCTCGGCCTGCTCAATTCAGCCCAATCTAGCTCGGCCTCTCGGCCCTCAGCCTCAGACACCACACCCATTCTGCCCTTGGCCACTCATCCCATCTCAATTTGGCCAAGTTTTACTCAGCCCTAGCCATTCGGCCTGTCAGAGTCATACACTCGGCCCTTGCAATTTGAACCTATTGGGCCGAATTTGAAATTTCCAAAATTTTTTAAATCCTAGACCAGAACCACCTAGATGATGGTCGTACGAACACTCAAAGACCATACAGACACTTGAAATGCCTTCCTCATGCAAGGAATAGAGGAATCAATGAGATGAAAATGTAGAGGCGATGCTAGTCGACCATCTAGTGATCCGGCCCATTAGTGACATCAAACAAAGTTGTAGACCCGCAAAATGAATCTTGATTGAGTAGAAGGCACAGCGAAAAACCCTATAAATCGACGAGGATGGCCAGAAACTGAACATACTATTAAAAGAGAGGGAGAGAGACAAAGTGAAGCAAAAAGATGAGCCTCAGCTCATTGTTTTATTTCATCTATATTCTCCCGTCATACTCATTAAAGGAGACTTACACACATAGATATGACTAACCAAGACTAACTATGGTTACGTCACTGACTACACCAACTTATTGAATGTCACACACGTGTATAGTTGTATCGACCACACACATAAAGATAGATTGATTGAAGAGTAGTGGGAGCTTGATATTCTAACACTCCCCCTCAAGCTCAAACCATCTGATAAACTCTAATTAGCTGTCTAAAGTATATGAATTTTTCTTTACCAAGAGACTTGGTAAATATATTTGCTACCTAGTCTTCAGTCTTCACATGAATCAAGTTAATCTACCCTGTAAGAACCATTTCTCTGATGAAATGGTAGTGAGCATCAATATGTTTGGACCTAGCATAGTAGACATGATTGCTAGCCAACATAACACTGCTGAGGTTATCACAATGCAATCTCACTCTGCTTTCACGCCTGCTTTCTAGTTGTATTTCCAAGTCTTTCAGTAGTTTCATCAACCAAATTGCTTCGCAAGCCGCTAAGGCCGCTCCTCTGTACTCAGCTTCTATACTTGACAATGGAACAATAGGATGTTTCTTACTCTACCAACAACTGATCATATTGCTTCCCAATCCAAATGCATAACCATTGGTTGGCCTCGTGTCATAAGCGCAACCGGCCCAATTAGCATTAGTAAACCCTATCAAGTCAAGGGATTTTCCATATGCATAAAACAACCCATAATCTATAGTATCCTTCACATATCTCATGATTCTACTGACTGCATCTAAATGTGGTTTGCGAAGCTTCTGCATGAATTGACTAATCAACCCCACTGCATAACATAATTCAAGACAGTAAGTATATCAAGCTGCCTACCATCTGTCAATACATGGTCACATTCTCTATGTCATTTCCAACATCAATCTGCAGCTTGGCATTCTAATCAATAGGTGTCTCCATAAGCTTGCATTTAGCCATACCATACTTCTGTAACATGTCAAGAGTATACTACTTCTGTGGCAGCCATATACCTTGAGGCGTAGAGACTACCTCAATCCCAAGAAAATACTTCAGCTCACCAAGGTCTTTGACTTTGAATTTATCCTGTAAACATGATTTAATTTCAGCAATGCCCTCTTCATCATCTCCAGTGATCATAAGATCATCTACATAAACCACTAGAAACACATATCCATGATCTATCTTCTTTGTGAACAGACTGACAACACCTAAAAACATGCCATTTATTGCAACAAATTTTTGGCAAAACTGTATACAATTGACACCTTATTACTAAATTTTTACATGAATTCAATGCAGATGCAGTGTTCGTTGTTGCTGTCTTTGGAGGCCGTGTCCTTGCAGTCTAGCTAGGAGATGAATCTATGGGAAAGTTCTTGTATGAGAGGAAGGTGGAGTTTTAGATAAAAATTTGATAGGTTTACTTAGTGAATCTTAGCTATGATTGTTTAAAATTTTCCTGTAGGGATTATTACTACTTAGAGGAGATAAGACCTTGTTATAAATTAGGAGTCTTCGGGGGAATTTTAGACTTGACAAGGTCTTGACAAGTTGATAGGATATCTTAGTATTAATCTCAGGGATGGAGGATTTCATTAGTTATGCTACCTCCTACCTCCTAATGATGAAATTCTTTATGAAAAATACATAGCATTATGATTGTGATTATTGTCTACAGTAATATTGTAGTGATGATCAAGGGGGATCATTAGATCATTGATGATTATTATGAAGATTTCTTTGGGGAGGTGTTGAATATTAGATTCAAGAGGATGACTCTTGGCAAGGATGATGTGATCCAAAGGGACTTACTCGCAAAAGGAAGATCGGATGTACCACCTAGGATGTACTCTTGGTGTTAAAGGTTATAAGGATACACTATGTCATATGTGAATTTATCCTTGTGACATCCAAAAGGGTGCCAAAGGAAATTTTGCAATATCAATCCAAGATATGCAGTGGTTAGGGGTAGGGCAGATTTCTACTTGGAAACGACTTGATGATCATGATCTATCTACGATTGATTACTAAGTATTGTGGTCCTCATCAACTAATACTCTTATACAACACATGTGGTAGTCTCTTCATATTTCAATGATCCTTATTATTATTTAAAAAAATAATATACATTACCACCATGGATTACACCTTGTCACAAGTATATCCAAAAGAAATTAAACACCATGATGTACAAGGTGGTATGGGGGATGAATAATTCAAGCAATAAACTCGTCACTCACATAGATGGATTTGGTAACTACCACTTAGAGGTACAAGGCCATTGGGATCGGAGGATGAAAGAAGAAGTGTCCCAAATCTCTACATGTTTGATAGTAGGGACTACTCCAAGGTGAAGAGGATATATGGTTATGGGTGGATTCAAGAAAGCCAAAAGAAATGGTTTAAAAAGCTATTTATCGAACATCGAACTGCAGGAACGAAACAAAATCAATGCATTTACATCAATGGATAAGATTCCTGCCTTGGCTTATTTTCACATTTCTCTAGTTGAGACACGTATAGCAAGTCTTTGCTCAATAATTAGAGTTGAGCAAGAGGGAATTGGTTGTGCACGAGTGAACTCTGGCTTCTGGTCGACGTTGCATGAAGCAAGAGATGATCGTATGGTCTATAATGGACATCATCATGTCAATGATTTTTGCGGCAACCTTCGAGGAAATACAAAAAGTTTGTTGGCTACCATGCATATGGTAAAGTTGGTCGGACTAGACGAGCAAAGGTTGTCCTTCTGTCATTGAGGTCATCAATTAGTAGCAATATCTCACACATTGACATTCCCAAAGGGATGTAAAGGTGCCTATACTACCTTATGTGGGCTCTTGATATCAAGGAAAGGAGGGGCAGTTACGTTCGTGTGACGTCTCTTTGTCTAAAAAAAAAAAACGAATTTGGGGAGAGACGGTAGCAGTTGCAGCAACAAGCGGCCGCCTTGATATCCTTCGTCTTCATGCTTATCCATCCATCAACGAATATAGCGACTTTGTTTCAGATCTGCTGACAGCATTTGCGGCGTGAAAGAAGGAGAGCGAGCGAGAACAGAGAGTGCATGCGAGCACGCATGCGTGTGTGCCCTCGATGGTTCAGCCTCGTCTTATCAACAGCGCAGAAGAGGGCAGTAATAAGTGCTTGAATCAGTTCAGGCCACGCCACCACCATCAATATGGCAATGCCAAGGCTCCTGCATTCTCCTCCTTGCGTCCTTCTTCTCATTCAGCCCGCGATTCCTCCGTCCCGCCGAGAACTCTGACCTACACCGTCGTCCACGTCTCAAGCCAGGTATGCGTCACCTGCCATGCAGTGGGAAATGGGAATCGTCTACCTTTCCTTTTGTCATGCTGTGGAGGTGCATAATACAATGGTGCGCTCTCGAACAGTGAGGGACCTATATGATGAGCTTGCCCTATAGCAGAATTACGGCGTGGATCGGTAAGATTCACTTGACGAGAATGGATGGATTACGGAATATTGAGAGTTGAATGCTCCCTTGATCCCCCTATCTTCTAGCTCTGTACTAACGGAGATTCGTGCGAGGCCTGATGTTTGGTCGTTAGTGGTGTTGGGGCGGCTGGAAATGGATTCCTTGATTGCTTCAAGGTTGTTGCACGTTGGTCAGTTTTGCCAACTTCGTGAATCATAAGGACGAAAAATTTCTGGCTAGTGAATTGAACAAGGGCGTGTCAGGATGTGGTTGGCAAAGCTCAAGATTCTGTTCCTATCTGCAGGAGTTGGTGGTGGAGTTGGAGTGCCCATCAAATATTGCAAATTTGCAGCTTTTAAGCCATGAGTATAAGATTGCATCGAAGGTGGAAATTTTTGTGAGTTCTGAGTCCTTTTGGGCAAATAGTGAGGAGTTTATAGATCAAATGAAACCACTCGGATTTGTTTCATTGGATCCAAATGATAAGACAAGACGCTTTTTCAAGGCGACAAATGCATGAGATAAGACAAGGTGACTTCCTGGAGCCATGACAGGAAGAGATATAAGACACCAAGATTAGTTTAATAGTGAAGAGGGAGATCTTTACTACAACAAGGCAAACCCAAGGGATAAAGACAACATCAAAACCTTCATATCTACCTTCATCGCTCTCTCTTCTTCACAATAGCCAAAATGGAGCATCAATGTAATCATATAATCAGAGATCATAGGTTGGTAGAAGAATTTCTTCTCGTCAAATCGCTCTATCTCGCACAGGAGTTGGTGGACAGATTAAAAAGATATTGAATTAGTCTCCATCTCCCTCATAAGTCCTCGCCTCCTCAACTTAAAACCATAGCTAAAATTAACTCTTCAATCCTTTTAAACCCTTTAAGGGTGGTTTACATTGAGCTAAAGAGTAATAGAGCGCGAGAGATCGAAGAAAAAAAAGACTATAGTATAAGCTCATGATCGATAAGTTTGGCTGGAGGATACCCTTGGCTGGACTGTAGGGGGACACGGTCTCCAAGGACGTGACGACGACTCGCGGGTTTTCCAAGTAAGTGTCTTAATTCGTTTATCTAAAATAAATGATATGGCATGATAATTTCTTTAGTTAATATTTTTAAAATATGTCTTTAAACCTGTTTTCTCATGCTACATGGTTGTTTGCATTTATCCGAACTGGTTTTTATTTATTAAAAATCAAAAACAGTCGAAAACACTAAAAAATGACTCAAAATTATCATAAATAAAATTTTATAAAATTACTGACTGAAAATCTATAAGTTCTGATATTTTTCCTATAAAGCTTATGAGTCAAAGAATTTAGTGAATTTCTATCAAGATTTTTAAATATGTTTTGTTATATTTAAAAATTAGAAAAGAGTTATATTTAGGGAAAAAACATAGTTTTCCTTTACGTAAAATGTGTTACTTATTGATATAAACTATGGATACTTAGTGAAATATTGGAAACAAAATATTTGATTTGTTAGTGCATTTTTATTGTAAGGGTTAAAGAAAAGAAATAATGATTTAATAATATTTTACTTAAGAAAGGCTTGTATAAAGATATGGTGTTTTGGTTTTGAAAGGAGAGATTATACACGGTGTGAACATTTAGGAAACATGGGAAGTTACAAATAAAAAGTTTGGCAACACTTTATAATGATTAATAATGTTAGGTTGCAGTTATAAAATTTAGTTTAAATTAAAACCAAAATAAAATCAAACAATTTAATGATTGGATGGCATGAGAAAAAGCCTTAGCATCTATATTAAGTTTTTACATGTTATTCATTTTACAATCAACTTCTTAAATACATGGAGTGGAGGGCCACTAGGATAATTTAAAGAAAACTAAGGGGATATACGGGATTTAAAATGAACGTTGTATGTGAACCATAAGAGTGTGGAAAGAATTTGTTTTATCATGCTGATACTGGTTATAGAAGAGGAAAAGAAAGGACGTGATTTTCGCAGAACGAAAAAATTATTTAAAAATTAAAAGCAACGACGAAATTTATATACGGAGTGGGGAACGTCTACCAAGGGAGATTAAAATTTAGGGGTTTATGGTACGCCAGAAAATTTGATTTGAATGTTTGTTTAAAATTAAACAAATAAATAGAATTAATTTTAATCAGGTGGAGAAAAACATAAAAAGGAATTTTAAACGGAGATGTACAAACAGATCTAAGAGATCTATATCCCTGAAACAACCTTTCCAAAGTCAAACATTAAAAACATTTCCTGGATAAACTGCCACTAACATGGCAGGAGAACATTATGAGGAGCTGCCTCTGAGAGATGGGGAGAAACCATAGTCATCTTAGGTTTAGCAATTTAGTGCCCAGTATAATTTACTGAAGTTTAGAATCTTTGCAGTTGGACTACTACAAACAACGTTGTAGATTTTAGGGAAGGCTAAGTCGAGTCAAATTAAAACGATTAGTGAAATAATCACTTGTTTAGTGCAACAACTCTTAGGAGTTGGCTTGTTGACCTGGGTAAAAGTGACTTGGTCTTTGGCCAGTCATTTTTGGTGCGTCTGCCGAGAGCCAAGTGCGCTCGAACGAGTGATAAATCTTCCGAGGGTATTTTAGATCCTAAGTGTTATTTATGAGTGAATACACAGTCTCTTTTCTAAGGGACTATTTTCCTAATTTTCCCCAGGAGTGCCAAAGAAAAGTGCTAGACTGGGCGAGAGATACAGAGTTAGTAGAGGGAGGCACATATTTTGGGCCACAATTAACTGTGGACGTTGAACAATTATCCTCTTGGAGCTGGGGTTATAACGACTATGCGCAAACCATAGTTCTACTAGCGACACACTTTGGGTTAATAGACGCGGTAGAGATAAATACAATCAGTGTATCGTACCACTTTGATTGGTATCACCGCACAGCTTATTGGACATTTAGAAGAGTAGTGTGGGATGATGTGTTGCCTTGGATACGTGTATCCAGAGGTTTAAAATTTGCTTTCGACACGAAAGACGTTAGAGAGGTTGCTGAAATTCTAGGTTTAATCCCCGAGCAAGAAGGAAAGTTACCTTTTGGGGAGATAGACCCAGAGCTGCCGACTATTTTGAAACTTCTAAGTGCGCATACAAGCGACAACCTAATTTTATAGCTTTAAATAAAACGAGCGTAATTTTGGAGTATGACAGTAAAAGCTAGTTTAGTACTCGTGGATGAATTCAGAAGAGAGACGGAAGCAGCAAAACGAAGCTAGGGATCAGCGAGTTAGAGAACGAGCAGTGCGACAAGAGGCTTGGCTATTAGAAAGGCTAGAGAGGGTCAACGCATTGCTGAATTTGGGAGTAGACGCTGTGTCTAACTCAACGGTAGAACCTCTTCAACCTAGCTTATCAACTGATAGAACACCATCGAAAGAAAGTGAAGCAGCTTCATATCAATGGGATCAAGTTGTCTCCAGTACTAGCAGTGTCACTAGGGAAAGAGGTAGGCAAAATAGTGAAAATAGGGAGAGTGAAGCTAATGCTACAGTCGGGAGTATTGAACTGCTCTTTGACTGGGATTTAGAGTCAAATTTCGGATTGCGTCAATTATTTAAGAAACCTCAGGAGCCTCCGTGGTTTGATACTATCAACGATTTAGGGTTAGGGCTACTATTTAGAGAAACAATGGCTCGCAACCCAGTTAGATTAGCTGATTTCACGCAATTCGGGGGGCTATGGGATGAAGATCCCGATGCCCATTCGCAAAGATTTGAGGTGACTTGCGTCGCCAATGAGATAATAGATGACGACCAAAAGCTTCATATCTTCCCTACAACATTAAAAGATGAAGCAGCGAAATGGTATGGGAATTTAGATGCTCAACATAAAGGGACCTATGATGCCTTATCAAGAGCTTTTCTAGAAAAATTTAGACGACAAGGTTTTCAAGATAGATTGGCTCTTCAACTGGATTATCTGTCCCAAGGAGCAACTGAAAGTGTTGAACATTATATTGAGCGCATGGAGACAATCATTCGTAAGATGAATCCTGCTCCTGACGATCCCACGCAAAAACGTAAGTTTATTGATGGACTTAATCCTGAAGTTCATTAGCATGTTAGTTTACAACGACCAGCTACGTTGGCAGATGCTAAAACACATGCTAGATGGTGGGAAGAAGTGCAGCTTAGTCAACAACGACGGAGAGATCTATTCAAAGAATCTCGGACAGAATATCCAAGCACTTCAGGTGGGGTACCTAAGAACGTGTCTTATGTGACCGTTCCTCTAAATCCCTCGGTAACCGCAAGCTCAAACATGTCGAGTGTACCTCTAAATCCGTACACTTCAATTCCAGCCTATATGATGCAGACAGGAATGCCTTCTATGCCGCAATCTCAATGTCCTCTGGATGAAGCAAAAGTAGCAGATATTATTGCGAAATCTCTAGGAAAATTAAAGGAGGAAATTATGACTGCAGTACAAGCGCCTTTGAAAGAAATTTATTCGATAACGACACAAGGATCTAGTGCTCAACAATCGTCGGGAAATTCGACTTCAAACCCACCTCGATCTAATATCTGGTGTGGCAAGTGTCATGGTTACGGCCATGTGGCTACAGAGTGTCCGACGCCTTCAAGGTTAATGCCCGATCATCCACCGTTTTGCTCTTTTTGCCACAAGACTGGTCATTTAGATACAAATTGTTGGCATAAATTAGGTCAAGAGCAACAACAAGCTCGTTCAATGCAAACGAATTACAATTACATGGATCGTAATAATAGGACTTATGAGATTGGACCACCCAATCAACCTTTTAGGCCACGAGGATTGCCCACCCAGGGTAGACCCCCAGTGCCTCGAAACAATTACAACAGTGATGGTAATCGAGGGAGAAATTCTCCTTTTAGAAGAAATAATGGAAATTTTCGTAATCCAATGGGACAAGGTGGTCAACAAAGACCTAGGGGACCAGTAATTTGTTATCGATGCCAACAAGAAGGTCACATAGCCACATATTGTCCAAATGCGCGTAAAAATCAAGACTATACTCCTCTTTGCAGGAGGTGCAGTGGTGAAGGACACTATGAAGAGAATTGTCCTAAGCGAGAGGATAATAAAATGTCTGACAAAGGGGAACAAACCTCTAACGAACCTTCAACGTCTGCTGCAAATTTAGTTGAAGTAGAAACAATAAGGAAAGATATTGGAGTTAAATCAAAATTTATACCTCGTAAGGTGACCTTTAGGGCTGACCCTATGATTGGTGTTATTACTCGGGCACAAAAGCAACAACAGAAGGAGCAAGGTTTAGAGGAAGAGAGTTCACAATTAAACGAAGCAGTGAAGGATAAGTCTAAGGACATAGATCTTAATATAGAACTACCTGAATCGGATTCTCCGCAGCATTCCTCTGACCATCCATTATTACCTGTACCTTTAGTAAATCCTAAGATTCAAGTGGGAGTAGCTCCTTTTCCTGAAAGATTGGTTCCTCCTAAGGAAGGGAGTAAAGATTATGTAGAATCCGTAAATAAGACCTATGATCTTTGGGCTGCATTAGAAGAAATATCATTGACTATTAACCTTCGGCAATTGCTAGAGATAGCACCTGTTTGTCGGAAACAACTTTACCATAAATTAGTTCGGCGTCGAAGGAAGAGGATTGAAATAAATGCTTCTAAAGTCCGTGAAAATTCTTCCAAAGGAAAAACAACTAAGGATGTAAAAATAGTAGATTTATTTGTGGACCCAGGAGCTCCAGTTATCGATACTACTATTAATGGACATTTGCTACATGAAGTGCAGATAGATGGTGGCTCAGCAGTTAATTTGATGACAGAACAAGCTATGCAAGAATTAGGGTTGAAGGATCTAGAACCTACTCATATTGTTTTACGTGTGGCTGATCAACGGAAAGTAACTCCTTTGGGGTTACTGCGAAATGTGAAATCTGTAGTAGCCGGATTAGAATTTCATGTGAACTATTTGATCGTTCGTTCGCAAACAAATATTTCATCGTATTCTGTCCTGTTGGGAAGACCTTGGTTATACCAAGCAAGATGCATTCAGGACTGGTATAAAGGTTCAATTGTGATTGGTCCTAGAGACGATAGGGTTAAGATACAAGTTATTTCAAAAGGATTTTTGAAAGATTCAGGAGATGAAGCAGTTAGTGAAATGGATGAGAGATCCAACAGTGAGTTTTATGATTCAGAAATGGAGGGGACTGATCATGAAGGGCCTTATGCCTGGTTATTTAAAACTTCACACCCAGCAGGAGCAGAGAAAGTAGAGGTCAATATAGTACATCAGCCTCACAAGGTAGAACAGATGGGTATTGGTGAGTATGCTGTAGCGTTTTCATCTGACAATGATTCGGATAGCGATATTACTCAGTGGTTATCCACATCCGAAGATACAACCCTCGACTGCTTAATGCTTTCAGTAGAGAAAGCAGAATATCTTGATGATTCGCTTGAAACATGTTTTCAATTATCTACGGATCAAGAAGGAAATGATCAAGAAGATGGATTTTCTGCTTACAACAGGTCGGAAGTGATTTCTATGGATGAATTAGAGGAGGAAGAAATGCCTGAGTTAATGATATCTGATGTGGCTGACATTTCAATAACCTCTTCAGAAGGTATGGGAGAAGATGATGTTACTGATAATCATAATAGTATGCTGGAGAGTAGGATTTTAGAAGCTCTTCCTTATGGGGAAAATGCTTTACCCTTTGGATTTGGACAATTGCCAGATAGAGCTAAAATGATTTATTACTACCAGCTAGAAGCGAAGGAAAGAGAAAGGAGAAGTAGGCGTAGGTGCAAACCCTTACAAAGACCACTATCTCGTGAGGATGAGGATGATTCAGCTTCGGCTTTTAACAGGTTTTCACAGACTTCTCGTGAACATCATGGCAATTACGCTAGGATTATTAGAGAATTGGAAGAGGCATTGGAAGTAGAGCGTGAGGCAGCATTGACTGCTGTAAATGAAGCAATGAAGAAGATTACTGAGTTGCAAAAGGAAAAGGCAGAGTTTCAGTTTAGAGAAAGGCGATATCTAGATGAAATCTTGCTTTTAGAATTTTATTTAGAAGAAGAGAAATCTAAATTCAGTAGGGGTGAGTTACAGATGGACCAAGCGTTATCTATGGATACAAATTATTGGGAAGAACATGAAGACACTAATAGGTTTTTGGAAAAAAATAAATCTAAGAATACTTTTGAACCAGAGACTCAAGAGAAAAACCCTACAAATGTTCCCTGGTTGTGTCATTCTTTTAGGCGTTCGACCGGAATTGCGCAGAAGATTTATCGCTGTTCTAGGGGACCGATAATTGGTTATCAACAAGTCCAATCTGAACCTACTAAGGTTAAATTGCACAATATGCAAGCGGTGGTGTTGCCTCATCCAAAAGAAAGAGTAATGGATTTTACTATTTATGGGGATGGGCAAGAGCCACAACTTAGATGGTTTGAACCTGCAGCACCTAGGAATTTTGTGGAATTGAAACAAGTTATACATTATTTGGGCTGTCGAATTCAGGACGAGGAGGATGAGAATCTACATTCATTAATTCTCAAGCTTAAAGATAATCAATGGTTTTGGAGTTTAGATGATCAGGAATGTTTAGAAAAGAATAACGACATTTTACGTCGATATCGCCATAGGTTACATGCTCAATATCCATGTACTTCAGAGCAGATACCTAGCGTAATTGACTCTGTAAGAACCTCATTTACCATGAAATCTCGTAAAAATGTAAATGTCAATAATGGTGATTTAGATAAATATGGGAAGAGATATACTGAAAAATCCTTTCCTGAGTTAGTAAATGTCTATGGAGTAGAAGTTGATGGTGCTACGCAAGATAATCTGGCTATTATTCCTTATAGGGCTTTACCCTTAGTAAATTCTGTGAATGTGGGAGAAGAAGCACTGGAATCAAGTACTACGAATAACCTGCTTGAAAATGTATTGATGCAGATATCCGAAGATGTGCCCACAATTAAGTCACGAAGAATAGACTCTCTATTTATTGAAGAGCCTGAAGTTGAAGTAGTTAAGCTTAAAATGGCAGAAGGAAAATATTTAAGTTTAGGAGACCAATTGGAATCGCCACACTGTGAAAGATTCGAAGAAGTCTTACGAGTGCATGTTGACACTTTTGCTTGGTCATATAAGGACCTTAAGGGTATCAAAGCTGAATTATGTCAGCATTTTATTGATCTAGAACCAGGCACAAAACCTGTATGTCAACGTCAACGACGAACAAACCCTGTGTATGCAGAGTTAGTGAAAGCTGAAATTACTAAGCTTTTAGATGCTGGATTCATTTATCCTATTGCATACAGTGAATGGGTATCTCCTATTGTGGTAGTACCCAAGAAGAATAGTAAGAAGATTCGCATTTGTGTCGATTATAGAAAGCTGAATAGCAAAACACGTAAAGATCGTTTTCCTTTGCCATTTACTGATCAGGTACTTGATAAGGTTGCTGGTCATGAGCTGTATTCTTTCATGGATGGATTTAGCGGTTACAACCAAGTACTAATTCATCCTGAAGATCAATCCAAAACTACATTTACTACTGAATGGGGTACATTTGCTTATAGAGTAATGCCTTTTGGTTTGTGCAATGCACCCACAACATTCCAGAGAGTTATGATTGCAGCTTATCAAGATTTTCTACGTCAATGGATGGAAGTTTTCTTAGATGACTTTTGTGTCTATGGTATGGCAAAAGAAATGCCTGAGCTACTAACGCAAGTATTTGAACGTAGTGATGAAGTAGGTATATCTTTGAATCCTGATAAATGTGTTTTTGGAGTACCAAAAGGAACCTTATTGGGGCATATCGTTTCTAAAGAAGGTATTGCCATGGATCCAGCTAAAATTATTAGGATTTCTGCACTTCCACCTCCAACAAATCTTAAGCAATTTCGTGGATTTTTAGGACATCTAAATTATTATCGGAGATTTATTTCCAATTTTGCAAAGGTGGCATCACCTTTGACAAATCTACTACGAAAGGATACTCCTTTTATTTGGGATGGTGTTTGCCAGAAAGCATTTGAATTTCTTAAACATAAGTTAATTGAAGGACCAGTACTCGCACCCCCAGATTGGACAAAAGAATTCCATATTCATGCTGATGCATCTATGTATGCTGTAGGAGCTGTTTTGTGTCAAGTAGATGATAATAAGGTGGATCATCCAATTTATTATGCGAGTCGAAATTTAAGTGATGCAGAAAGGAATTATACCACCACTGAGAAAGAATGCCTATCAATGGTATTTGCGGTGGAGAAATTTCGTCATTATTTATTAGGGAATAAGTTTACTATATATGTTGATCATGAGGCGTTAAAGTATTTGCTTAATAAAGCAGAACTTTCAGGAGGTGTGATTCGTTGGATGTTGTTATTCCAAGAGTTTGATTTTCAAATAGTTACTCGTCCTGGTAGAGCTCATGTGCTAGCAGATCATCTATCACGATTATTAACATCAGACAAGGAGGAAGGGGTGGAAGATGATTTGCCGGATGCATCATTGTTTACTGTGGAGACACAAGTTCCATGGTATGCTGATATTGCAAATTTTCTTAGTACTACTCGATATCCACTTGGTGCCGATAAGCGCAGGAAATGCCAGATATTAATGCAATCACGCTCCTATGGATTATTAGGGGGTTACCTTTATAAAATTTTTTCACGCGAAGGTATCTATCGACGTTGTGTAAGGGAAGATGAAGTACCAGTGGTTCTTAAGGCATTGCATGATGAGCCGTGTGGTGGCCATTTTGCCGGTGAATTGACTGCAAGAAAAGTTCTATTAGCTGGTTATTGGTGGCCTACTCTATTTAAAGATACTTATTATTATTGTCGCAAATGCGATGTATGTCAAAGGACTGGTCGTCCTTCTAAGAGTTTTGCTACGCCTTTGACACCTATATTAGCATTAGCACCTTTTGAGAAATGGGGAATTGATTTTGTAGGCCCAATTGATCCGCCTACTAGATATCGATCGAATCGTTATATCTTAGTCTGTACTGACTATATTACAAAGTGGGTGGAAGCGAAAGCGCTTAAAACGGATAAAGCCATTGATGTGGCTAAGTTTATGTATGAGAATATTATTACGCGTTTTGGTTGCCCACTGGAATTAGTAAGTGACCGAGGTTCCCATTTCTTGAATGGTCTTATTAGCGAGTTTATGGAAATCTATAAAATTAAACATCGCAAATCAACACCTTATTATCCCAGAGCTAACGGTCAGGTTGAAGTAACCAATCGCATTATATGTGGGATTTTAACTAAAACGGTTGCTTCCCACAGGCGAGATTGGGATGAACGTTTATATGAAGCGTTATGGGCCTATAGAACTACTTATAAGGTGACAGTGCAAAATACACCCTTCAATTTAGTTTATGGCACTAATGCTATATTCCCTATTGAGCAAGAGTTGCCCACTTTACGAGTAGCTCTATCATTACGACTAGGTGAGGTTGAATCTTTGAAACAACGGGTTTTACAATTGGTAAAGTTGGATGAGGAAAGATTATTAGCTCTACAAAGTCTAGAAGCAATGCAAAAACGTCGTAAAGCATGGCACGACCAGAATATTAAAATACGGGAGTTTAAAGAAGGCGATTTAGTTTTACTTTATGACAGTCGTTATTATAAATTTCCTGGGAAGCTTAAAATTCGTTGGTTGGGACCTTTTAAGGTGATTAATGTTTATGATAATGGTTCTCTTGATGTGCAGGATATTAATGCTGAAAATGAGATATTTAGGGTTAATGGCCTGCGCCTTAAACATTTTGTGACTTAGGCTAGCTAGGTATAGTTAGATTAGTAGTTACAATAATATTTTGTCTAATCCACCCTTGGATGTCTTTTCTTTCTTGGGGGGTTTTTTAAATGGGATGCAGGTATGACCTTTTTGTGGATGGATGCGCTTTACCCTCGTATTGATGCCGATAGTACTGATCCTGTTCATGCTGGACCTTACGATATTCCGCGTTTTCAGACGCATGAGAGGTTTTTATATGCACCGAGAGGGGAGGCCTGTTGTGGTTCTTCTTTTGTGATTATTTTTTGTTTACAGTATCATCCACCTTTTGGTTGTAGGTCCTGTCAGCGGCATTTATTTGTGCGTGCTCAGCTCTTGTGTTGGCAGTGTCGCACATACTTTCGACGCTATGGTACCACTGCCATGCAGGAAATGATTGGTTATACCTACCAGCGTCATGATTATAATAGTGTTTTTTCTCCTGAGCGCGGCGCTGGTTAGTCTAGGGTAGGCCGAGAGCAAGCAGAATTTGCGAGATATCGTTCCACTGTCTACCGCCTTACTCCATCTTACCATGATTTGCAGACTAGTGTTCCCTGCCCATGTTGGGATTATATTTGTTGGTATATGGATGCGACCGAGGGGCATTCCTTAGATGCTTTACCAGTGGCCCCTATGCCCTACTATGATGATGCAGCTTCGGCTTCGCTCCATGATGTGATGGAGGTTCTTAGCGATGCACCTGATAGCGGATCTGTGACTTCTGATATGTCTAGGCTAGAGGCTATTCTTGAGCATCCTATAGATGATAGTTTAGTTAATAGGTTTGACTTAGATGGAGTTGATGATTTCGGATTAGGATTATTGTTTTCACTAGAAGATCTCAGAGACTTTGAAGATTTTAGTTTAGATATTTTGTTTTCTTAGTCTTTTATGTTTTTCTTTTATTCTACATTTTGAAAAAAAAAATGAACAAATATATATCGTTTAAAAAAAAAACATACAATGCTTTGAGTTATTGATATCCTGTAGGTTTTCATGCACTTTAGTTTTATTTTCCACGTAGTTAGGTAGTTAGTTGCACGCACGGTCAGGATATTCCTTTCAGTGCTGGAGTTTGGGATATTTAAGTTAGTAAGATGGACAGTTCTATATGCAAGAATGATTATCAAGTGGAGAAATATACTGCTTCTTAAACAACCAAGCAGTGGGAGCGTTATGACAGTCTAGTTGATCGCGATTGTGACATGAGTATTTGACAATTCTTTTGTACAGGAAGAAGTTTTATTATTTATCTAACCCTTTAACATTGTATTGGCTAGTGTATGTTTCATGTGCAGATTTGACTATGATTTTGCGTTACACACTGTTGTATGCTTCTGTTGCTGATTCTTGGAGTTGCAATATCCACGAACATACAAGGTTGTTTCATACCTAAACTTTTTATTTCATATTCATTCTGGGAAAAAATGCATGAATAAAAAAATTGATGGAATGGAATTAGAGATGTCGAAGAAGAAGAAAAAAAAGGAAAAAACACTTAAGTAAATTACAGAGGAATTATAAATAAATATTTTAAACAAATATGAATGATATATATACACAATTCTCTCTATATGAAGTCCACTCACAAGGGATGGGACTTAGCATTAGGGAGTGATTAAAAAGGGGGTGACATGTGTGCATAACATAGTGAATTTCATTGTATGGGTGTCCGATTAGGAATCCTATAGAGTTTTCCCCTATCTTTTGGTCGCTTTTCTAGCGATATGTGGGATAGCTGAATAACAAGGTTCTCTCCACGAAATTTTGACTAGGAGTAGCGTGGAAGAAAGATGCTGAGCTGGTGAGTATTCTTTGCTTATCATTTGCCTAGACAAAGTGACTAGTATTATGCGTTAGATTAGATTCCTCGAGCAAAGTTGTTGAGCTGAAATGTTTGACCGTTCAATTAAGTGATGTCTTCTTAGCTTCTTAGTTGATCCTTTAAAAAACAACAACAACAAAACAATCCTTAAAATCCAATCCAAATATTAAAAGTTCGGAAGAGTCTATATATTTATTCTTTTAAAGAAAGAAAGCAAGAAGAAAAAGAAAAGAAAAGAAAAAAAACACCCTGAGACTGCAGGGTTTGAAAAAAAAACAACCAAAAGAAGATAACCATCGCCTCTGAGGTCCTGGTAGGCTGTAGGGATTTCCTTGACGGGTGCCCTGCGTCCGATGCCTTGTATCTCTTTGGGGTGGGACCTTTTGGGAAAGAGAATCAATGTATATACTCTTTTGACATTTAAAAAAAAAACCCATTCAAACATAAACTTAAAAGAAGAGCCTTGGACAATTAGAAGTTACGAACCATTGGCTGGTTGTTCTAGTAGAACATGGAGGGTTAGCAGCTAAACCCTAGGAGTCCTATTTAGTGTTGTAGTATTAGTTTACCTTGTTTGGGTTCTTTGTTAAGTAACGACCTTATCAGTGATGCTATTTCAAAAGCAATATTTTTAGTAGGATAGTAGTGTGGCAATTTATTGCCTAGAGGGATTATTGTTGTTTAGCGGCTCTAGATAGTTTCCTAGTTGGTATATTCTATGCAATGGATGAAGCTCTGTTATGCATTTCAGTGGGGAGAGCGAGTAAGGGAGAATGTTAGTTTGCACAAGTTTTTACATCTTCTCATTGAAACATTTATATTGTTTGCATTTTAATATGACACAAATAAGTATTTTTTCTACTTTTCCAGTGTCTACTAGTTGTCCATGTGTGGTTATGCAGGTGATGTAGCTGTGCTCGCGAGGACGCTTCGCAATTAAGTGGAGGAGAGTATATTTTTCTTTCAAAGTTGCGTAGCAGTGCTCGTGGTAGCAGTGTTGGTGATGCTGAATGTTCGTGATGTAGCTGTGCTCGCGAGGACGCTTCGCATTTCAGTGGGGGAGAAATGACAACACCTAAAAACATGCCATTTATTGCAACAATTTTTTGGCAAAACTGTATACAATTGACACCTTATTACTAAATTTTTACATGAATTCAATGCAGATGCGGTGTTCGTTGTTGCTGTCTTTGGAGGCCGTGTCCTTGCAGTCTAGCTAGGAGATGAATCTATGGGAAAGTTCTTGTATGAGAGGAAGGTGGAGTTTTAGATAAAAATTTGATAGGTTTACTTAGTGAATCTTAGCTATGATTGTTTAAAATTTTCTTGTAGGGATTATTACTACTTAGAGGAGATAAGACCTTGTTATAAATTAGGAGTCTTCGGGGGAATTTTAGACTTGACAAGGTCTTGACAAGTTGATAGGATATCTTAGTATTAATCTCAGGGATGGAGGATTTCATTAGTTATGCTACCTCCTACCTCCTAATGATGAAATTCTTTATGAAAAATACATAGCATTATGATTGTGATTATTGTCTACAGTAATATTGTAGTGATGATCAAGGGGGATCATTAGATCATTGATGATTATTATGAAGATTTCTTTGGGGAGGTGTTGAATATTAGATTCAAGAGGATGACTCTTGGCAAGGATGATGTGATCCAAAGGGACTTACTCACAAAAGGAAGATCGGATGTACCACCTAGGATGTACTCTTGGTGTTAAAGGTTATAAGGATACACTATGTCATATGTGAATTTTTCCTTGTGACATCCAAAAGGGTGCCAAAGGAAATTTTGCAATATCAATCCAAGATATGCAGTGGTTAGGGGTAGGGCAGATTTCTACTTGGAAACGACTTGATGATCATGATCTATCTACGATTGATTACTAAGTATTGTGGTCCTCATCAACTAATACTCTTATACAACACATGTGGTAGTCTCTTCATATTTCAATGATCCTTATTATTATTTAAAAAAATAATATACATTACCACCATGGATTACACCTTGTCACAAGTATATCCAAAAGAAATTAAACACCATGATGTACAAGGTGGTATGGGGGATGAATAATTCAAGCAATAAACTCGTCACTCACATAGATGGATTTGGTAACTACCACTTAGAGGTACAAGGCCATTGGGATCGGAGGATGAAAGAAGAAGTGTCCCAAATCTTTACATGTTTGATAGTAGGGACTACTCCAAGGTGAAGAGGATATATGGTTATGGGTGGATTCAAGAAAGCCAAAAGAAATGGTTTAAAAAGCTATTTATCGAACATCGAACTGCAGGAACGAAACAAAATCAATGCATTTACATCAATGGATAAGATTCCTGCCTTGGCTTATTTTCACATTTCTCTAGTTGAGACACGTATAGCAAGTCTTTGCTCAATAATTAGAGTTGAGCAAGAGGGAATTGGTTGTGCACGAGTGAACTCTGGCTTCTGGGTCGACGTTGCATGAAGCAAGAGATGATCGTATGGTCTATAATGGACATCATCATGTCAATGATTTTTGCGGCAACCTTCGAGGAAATACAAAAAGTTTGTTGGCTACCATGCATATGGTAAAGTTGGTCGGACTAGACGAGCAAAGGTTGTCCTTCTGTCATTGAGGTCATCAATTAGTAGCAATATCTCACACATTGACATTCCCAAAGGGATGTAAAGGTGCCTATACTACCTTATGTGGGCTCTTGATATCAAGGAAAGGAGGGGCAGTTACGTTCGTGTGACGTCTCTTTGTCTAAAAAAAAAAACGAATTTGGGGAGAGACGGTTGCAGTTGCAGCAACAAGCGGCCGCCTTGATATCCTTCGTCTTCATGCTTATCCATCCATCAACGAATATAGCGACTTTGTTTCAGATCTGCTGACAGCATTTGCGGCGTGAAAGAAGGAGAGCGAGCGAGAACAGAGAGTGCATGCGAGCACGCATGCGTGTGTGCCCTCGATGGTTCAGCCTCGTCTTATCAACAGCGCAGAAGAGGGCAGTAATAAGTGCTTGAATCAGTTCAGGCCACGCCACCACCATCAATATGGCAATGCCAAGGCTCCTGCATTCTCCTCCTTGCGTCCTTCTTCTCATTCAGCCCGCGATTCCTCCGTCCCGCCGAGAACTCTGACCTACACCGTCGTCCACGTCTCAAGCCAGGTATGCGTCACCTGCCATGCAGTGGGAAATGGGAATCGTCTACCTTTCCTTTTGTCATGCTGTGGAGGTGCATAATACAATGGTGCGCTCTCGAACAGTGAGGGACCTATATGATGAGCTTGCCCTATAGCAGAATTACGGCGTGGATCGGTAAGATTCACTTGACGAGAATGGATGGATTACGGAATATTGAGAGTTGAATGCTCCCTTGATCCCCCTATCTTCTAGCTCTGTACTAACGGAGATTCGTGCGAGGCCTGATGTTTGGTCGTTAGTGGTGTTGGGGCGGCTGGAAATGGATTCCTTGATTGCTTCAAGGTTGTTGCACGTTGGTCAGTTTTGCCAACTTCGTGAATCATAAGGACGAAAAATTTCTGGCTAGTGAATTGAACAAGGGCGTGTCAGGATGTGGTTGGCAAAGCTCAAGATTCTGTTCCTATCTGCAGGAGTTGGTGGTGGAGTTGGAGTGCCCATCAAATATTGCAAATTTGCAGCTTTTAAGCCATGAGTATAAGATTGCATCGAAGGTGGAAATTTTTGTGAGTTCTGAGTCCTTTTGGGCAAATAGTGAGGAGTTTATAGATCAAATGAAACCACTCGGATTTGTTTCATTGGATCCAAATGATAAGACAAGACGCTTTTTCAAGGCGACAAATGCATGAGATAAGACAAGGTGACTTCCTGGAGCCATGACAGGAAGAGATATAAGACACCAAGATTAGTTTAATAGTGAAGAGGGAGATCTTTACTACAACAAGGCAAACCCAAGGGATAAAGACAACATCAAAACCTTCATATCTACCTTCATCGCTCTCTCTTCTTCACAATAGCCAAAATGGAGCATCAATGTAATCATATAATCAGAGATCATAGGTTGGTAGAAGAATTTCTTCTCGTCAAATCGCTCTATCTCGCACAGGAGTTGGTGGACAGATTAAAAAGATATTGAATTAGTCTCCATCTCCCTCATAAGTCCTCGCCTCCTCAACTTAAAACCATAGCTAAAATTAACTCTTCAATCCTTTTAAACCCTTTAAGGGTGGTTTACATTGAGCTAAAGAGTAATAGAGCGCGAGAGATCGAAGAAAAAAAAGACTATAGTATAAGCTCACGATCGAGAAGTTTGGCTGGAGGATACCCTTGGCTGGACTGTAGGGGGACACGGTCTCCAAGGACGTGACGACGACTCGCGGGTTTTCCAAGTAAGTATCTTAATTCGTTTATCTAAAATAAATGATATGGCATGATAATTTCTTTAGTTAATATTTTTAAAATATGTCTTTAAACCTGTTTTCTCATGCTACATGGTTGTTTGCATTTATCCGAACTGGTTTTTATTTATTAAAAATCAAAAACAGTCGAAAACACTAAAAAATGACTCAAAATTATCATAAATAAAATTTTATAAAATTACTGACTGAAAATCTATAAGTTTTGATATTTTTCCTATAAAGCTTATGAGTCAAAGAATTTAGTGAATTTCTATCAAGATTTTTAAATATGTTTTGTTATATTTAAAATTTAGAAAAGAGTTATATTTAGGGAAAAAACATAGTTTTCCTTTACGTAAAATGTGTTATTTATTGATATAAACTATGGATTCTTAGTGAAATATTGGAAACAAAATATTTGATTTGTTAGTGCATTTTTGTTGTAAGGGTTAAAGAAAAGAAATAATGATTTAATAATATTTTACTTAAGAAAGGCTTGTATAAAGATATGGTGTTTTGGTTTTGAAAGGAGAGATTATACACGGTGTGAACATTTAGGAAACATGGGAAGTTACAAATAAAAAGTTTGGCAACACTTTATAATGATTAATAATGTTAGGTTGCAGTTATAAAATTTAGTTTAAATTAAAACCAAAATAAAATCAAACAATTTAATGATTGGATGGCATGAAAAAAAGCCTCAGCATCTATATTAAGTTTTTACATGTTATTCATTTTACAATCAACTTCTTAAATACATGGAGTGGAGGGCCACTAGGATAATTTAAAGAAAACTAAGGGGATATACGGGATTTAAAATGAACGTTGTATGTGAACCATAAGAGTGTGGAAAGAATTTGTTTTATCATGCTGATACTGGTTATAGAAGAGGAAAAGAAAGGACGTGATTTTCGCAGAACGAAAAATTTATTTAAAAATTAAAAGCAACGACGAAATTTATATACGGAGTGGGGAACGTCTACCAAGGGAGATTAAAATTTAGGGGTTTATGGTACGCCAAAAAATTTGATTTGAATGTTTGTTTAAAATTAAACAAATAAAAAGAATTAATTTTAATCAGGTGGAGAAAAACATAAAAAGGAATTTTAAACGGAGATGTACAAACAGATCTAAGAGATCTATATCCCTGAAACAACCTTTCCAAAGTCAAACATTAAAAACATTTCCTGGATAAACCGCCACTAACATGGCAGGAGAACATTATGAGGAGCTGCCTCTGAGAGATGGGGAGAAACCATAGTCATCTTAGGTTTAGCAATTTAGTGCCCAGTATAATTTACTGAAGTTTAGAATCTTTGCAGTTGGACTACTACAAACAACGTTGTAGATTTTAGGGAATGCTAAGTCGAGTCAAATTAAAACGATTAGTGCAATAATCACTTGTTTAGTGCAACAACTCTTAGGAGTTGGCTTGTTGACCTGGGTAAAAGTGACTTGGTCTTTGGCCAGTAACAGACTCTGATCTACATCACCCAATCTAAATCCATGTTGCTGTAAATAGCTGCTGATTCGAGCATTCCATGCTCTAGGTGCCTGTTTCAGCCCATATAAAGCCTTTTTTAGCTTATATACATGTGTAGGAAAGTCTAGGTGAACATAGCCTTCAGGTTGATCCATATATACTTTCTCAACCAAATCACCATTCAAGAAAGCATTCTTGACATCCATTTGCCATAATTTCTAACATTTGCATGTTGCCAAAGCAGTTACAGTTCTGGCTGTTGTCATTTTATCCACTGGACTAAAATTCTCCTCATAGTCAAGGCCATACTGCTGCACATAACCTTTTGCAACCAGCCTGGCCTTATAGCATTCTAACAAACCATCTAACTTGCACTTAATCTTGTACACCCATTTGTAGCCAATGGGGACTTTGCCTTCAGGCAACTCAACCAATTCCCATGTCTCATTTTCAGCTAAGTCTGCATGCTCCTCATCTAAGGTAGCACACCAATTATTATTTGTAACTGCATCATCAAAATTTGTAGGTTCTTTGTAACCTCTCACACTAGCCATATATGCATAATGGCGGGCTGAATAACTAGTGTATGTAAACCTTTCAATTGGTTTTTAAACTCTCTCAAATCTCTGTAATTGTGGCTCACTCTGAGCTTGCCTCTCATGAGGCGGTACATAATGACTCTACCTTGCTTCAGGTGTCATAACAAACGGAATACCCAACTCACTATCCAAACTGTCACTATTAGATGACTCATAACCTATTGTAAGTGGACCTGTCACATCCTCAAGCATCTTTTCTTTTCCCTTATCCAATCTCCCCCTCACTGATATATTCGTGTCAGTGGACGTAGGAATACGACTCCGCAAGCGTCCTGACCAAGAACTTACTATAGGTGACCCTTCACCTATGGGACCACTCATAGATGTACTCATTATAGGTGTATTTTTAGCATTACTTGTGATGGCTAATCCATCAGTAGCCACTACAAAAAGATTACCATACCATGATGCCAACTCATTAAAAAAAAAACATCTCTGCTAATAAATGTCTCATGTGTAGATGGTACATAACACTTGTAAGCTTTCCGATCTTGTGCATAACCAAGGAACACACTCTCGTTAGCTTTAGGATCCAATTTCTTCTTCTTTCCATCAAGAACATGCACATATGCAATGCTGCCAAATACCTTCAAGTGTGAAATATCAGGTTTATGGCCATACAACCTCTCATATGGAGTTACATCATGAATCCCTGCTGTAGGGGTTCTATTCAGCACATAGACATCACACACTACAGCTTCAACCCAATAACCATTTGCATTAGGAGAAATATGGACTCTCTTTTTTACCCCTTAAGGAGTGAATAAAGAAATATAGGCCTAACCAATGTGATGGGACCTAAAATGGGTCGGCACCGGCTATGGCAATAGCCGGACCTCATGCTCATGACACACAAACACCCTCACGGCCTCCCGGACCAGGAGCATCAATCTAATGCTAAAGGACAAACTGCCCTAAAGCCTAATCTATGTGTTTATAGTTTATAGTCCAACGTTTTCCTTAAACTCCTCAGAGGGAGAACCCATACACATTGGCAATGCGACGATCACACACATGGAGGCAACCTCTCGGTAGAAACACCGCCGCCCCACTGCAGCTCTCCTACATCGCACAGATTGGCCCCTTGATGCGCTGCTCAACATATAACACAAACGAACACAAACTCCTCTCTTTTATATTTCTCGTATTTCCAGGAGATATACTATGTGTCCTTACTAAACAGTCCCTTAGGAAACCGACCCTCTATCCTACAGCAAGGAATAACCTCACACTCTCATTCGTGGGTCAAATTCCTAAGAAAACAATTGCTATGCAGTCCAGGAGCTTTTCCTTTGATACCATGAACTATGCATAGTACATAATGTGAATGGTTTAGTGCACAAACTGAAGAAAATCAGCATTATTCCTCATGCGAAACCAATCTTTTCATGATTTCCATGCTAACGTTTATGTAATGAGAATAGACACCGAGCCTTACGCTCATGCTGCCTTTCCCTTTATTTTAAAACAACGTCCTATAGGCATGATGCAACACATAAAATAGATTTTAATTTATATTTTGATGCTCAACCTCCCCTCTCATCCTACCGTGTAATGTTTTGCATTCGTTGATAGGTGAAAAGGTCATTTTATGTGTATTTCCTTACAAAGAAAGCAATAAACACGAACGAAAACATAGAAAAGAGGGTAAACTGAGGCCAACCTTATGCTCTACCTTCATTATACATTGCACAAACACACATGTAATTTTTTAAAATTTTCCTTTTACCGTTTCTTAATTTTCTCCCTTTTAAAATCCATTTTTCACCATTTTTTGGTATTTTTCCTCTATTTTTTTCAATTAAAAATGACTAGAAATTAAGATTGATTGTGGGATGTGGCCCTTAGGTTCCTTGACAGCAAAATTTCAAGTTTTGTTGGCATTATGTCTCATATTTCCCATTTACTTTGGCAAAAAACCCCATTTTACCCCTTAAACGAGTGTTTTATGGGTTTTATAACATTAATTTCAGCCATATCACTTATGATTTTCTGATTTTCTGATTATAAACTATTGAAACTCATAGCAAACAATATCATAATGCACAATCAACCCATGGGAATAATGTTTCATCAATCAAATAGCATAAAAACTCATTTTTTCTTCATAAAAATTGAATTACCGCTTAGGTTTCGTGTCTCGGGATCTCAGTTTTGGTGCAGGACTGCGGGTCAGCCCTCATTCAATGTCCAACATCTTCATAATCAGCGATCTTCATGGCTACATCGACCCGGAAGCAATCCGGTCCCAATCGGACAAGGTTTCCTTCATCATTTTTCATTTTCCTCTTGCACACAAGAACAACCCCTTAAGGGAGAGAGAGGGAGGAGAGAGAAAGACTAGAATTGGCTCTTCTCATTCAGGCCACCATTGGACGGGTGAAGGATAGCGATATGATCAGCAGGGAAGGAGTAGTTTGGGGGTATGATCGGTTGTGTGGGTTATTTGCAGGCTACAATCTCCATCTCCCCCAACAATGGGTGCAATTTTCGGCATGATGCAGGCGACGTTTTTCTTCATGCTCTCTCTCTCCACGATTTCTTGTCAAGTTTCATGTTGTATAAAATTTTTGGGGGACTCCCAAAGGTCACTAGCCGTTTGGCCCAAAGTTGTCCACCTCTTGATATCTTGACCGGTTTCTTGGCCATTTTCCCGTCCGGGCTCCGATTTGAGTGCTGTAAATTTCTAGGTGTCGGGCTTGACATCCCGCATTGGCTAGCAACTCGTGGCAAACTGCACAGCAGCCTGAAAAATTATCAAAAATCAACAAGTGTCGATCGGGCGCCTTTTAAGAGTCCTATTTCACTTGGTGCTTAAAATCGCCCTAGTTGGAGCCACCGCCTTCGATGTTGAATATTTTTCCCCTAAATTCCAGATTTTTTGGCAAATTTTAGGCACATCCCGGGCTCAAAAATCCGCTCTCATTGGCGACCATGGGATAGACAACTCAGCTCGTCAAATCCCATAATAGATCTGCACAAAACAACCAAAGGAAGCATCAAGCTGATACAAAATAGATACATACTAAAATATAGCACAATGCTCACCCTACCCCCTGACAAAACCAAGGCATGAAATCCACAAGGAGTAGGCCTAGCATAATCTGATAGAAGGTCCGAAGCTAGTCACTAATCAACTGCTCCAACACGACCAAACTAAAAAGAACTATCAAAGAAGTCGCCCTAAGTGGTGGTCTGAACTACCTACCTAACTAAGGACAACAAAACCAGGAGCTCCTACTAGGTGAGGACTCCTATAGCCTGATCAAGAAGTATTCTCTTTTAACACATTTCTTCTTTTAGATTTTTATGTCTCCATACTTGGGCATGTAAAAAGGAGGGAGCTGAGCGTAGTGACCCAAGGAGAACAGGGCATCGGCCTTAGGTCCTATCTCGTTACCCAAGAACCTACCAAGCCCTCGCAAGGCGACACTTAATCCTTTTCTGATGCTCACTTTTATTTTCGCTCCAACCTTCCTGACTTTCTTCTTTTCCAACAAGACGCCACCCCTAGGAAGACAAGGCATCGGCCCCGGGTCTGACTCGTCACCAGGAACCTACCAAGCCCTTGCTAGGCGATGATCAACTGCTTATAAATTTTCCTTTCTTTTCTTTTTTATTTTTATAGGGGTTAGAACCCCTTTTTACACACATCTGTATATATTTATTGTCTTTGAGATATTCAGGGTTTCTTTTCTCTTATATCATCATTATTTTCCTTCTGGCAAGCTTCTCTAACTACCTCACAACTGACAAAAACTCCTAGAACGGCTACCTAGCAGGCTAGCAGAACAAGGTTACTAGGACTCCCTTCTAAAACAGGTCTTGTGCTACCTGACAATGTCTTTATAGGAGGCAACGACTACTCAGACCTCCCTCAGATATATCTAACCTAAACCTCGGGACTTCATGCCTTGGACTTTGGTTCCCAACAAGAAAAGAAAATCACCTACAAGTACACAAGCACAGAAAGCATAAAACACGATACTCATGAAAGGAGAGATATCACCTAGATAGGGCCACGAGAAGCTTCCGTGCAACACAGGCTCCTTCCAAGCTCTTCTTTGAACCTGTCTAGCACAAGACTAAAACAAGAAACCATTAATCGCACTTGCACTAAACGGACGATTGGCTCTCTTGGCCTAACGAAATAAAACACTTCACTACAAAAACTGATCGGCCCTCTTGGCCTAATGAAATAAAATGTTTAAAACCTCGTAAAACGGGTCCTCTTGGCCTAACGAGATAAAACAGAATAGCACCTACACATCCCTCCCTGAAATAGTACAGATATACAATAATATGCTCCTTTCCAAGGAGGAAAAACAGGCTCGCAGCCCTAAACTAAATGCATAAGGTTATGACCCATCCCTCCTGCATATATAGTAAGAGGTGTATGCATAACATGTTGTCTAATCAGCCTATGGGCGTAGGATAACAACGGTAGATTGGTCTTGACTACTCTTTGCATCACCCATATCAACCATCGTCTGCCATATATTGCATGCTGCGATAACATTCTCCACAAGCGACTAGGTCCTGTCTCATTATTGATGGCAATATCCAAACTAGGACCGCAGTTAAAGAAAAGGTCTTCTTCATAAGCAAGACCTGCCAGTGAATCCGCAAACTGATTGAAGTAACATGGAATTAGCTGAAAAGACACTCTCTCAAACTCCTCAAGTAGGGTCATCGCAATTCGATGATACATACAAAGAATGGGATTCCGCACTGTGTATGTCCCATCTAGTTGATTCAAGATCAATTGGGAATCCCCTTTTACTAACAACCGATGAATACCACCTTGTTTGGCAATATGCAGTCCCATAATCAAGGCTTTATACTCTGCTATATTGTTAGTGAATCCTACCCCAAGATAAGCAATTAACTTCATTGTAACTCTACGTTGGGGATCTCAGATTACTACTCCAACACTCCCTTTTTTATTAGGGCCCCTGGACGCTCCGTCAAAATATAATTGTACGTCCACAATGGGTTTACACAGCCTGCCATCACGAACTCCTCTATTCGTAATTATGATAGTCAAAATTCAGCATATTCAGAGGATGAACTAACAGCTCCATCCCACCTTCTTCATTGAACTCAATAGGGATACTTGTCAACAGTTGTAAGTAGTGATGGCAGAAGACTTTGATCTCCCACACAAAGGTCCCGTCTTCTTGCTCAATCACATTGTATCCTTTGCTCCACCAGATGAGTTTTCCTTGATGGTATCTCTGCTCCAAATAAGGAATTATCCACCCCATCAACCAGCTTTAAGCTCTTTTGCAGGTCTCAAATCATCCCCAGCATGGACTTGCAATGCATTTTCCTATATTAGCATACTTAAAAATAATAAGGTTTAATCTTATTAAGATTAACATTATTGTTAAACTCTACTCCCTGCAGATCAGCTAGTAGAGCCGTAGACCTGTTTTTCCCTATCCTAACAATCTTGTAGGGGCCGTCCCATCTAGGTTCCAGCTTCCTTGGAAACAACTCCCTACGCGCATCATAATACAGAACTAATTGCCCTTTTTTAAAGGTATATTTCTTTGCTCTAAGGTAGTGCAACTGCTTCATTTGACGTTTAGCTACCTCCTGGTATAATAAGCTCTGCAATTTCAATTCATCCAGGTGGTCTATGGTCGTGAAACGTTCAAAGAGGGAATCCTCTTCTCCCAAAGAGTGGTTAATTGCAAACCGTATGGTTGGCAGCTCGATTTCAAGGGGTAACACACACTCTTCCCCATAAACCAATTTAAATGGAGTATGGCTGGTAGCTCGCTTCAACATTGTATTGTACACCCATACTGCCACATACAACTTCATGTCCCAGTCTCATTTCTTCTCAGAGACTATCTTAGACAAGATACCCACAAGCTGCTTATTAGTACTTTCAACTTGCCCATTTGCTTGCGGATTATAAGGGGTTGTTTTATTATGCTTGATTTGCCAAGCTTCAGTCAAGATTTTGATCACTTTATTCAAAAAGTGGGTTCCACGGTCTCCTTTGGTGGACCGAAACGGCAGATAATCTGCTCTAAAAGGAAACTTGTAGTCTGTTTTGCATTGTCTTGCCTCGTTACCTGTGCTTCTGACCATTTTGTAAAATAATCAGTTGCTACTATAATGTATCTCTTCTAGGTAGTAGACGACGGGGTGATAGGACCCACAAAATCAATGCCCCACTTCTCAAATGGAAGGATAGCCATGATAGGCGTAAGTGGCCGTTTCCTATTCTCTTTGCTGTCATGTCTTTAATAGGTATCACATCTCTTAACACACTCAAAAGAATCTTGGAAGATGGACGGCCACCAATATCCAGCTCTTAAAGCTTTCTGTGCCGTCAACCATCTCGCAAAGTGCCCTCCACATGCAGAGTCATGGCACTCTTCCAAGATGAAAGGAACCTCGTCAGGCATCACATATTAGCGATATATATCATCAACACCCTGCCGATATAGTGTTCCTGCGATCAAGGAAAACTTCAAAGCCTGTTGTTTGATTTTTCTCTTTTCCAATTTTGATAAACCAGCTCCAATCTCTCCTGTTGATAGATAATGCGTGATAGCAGCATACCAAGATGGAATAGAAGCTGTATCAATTTTAAACATTGCATCAATATCACTTCCTTCAACCAAAGTCTCTTTTGGCTCCCTGAAATCCACAAGGCATTCCACAATACCCTGCAACCTCGGTGGCTTACTCTTAATCTCATAATCAAACTCCTGCAAAGTGATTAACCACTTTGCCAGATGATCAGGCGGCTGTAGCTTGTTCATAAGCAATCTAAGCCCTTCTGCCTTCATATAGAAAACTACCTTCTCATAGAGGATATAGTACTTGAATTTTTTAGACCCAAAGAACATCTCAAGACACAACTTCTCCATGTAGGTATAGTTGATATCTGAAATGCCCAATTTTCGACTAGCAAAAGCTATCGGATGATACCACTTTTCCTCCCAAATTTGGGCTAAACAGCAGCTGATACTATGCATGGTGGTTGCTGAAAATATATAGAACATCTCGCCTCTTTTAGGTGCTTTTAAAATGGGTGCTTTTACTAGATCCTATTTCATATCCTCAAAAGCTACCTTGCAAGGGTTGCTCCATTCAAATAGACAGCTAAATGATAATAAATTTGTTAATGGCAATGTCTTTTCTGCCAAGGCATTTATAAACCTCCAATAGTACCCTATCGATGACAGAAAGCTATGCACCTCTTTCGGAGTGCATGGTGGACTCATAGCAACTATAACCTTAATCTTTTCAGGGTTAGTTGCGATCCCTACTAAACTAACCACATGGCTCAGCAATAATCCATAAGGCACTCCAAAGACACACTTCCATGGGTTAAGAGCGATACAAAATTGTCTGCAGTGCTCAAAGCACTTTCTCAAAATAATCAACATCCTTTCCCTTACAGTGGCTGTCCCCAGGTCATCAATAAATACTTTCAACTCATCTGGTGAGATGTCACCAAAGGTCTTGTCTGCTGTTCATTGCCATGATCCAGGTGCATTGCACAAACCAAAGGCCATCACATGGTACGCAAAAGTACCAAAGACAGTAATAAAAGTTGTTTTCAACTTGCTCTCTTCTGCAATTGCCATCTGGTTGTAACTTGCAAAGAATCCATGAAAGAATATATTTCCCTACCTACTAATTGATCCAAAATCTAGTCAATAAATGGCAATGGGTAGTAATCCTTAACCGTCTGCTTATTCAGCTCTCTAAAATCTACACATAGTCGGATCTGGTTATTTTTCTTCTTCCTGATAACCATTGGTGAACACCATTCCGTGTGTTGTAAAGGGAAGATTAAACTAGCTTTCCGTAACTTTTGTAACTCTTCAAATAGACCGTCCCTCAATTCAAAAGGCATACTCCTTACCTTCTAACGCACAAGACGACTTCCTTCTTTTATAGGAATAGTATGAACAGCCAAGCTGGGAGGAATGCCTCTCAGCTCATCATAACTCCAAGCAAAGATATCGCGGAATTCTTGAATCAAGGACATATAGTCCTCCCTTTCTGCTGAACTGAGCATGGAAACTAGTTTAATTGGCCGCGAATCATGCAACGTGCTAAGGTCTAACTCAATCACATCCATGTCTCTTATCCTATCTTGCGGCTCTATCAGCTCATTTAGAGTTATCTTATAAATATCCTCTATAGTGGACCCCTCTTTAGATTCATCACTGGATGATGTCTCACTACCATATGGATCATCTACTGTTTCTAATTTAGTAGAGGATAAAGGATCTCTCTCACTCTGAGGAGACTCAGGGTAAGCATTGACTATTACTCGATTAGCACCTCTACCCAGAACCACTCAACCAGCGGGTATATCAACTTGACAATGTGTTCGTAAGATCCAAGGCTTGCCTAGCAAGACTCGGTAGCTAGGACGTCCTGCAAATCTGATCACCCTAAAGTCCAAGAAGCATTCTACACTTGCAATTGTAACATGGACTCTAGTTACACAACCTTCTGGTTGTCTTAAACTATCATCAGCCATTCTAAGAAGGGTGGAGCTATCTTTTTGGATGCCTAGACCCAACCTCTCCATCAACTCTGAAGTCATGATATTGACAGAGGATCCAATGTCTATGATAGCATGTTCCACTAATATTCCATCCACATATGCTGGAATCCTAGGGCAATTCTTTTCATCATGATCAAACCAATCTTCCCCTAATCGTGCTATACCCAAAGGTTCTACAATATACCCAATACGCAAGATCTTCTTGAATTCCTTGTGTACTCCTGGAGATAATTTAATCAACTGTAAGAGGTTTACATCTGGTTTGACTTTGCAAAGAGAACTTGCTAAATCAAAATCATGATAGGTAGTCAAAGCTTTCTTTTCTCGCCAAACCATTCTTTCTTTTGGTCTCGGGACCGGCTTTGGTGCCTCTCTTTTAGCTCTTGCCTTCTTTCTTGGCACTTCCTCATCCTTCTTAGGATCGACTTTTTTGTCAGCAGGCCTTAGAGGTCCCCCTTCCACACCAGGATTCTGGACTTGTGTCCCCTTATCTCCTTGCTTAGGGTTTCCCTCAACCGGTTTTGCATTATCTTTATCAACCTCTTTAGCCTTTTGGCCTCTTCTCACGGATCTTAGGTTAGAGGTTTCAACATCATTGACGCGTACAGCCTCGATAAGGCTGACTCCATTGCCTTGTGGCAACTCTTCTATAGTGGTCTTTCCCCTTTGTAGTATTCATCTTGGTCCATCATTTTGCTGCAGGTTATTACCTTGCGCTCTATGATTAACTGGACCTGGCTGTTTACTCCCTTGTTGGAGGGAACTGATCTTACTCCAACATGTAGCAGCTAAGTGGTGGCCCGACTTTCCACAAATATCACATTTAACATTTGGACAGTTTCTAGGGAAATGTTGTCCGCCACACCACTTACAGCTGAATCTTGAGGGTCCATCCTCTTCAGAGTGTCAACTCCCTATCAAATTCTAATGCTTCTTCAAGAAATTGACATCAACAGCTATTTGTCGATATTGTTCAGAAATCATGTCAGTGTAGTGCTTCATCATGTCCTTAACTTCGCCAAGGACATTAGATGCACTCGCCTCATAGCCTTGATCGTCTATCCGTCGTTCCATCGGCCTAACAATTTGATTGGGCATTGGTTGTTGACTCACAGGAACAACATTAGAATTTGAAACTTGGCCTCCAACATTTGGTGGAGCCAAACTGACTAGCCATAGGCATAGTCACACTGGGAGGAGTTGGCAGCAGAGGTACATTTTGAACCATGCTTCCTCTCCTAGTAGGATTAGTCATAGGCATCCCTTGACTTCCATTTGTCAATGGTAGATTGCCTCCAGGTACTAAACCCACATTAAGATTTATTCGAGAGGAGTAGGCCGTTTGTAATCGTGCTTCTACTCCTTCGGACCATGCAATGCAGTGCCTATATAAGCCAAATCCACACTGCTCAATTGTACCTGAATATTGAAATCCAATCCATGCAAGAAGTATTGCAATTGGATAGCCGACGGAATAGGAATGTAAGTTTGTAACTTACGAAACACTTCCTTAAGCTTCTTGGCATACGCTTTCACATTCTCATGGGGGTCTTGGCGCGTTACATTCAAAACACACAACCAGTATTGGCCACCCCTTTCAGGAGCATATTCTCCTCGAAAAGCTGCATAAAATTGATCGATTGTGGTTATGGTTCCAGACTCTATGCTATGATACCATACTGCAGCCCTTCCTTTTAACGTCATGTTAAAGAACATCATGAGATGTCCCTCATCTTGGATGCGATAATTAAACATTAATATTTGGAATTCACAAATGTGAAACTCCGCATCTTCTTCAGCTAACCCATTAAAAATGCGCAAAGGAACTCTTAAAGCTGGCAAATCTGGCGTCCCTGTAGGAATTGCAATGGGTTGTGCCATGGCGACAATCGGATTAACAATAGGAGATTGGACTGATGGACTCACACCCCCACCTGAAGTGGGTAGACTTGGTGGAAAAGAGGAAGAACTTACGCTTCCTCCTGCACCTAAAGGACTATGTGCAACAGTTGGGTTACTAAGACCACTGCCTCTTATGCGTACCAGGCTACTCCTTTGAGGAGAATAACGACTTACAATCTCCAACCGTTGTCTAGCCCTCTCAGCACGTTCTGCTTTTTGTATTTTAGGTTGACGGTCCTTGTCAGAGGACATAAACCAACTTTCTTGGTCCCTAAAAACCTAGATTCGAGAACCACCACTTATTGGTAGCTCCCGGTAAACGCACCACTGATGGGACCTAAAATGGGCTAGCACTGGCTATGGCACTAGCCGAACCTCATGCTCATGACACACAAACACCCTCATGGCCTCGCGGACCAAGAGCGCCAATCTAATGCGAAAGGACAAACTGCCCTAAAGCCTAATCTATACTTTTATAGTGTATAGTCCAACATTTTCCTTAAACTCCTCAGAGGGAGAACCCATACACATTGGCAATGTGACGATCACACACATGGAGGCAACCTCTTGGTAGAAACACCACGGTCCCACTGCAGCTCTCCTACATCGCACGGATTGGCCCCTTGATGCACTGCTCAACATATAACACAAACGAACACAAACTCCTCTCTTTTATATTTCTCGTATTTCCAGGAGATATACTATGTGTCCTTACTAAACAGTCCCTTAGGAAACCGACCCTCTATCCTACAACAAGGGATAACCTCATACTCTCATTCGTGGGTCAAATTCCTAAGAAAACAATTGCTATGCAGTCCAGGAGCTTTTTCTTTGATACCATGAACTATGCATAGTGCATAATGTGAATGGTTTAATGCACAAACAGAAGAAAATCAGCATTATGCCTCGTGCGAAACCAATCTTTTCATGATTTCCATGCTAACGTTTATATAATGAGAACAGACACCGAGCCTTACGCTCATGCTGCCTTTCCGTTTATTTTAAAACAGCGTCCTATAGGAATGATGCAACACATAAAACATAATTTAATTTATATTTTGACGCTCAACCTCCCCTCTCACCCTACCATGTAATGTTTTGCATTCGTTGATAGGTAAAAAGGTCATTTTATGTGTATTTCCTTACAAAGAAAGTAATAAACACGAAAAGAAACATAGAAATGAGGGTAAACCGAGCCCAACCTCATGCTCTACCTTCATTATACATTGCACAAACACACATGTAATTTTTTGGAATTTTCCTTTTACCGTTTCCTAATTTTCTCCCATTTAAAACCCATTTTCACCATTTTTAAGTATTTTTTCTCTATTTTTCAATAAAAAATGACTAGAAATTAAGATTGATTGTGGGCTATGGCCCTTAGGTTCCTTGACACCAAAATTTCAGGTTTTGTTGGTATTATGTCTCATATTTCCCATTTACTTCGCCAAAAAACCCTATTTTACCCCTTAAAAGCGTGTTTTACGTGTTTTATAACATTAATTTCAGCCATATCACTTATGATTTTTTGATTTTCAGATTATAAACTGTTGAAACTCATAGCAAACAACATCAAAATGCACAATCAGTCCATGGGATCAATGTTTCATCAATCAAATAGCATAAAAACTCATTTTTTCTTCATAAAAATTGAATTACCGCTTAGGTTTCGTGTCTCGGGATCTCGGTTTTGGTGCAAGACTACGGGTCAGCCCTTATTCAATGTCCAGCATCTTCACAATCAGCAATCTTCATGTTTACATCGACCCGGAAGCAATCCGGTCCAAACCGGGTAAGCTTTCCTTCACCATTCTTCATTTTCCTCTTGCACACAAGAACAACCCCTTAAGGGAGAGAGAGGGAGGAGAGAGAAAGACTAGAATTGGCTCTTCTCATTCAGGCCACCATTGGACGAGCAAAGGATGGCGATATGATCAACAAGGAAGGAGTAGTTCGGGGGTATGATCGGTTATGTGGGTTATTTGCAGGCTACAATCTCCATCTCCCCCAACAATGGGCGCAATTTTCGGCGTGATGCAGGCGATGAGAATAATGATTTTTTAAAACTCAACTTCGTCAACATCTTTGGGCTTCTTTGCAAAGAGAGCCATAGGTATATTGTCACTTTTTTTTGTTGCTCCATGGTTAAGTTTCAACTCATTTAGACAAAGCCTATGTAAGTTATATGTATGATTTGACTCAATATTTCTTTTGTTTTGTACTCTAGGAATTTGTCAGTGAAGGAACAATGGTCTTGTTATAAGTCAATTTCTTGTTCAACATCTTTGGTCTTCTTTGTGAAAAAAATTACAAATACAATGTTTTTTTTTTTTGCTCCATTTAAATTTCATTTCATTTGGAAAGAATATTTACAAATTATACACTTGCTGATAGGTAACTTTTCTATTTGGTTATCATAGATGTCTTCACAAAGGAAAAACATCAGTAACATACTTGCAGTGGAGGTCTTCAATAGGAAAGATAGTGGCAGTAATTGGATTTGTGATAAGTACTATAAGTTGGATTGGATTTTGATGCACCCAAGTACTCGAGGGAGTTTCAAGGTCAAGTGTAAGGATGTTGCAAACCCTAGCAATAATTGGAAAGGTAGAATTTTAGAGTTTAGAAAAGTGTTCAATGAAACAAGTATAGTAACAGAAGTGTTAATCCAACATGTTTATACGCACAAACAAATCTCTGCACACGACAAGAGCTACATTGCAAATTATAAACAAAATAGTACGTTTTTAAATTTGATCATTATTTATTCTTTTGCATCAAAGTTGTTTTTAAAAATCTTTGCAGTGTTCTAATTCAATCTTGTTTTACCGACAACTCTATATTCATCAACTTTGCATGAATGGCAAAATGTGGAATGTTTGAGCGGCAAGATACATGTTTGGCATGAAGACATAGGTTCTTTGATCTATGATAATAACTTTGCAAGTCAACTTGCAACTCAAAATATCTTTTTTTATAATTCATTGTATGTAGTAGAAAGCCAGAGATCATAGCATGTCATATTATCGCCACTACCTAGTGGTGAATGGTTGATTGGTAGCTTAGAGTTGTTAGGATCATGTAAGTCCCAGATACAATCTGACATCAATAGTGCTACAAAACACACCACATGCTTGAAAGATGTGCATCTTAGTTGGTTTATTCAATTCTCATTGTTTGCACATTTGTTTGGTTCATGTGATGTTTTGAAGAAAATAAAGATTACTTATCGATGCAAGCGTCCATCCGAGGAATGGATGAGTCAGCTATTGGGTGAGTCTTGGCAAGTCAAAAGAACACATTTTGATGGGATAATTGAATGCAGGATCAACCAATCTGATCTCACATTTAGGTACATCTTTTTTACTACTTTGAATGCCTTGATTTAATTGATATAGGTCTTGCTTAGATGAATTGTTGTGTTATTCGCATTTACTTACCATTATTTTTGTTTTTATTATAGGTATTTCATCGCTAGACAAACTCTGTGCATTCGCTTTCGATATAGAAGATAACGACTTTTGCAAGGGGAGTGGATCAACTTGGATCAAGATACCCAAGATGAGACACATACAACTTTCATAGATACGGTTATCTTATGGAATGGTCATAATCCTTTTGTGGTCAGCACAGAGAGCCATTGGCCCATTTTTTTTCTGAGACAAAAAATCCAGTTAATGTCCAATGAGCCCCTCTGCAACTTCTATTTGAAGTTAGATAATAGAAATGTCAGGACTCGTAGTGAGCAATCCATGATATGTAAACAATGTGCTTCTCCACATATCCTTGAGATAGTGGAATCCTTGTAAATTTTTTTAAATAAAGAATGAATATAAATTTTTTAAAAACTTCTGAGTAATTTCAATTTAGATAATCTTAGTTTACTATGATCCAAGGATACGATAATACATACTGTAATTAGTCAATCGTGTTGGTTAAAACCATAATTAAATTGCAAGCTAGAGTTCTATAATCTATGCAACATTGTCTTTGCATAATGATATATTATAGCTCATCTCTTCTACTTATTTCTTAAAATTAAATATTAAATTGGATCCAAGGGATTTTGAAGATGTTTCATATTTCTTTTCTAAATTTTTTTCTATATTTTCTGTAGTTGGACTTGAATATACTCAATGATCCAAGCGAGGATATAATAATCTAGAACGAAGCATTTGTCTGTATGAGTAATTTTAATAGTTACTTTAAAGTATTGAAATAAAGAAACTAAGGTAAGAGTTTTAATTTGAAACTTTAGGGTTAAAAAAGAACATCTATTTAAAACCCTAGATACATAAAAGCTATAACTCCAAACTCATTTTCACTTTCATTCTCTACTTCCCTACACTTGTGCTCTCCTCCCTTCTCTCTTTATGTGCCATGGCTACCACTCTCGCCTTCGCCGCATGGATTAGCTCCACATGCTACGCACACATAGAATACCAAATATACCCTAGGTTTTGCATGACCTTGAGTCTAGAGAGCTCGCTTTTTACCGTAGACCCTAGCTCTAGTATACTTGCATTGTTTTGTGATGCGGCAAACCCTCTCACTTGCTCTATTCTGAACTTTGCTCTCAGATGGATTCCCACCGATTTTCTATATAGTTTACGTGCTGGATCAAGCCATGCAAAGGTAATAAATCAATCCCTTTTGCATGTGGGGAAATATCTCCGTGCCAGAGCAATGCCCACCTCATCCTAGGACCACGCCATGATGGATCTCATCAAGCGCGATGCAACATTTGCCATATATGTTTTGTGCATTGAGGTGCAAGAGGACAGTGAGGAAGACATCAACACACCCTCTCAGCCACATCTGGAGTATTTTGAGAGGGAGCCTAAAGAGATCACACTCGATCCGAGAGTAGAGGTAGCACAAAGCTTAGCCATTGTGCACCCACCTTCTTGCCCTGTTGAGATGCCGACAAGCGATGAGCCACCCCTCGCTTCTCTCCATGCTATCATCATTGAGGGGGTGGAATATTTACTTATGCAGGATGTACTAGAAATTTTGGAGCTAAGGAAAGAAGAGCTTTATTGTATCATGGTGTGTAATGCACCTGATGATTTTATAGATTTTGATGTACAAGATGCGCTAACACATGTTGATGAGGTGGCTTGATATGATGGCACGAGTGTCAATGACATCTCTGCCATTGTGAGGCATCCAAGAGAAGATTGATAATGTGGCACCACAGTATGAGATCTCATATGAGGATTTCAAGTGGTTGCAAGAAAGCATTTTTGGACCTCGACCTGACTACGCAGTACCTTCCCAAGAGAGAGATGAGGGTGGCCCAGTTGCAAGAGCACACCTAGAAGTTCCATTACAGCAACAAATAGATGATGCAGAGAAGGTAATGTTATTGGATTAATGTGTTAGATATGATCAATGCCCCACCCTCATTAGGTGCTACCAATGATCCATGATGCTCAAAGTTGTAAGGCCCCCATTATGAGGAGAAGCCAAATGTGAGCCCGGACATTGGTTGAGTCCTGACTTGTATATCAGATGAGGTCTATGTGACCGGATGGCAAAAAGGTGACTGTTGTGGGTCTAATCTTTGGGTTAGATGGAGTGGTTAAGCTGGTAGCAACTCGAGGCACATTGCATTGAGTTGTGTGGTAAGGGAGTTAAAAGGGGCCCCTATTGTGGGGTCCGGGGGCCGCGGAAGCGGCCCTTGGCTGGGGGGTCCCAGGGGGGCCAGCGGCCCCCCTGGCAGGGGTCCGGGGGCAGCGCCCCCGGCCCGATGGTAAAGGGAATATTCCCTGGAATATTCCCTGGCCGACTAGTGGAGGCTCATATGGTAGGTCGGGGTCAGCAGGCCGACCTAACGACCTTCGCGGGCTATAAAAGCTAAACCCCTTCGTAGCCATCTCTCACTCATCTTTCACCCAGTCAGAGTTGTTGTTCCAGCTAGCCTTAAGCTCTTCACCTATCTTCTGTCTAGATCGCCATCTAAGCTTCACACAGTGGAAGCGCACGGGTGGACAGAGCCATCTTTGTATCAGTTGTTTGGAGTTAAAGAATTTACTGATTCTCCTCTTATCTGTTGTGTACTCTCTATCTCTTTCTCAGATTCTGTTCGCTGCGCCATGTAATATTTTACATGGTATCAGAGCCCAGGGGGCTCTAGAGATCAGAGAGCGTGCAAGAGGCAAAGGCTTCAACAGTAAAGAGAAACGATGTCGACTCCGGGAAGCAGTTCTGGCGCATCAGGAAGCGGTGCAGGAGGTGGTGCTGCTATACCGACTATTCAAACACTGAGGATTCTTCCACCAACCTTCAGCGAAGGCAAGTTAGATGGTACAAACTACACCTTGTGGAAGTTCAAAATTACAACTATCCTTGATTCTTATGAGCTTCTGGAGACTGTGCTGGGGACTGACGCAGAACCACAGCCTACCCCCGACCCATCAAATCCTAGTGTGATGATTCCTCCGAATGCAGATCTTCTATGAGCTTGGAAACGAAGGAATGCAGATGCATTGTGTGCCTTAGTTACAAGCTGTTCTGACAGTGTTTTGACTCTGATTCATCATACAACCAAAGCATCAGAGGCTTGGAATATACTAAGGAGTCAGTACGAAACGCGAAACCAAACAAGGATTCAAAACTTGGAGAATCAACTAGCAGCGGAGAAGTTTGCTGAAGGAGAGATAGTTGAAGCATTCATCACTCGGATTAAGAATCTGCGCGACCAGATGGCTGGCGCTGGGATACAAAAGACTAGCGAAGAGCTAGCTCGGAGGTGTCTTCGAATTTGTCCACAAAAGTTTGATGGACTAGTAACTGCCCTTAATACTCAGGTGAGACCTCAAGCTTTGACTTTTGAGGAGTTTTGTGCATTATTAATGGAGGAGGAGTTGAGGCTGAAAGCCCGACAAGGAAGCAACAATGGAGATGCTGGATTCTCTGCCAATGCAAAAGGCAAAGGTGTTTCCTCCACCAAAAATGATGGTGACAAAAAGAAGAAGGGCGGCAAGAAGAAGTTTCAAGGAGAGTGCTTCTACTGTAAGAAGAAAGGACATGCAATTGCATATTTTCGTGTCAAGAAGGCAGATGAAAAGAATGGTACCCTTAAAAGTAAAGGGAAAGAGACAGCCAATACGGCTGAAGCAGAGTTGGAATTATTCATGGCGACCATTGAGGAAGTGTGCTCCTCGGCACAAGAAGAATCTACCACTAACTCTTGGGTGTTGGATAGTGGGGCCTCCTGTCACATGACCAACAAGAAAGGTCTATATAGTTCTATGCAGCCTCTACAAGAATCCATCACTGTGACGGTTGGAAATGATGCTAAATGCCCTACTGCGGGCACAGGTACTATTTCTTTTGTTGTTGCAAATGGTGAAGTCAAAAATCTTTCAAATGTGTTGTATGTTCCCGAAATCAGGAGAAATCTCTTATCAGTTGCTGCCATAATTGATCTTGGTCATGAAGTGAGGTTCAAGAAGATAGGTGCAGAAATTATTGATAGTGCTGGCACAATTGTTGGCAAAGGAGAAAGAAGGAACAACTTGTATGAGCTAAGTGCTCTTACAGCCACCGCTGGAGTGGGCACAAGTAAGCTTTGGCATGAAAGGTGTGGACACATTGGATTTGCAGTGTTGAAGGAGATGCAAAAGCAAGGTATGGTTGCTCACCTACCTACAATAACTAAATTGAAGGAACCATGTGAAGCTTGTATGATGGGCAAGAAACAAAGAAAGGCATTTCCACAAGAAAGCAAGAATAGAGCACAGGCTCCTCTAGAGTTGGTGCATGCTGACTTGTGTGGTAAGATGCCTACACAGGCCTTGGGGGGATCTTCTTATTTTATGTTGATTGTCGACGACTAGAGTAGGAAGATGTGGGTGTACTTCCTTCGTGATAAGGCTCAAGCTTTTGGAAAGTTTAAAGAATGGCTAATACTTGTTGAGAATGAAACAGGGAAAAGTGTGAAGAAATTTAGAACAGATGGTGGTGGTGAGTTCAACTCAAAGGAGTTTGAAGGCTTTTGCAAGAGCAAAGGGATCAAGCGTCAATTGACGACGCCTCACACACCTCAGCAGAACGGTGTTGTGGAACGCAGGAATTGCACCATTGTGGAGATGGCAAGATGCATACTAAAGGGCAAGGGATTGCCTAACCATTTTTGGGTTGAAGCTGTTAATACTGCAGTCTACATTCTAAATCGGAGCTATACAAAGGCTCTCAAAGGAAAAACACCTCATGAGGCTTACACTAGTAAGAAACCATCTGTCTCACATTTCAGAATTTTTGGATGTGAATGTTATGCACATGTTCCAGATGAGAAGAGAAACAAGTTACAACCAAAAAGCAGAAAATGTATCTTCTTGGGTTATAGTGATGAGCATAAGGCTTACAAATTATATGACCAAGAGGCAAAGAAGATCATCACGAGCCGTGATGTGGTGTTCAAGGAGGAGCCGCATACAGTGGAGGAAGAGAAGGCAAGTTCTTCCACTTTATCATCAAGCGAAGAAGTAGTCCACTATGAACCTGTCCCGAGAGCTATCCCTATCCTTAAGGAGGAGGAAGCCTCATCTTCAGATGATGAGGAAAAAGTTCACCAACCTGACATCACCCCACCGGAAAAGCCATTGCCGCGCTGGGTGAAGCAGCTCTATGACCACAATAATCCTATGCCTGCATCTGTTGAGGAGAAGGCAGACGGACCAAGGAGGTCTCAGAGAATAGAGGAGAAAAGGAGGGCTTCTGCTCACATAGTCAATATGGCCTTGATGGTTGAGATTATGAGAGAAGTAAAGGAGCCAACTGACTTAGAAGAAGCACTTGCAGATCCATCATGGAAGGCTGCTATGCAGGCGGAGTATGACAGCATAATGAAGAATGACACTTGGGAGCTAGTGGATCGACCAGCAAAGCGGAAGGTTATTGGCACCAAGTGGATCTGGAAGGTAAAGTACAAGGCTGATGGTACCTTAGAAAAGTACAAAGCTAGACTGGTTGCCCAAGGACTTTCACAAGTTGAAGGGTTTGATTTTCAAGAGTCATTTTTCCCAACTGCCAGAATGACCACTATTCGCATGGTACTTGCAGTGGCTGCCCATAAGAAGTGGCCAGTGTACCAAATGGATGTTAAGTCAGTGTTCTTAAATGGTGACCTCAAGGAGGAGGTGTACGTGGCTCAGCCACCAGGGTTTGAGGCCCCCCATTCTGAGAACAAAGTGTGTAAACTGAAGAAGGCATTGTATGGGCTGAAACAAGCCCCCAGAGCATGGTACCAGCGGATAGATAGGTTCTTTTTAAACCTAAACTTCAAAAGATGTGCCTCAGATGCTAACTTGTATGTTTACAGGGATGGTAAAAAGTCTGTAGTGATTGTCCTATATGTGGACGACCTTCTTATTACAGGTGACTATGAAGATATGATCAACCAAACTTGAAAGGCTTTGAGTTCTGAGTTTGAAATGACAGACTTGGGCTTGCTACACTATTGTTTGGGGATTGAAGTCTGGCAAGAGCCAGGAAATATCTTCATCTCTCAGAAGAAGTATGCATGGGAGATCTTGAAGGCATTTGGCATGACCGAGTGCAAGGAGATAGCTACACCTATGGAGGTGAATGCAAAGTTATCCATCGAGGATACATCAGCACCAGCAGACATTGGGAGGTATAGGAGGTTGGTCGGTAGTCTGATCTACTTGTGTAACACCAGACCAGATATCAATTTTGCTATTGGTGTTTTGAGCAGGTTCTCAAACAAACCTCATGAGAGTCATTGGAAGGCTGGGATGCGGGTGCTCAGATACTTGAAGAAAACTCTTGACTATGGTATCACATACAGTTTCGGAACTTCTCTTGTGGGGAACTGTGACTCAGATTGGGCAGGAGACATTGATTCCAGGAAGTCAGTTTCTGGTTATTGTTTCTCTTTGGGTTTAGGAATTTTCTCTTGGATTAGTAAGAAGCAACCAACAGTGGCATTGTCTTCTACCGAAGCAGAGTACAAGGCAGCTTGTTTTGCTGCATGTGAGGCCGTATGGTTGAGAAGGATTCTATGGCATATGGGAGTGCAGGATGAAGAACCAACTGTGCTGAGATGTGACAATTAGAGTTGCATCGCCATTGCCAAAAATCCAGTGTTTCATGCACGCACCAAACATATAGAGATCCAGTATCACTATGTGCGTGATTTGATGGAGGATGGGATAGTGGAATTGGTCTACTATCCAACAGAGGAGAATGGAGCAGATATCTTCACCAAAGCACTTACGAAGGATCTGCTTCAAGTTCATCTTTAGAGACTTGGCATTGGGCCGAGGAGATAGTTCACCTATGGGTGGACATTGAGGGGGGGTGTTAGATATGATCAATGCCCCACCCTCATTAGGTGCTACCAATGATCCATGGTGCTCAAAGTTGTAAGGCCCCCATTATGAGGAGAAGCCAAATGTGAGCCCGGACATTGGTTGAGTCCTGACTTGTATATCAGATGAGGTCTATGTGACCGGATGGCAAAAAGGTGACTGTTGTGGGTCTAATCTTTGGGTTAGACAGAGTGGTTAAGTTGGTAGCAACTCGAGGCACATTGCATTGAGTTGTGTGGTAAGGGAGTTAAAAGGGGCCCCTATTGTGGGGTCCGGGGGCCGCGAAAGCGGCCCGATGGTAAAGGGAATATTCCCTGGAATATTCTCTGCCCGACTAGTGGAGGCTCATATGGTAGGTCGGGGTCAGCAGGCCGACCTAACGACCTTTGCGGGCTATAAAAGCTAAACCCCTTCGTAGCCATCTCTCACTCATCTTTCACCCAGTCAGAGTTGTTGTTCCAGCTAGCCTTAAGCTCTTCACCTATCTTCTGTCTAGATCGCCATCTAAGCTTCACACAGTGGAAGTGTCAAGAATCGCGTGGTGGAGGAGATTGCTCAAGATGCTGCGCCGAACACACACAGAATGCACAAGGAGAAGCTCACTCAAGAGACAAGAAGAGAGATGGAGGCCAAAACGTTTTCTTGCTGATTTCTTCTTCCTCTTTCACACACTTCACAATGTACACAAAGTATAGATAAGATACAAGATAAAAGGAAAGTGGCCTACTAAGTCAAACAATGCATAACTGACTACACTAGTCGACTGGCGCTATAACTATGCCAGCTCTAAATAGGTGTAACAACCTGAATATAATAAGTAATGAGTCAGTGGCCATGTGAGAGTCATAATGACCACCGACGTGCTAAGTGTAGACATGTGGACCCATCTTGTTGAGATATCGAGCTCCACTCGTGATACGCCAGGGTGACCGTTGTGTATTTATGTCACCGACTTGTCAGTTGCAGACGCGGTTGGTACACCGCCCATGAATAATAGCTACATGATAGCTATCCTTATCTACTCTAGTTCGTGGCTCAGTTAGTATGCCACCTTAGTTAGTTGAGTTTGGTTTGAGACCCATATATAGGGTTCTTCTATTTCTTTGTACTAGAGTTCTTTTGGCTTACACAACTAAGAAGAGAAAAATTGTTTTCAGCCTCCACCCTTGTGTGTCTTCCCCCATTGTGCAAGCAAGAAAGCTTCAAGCGAGACTCCTTCCTTCTCTCCCACAATCTTGACATGGTATCAGAGCCTTGTTCGTGGTAAGGAGCTCAAGAAAGCAAGCCAAGCTCGCGGTGTTTTGGTAAGAGGAGCAGTGTTGCTTTCATTTTCTGTTTTGGGAGCAGATCTCTGCAGGTAGCACAGCCGGAAAGTGCAGGAGTGTATTGTCTCAGGTTGAGACGCCCTTCGCGGTGAAGCAAGAGGGCAGTATATGCTGCGGGAATGGGCTTTAGCCCTCGGCGACCTTGTTTTTTTGATTTGAGGCCATTTCGGGGCCTGTTTTGGAGGCGGCAGTTTTCTGCACGCACTCAGGAAAAGGCCCAGTTTTATGATGTGCAGCCACTGTTCTACAGGTCGGTGAATAGTTACTGTAAAAATTGCTTTGTATGCTTGTGCGCAGAGACATTGGGAGTTACAGAATCATCCCTGTTGCCTGTTGATGCAAAATCATCACTAGGAAGTGACTGTGTGGTCAAATACCACTTTCGCCAGTTTTGCAGATTTTCCCTTGTGAGGGTGAAGCTGTGGTTTTTGCAGTGACAGAATTTTTTGCACTCTTCTGTAATGGCATCTGATTCTCTTTCACAGATTGTCACTGAAAAGCTTGACAAGAACAACTTCCAAGCATGGAAGTTTAGAATGACGAATTTCCTTATGGGAAAAGGATATTGGGAATTTGTTGCAGGAAATGAAGAAGAACCAGTTCTTCCTGATGTTCCCAATCAACAGCAAATGCAGGCATTTAAAACATGGCATGAGAGAGCCAGGAAAGTTATGTACTGGCTATCTATCAGCATTTCAGACTCTATGATTGTGCATATTCAGGATGCAAGTACGCCAAAGGAGGCATGGGATACTTTGTCAAAAATGTATAGCACAAATACGCAAGCCAGGAAAATGCAGCTCAAGCAAGAGTTGCACAATGTGCAAAGAGAAAGTATGAGCATCAACGACTACCACATGAAGGTGAAGAAGATTGCAGATGCACTTGCTTCCATTGGGTCGCCAGTGGAAGATGATGATTTGGTTTCCGTGACCTTGAATGGCCTAGGAAAGGATTATGCACAGTTCCGAACATCCATTTCTGTCCGTGAAAGATTTCCTGATTTTGAGGAGTTGATTGCTCTTCTAATTTCTGAGGAGCAGAGAAATGGTGGTGCATCTTCTTCAGGAGGAACTTCAAAAGAAGCTGTCTTCTACTCAAATGCTGGAAGAGGTAGAGGCAGAGGTAGAGGAGGCCGATTTGGAGGCCGTGGCAGAAATCAGAATATGCAGCAAACTCAAGAAAACCAGTCCTATGGAGGAGGACGTGGTAACTCTAGAGGCAGGGGGAGCCAAAGAGGTCGTGGTAGATGGCAAAGAGGTCAAAATGCAAACAGTAATGTTGAATGCTACTACTGTGGTAAAATGGGTCATATGGCTAAAGACTGCTATAAAAAGCAGAATGACATCATGAATGGAAAACTGCAACAAGGGAATTATGCATCTTCTAGCAGACAGGGTGATGACAGAAATGAGCATTTGTTCATGGTGCAGCACATGAACAATTCTGTGACAAGTGCAGAAGAAAGCAATGATGTATGGTATGTTGACTCAGGTGCATCAAACCACATGACAGGTCATGTAGAATGGATGGAGGATGCAAGGAAAATGGAAAAACCAGGATTTGTGGAGACTGGTGATGATACTGCACATCCTATTGTGCAGATTGGAGAAATTCCCTTGTCTATGCAGGATGGGAAAAAGAAATACCTGTCCGATGTATTTCATGTCCCGAATATCACCAAGAATCTGGTTTCTGTCGGTCAAATGGTTGAGCAGGGCTTGCAGGTCAGATTTAATCCTCATGGATGCTTTGTTGAGGATATGAAAAATAAAGGTCGCTTGATAGCAAAAGGAAAGAAGAAGGGCAGAATGTTTACGTTGGATGCAGACATGTCTGAATTGAGTGCAGCAATGTTTGCACATGGGACCGGTGTAGTTGCAGATATTGATATCTGGCATAAACGCATTGGTCATGTTAATGTACAGCGACTTAAATCAATGCAGGCCCAAAATATTGTTGCAGGATTGCCAAAATTCAAGGTTGCAGAAATGCATAAGGTATGTGAAGCCTGTCAGTTTGGAAAACAGGCAAGGAAACCATTTCCTAGACATGTTCAAGAGAGTGAGAAGCCATTGGAATTAATCCACTCTGATGTGTGGACTACTAAAGCTACATCTCTTGGAGGTTGTCATTATTTTGTCACTTTTATTGATGACTATAGCAGAAAAGTTTGGGTGTATTTTATGAAAAAGAAAAGTGAAGTTTTTGGGCATTTCAAAACCCTTAAAGCTATGGTTGAAAAAGAAACAGGTTTGCAAATAAAATGCCTAAGGTCAGATGTAGGGGGAGAGTACCTCTCAAATGAGTTTGCAAGGTTCCTGCAGGAGCATGGTATAAAGCAGCAATATTCATGCAGTTATAACCCACAACAAAATGGAATTGCAGAAAGGAAAAACAGGCATATTGGAGAGGTATCTCGTGCCATGCTCAATGAAAAAGACTTGCCAGATTTTTATTGGGCTGAAGCAGTTGCTACAGCAGTCTACATAATGAACAGGACTCCCACTGCAGCAATACATGGAATGACTCCAGAGGAGAGGTATACTGGTAGGAAACCAGATATTTCTCATTTGAAAATTTTTGGTTGCATTGCCTATGTACATGTGCCAGATGAGTTGAGATCCAAGTTGGATCCAAAAGCTGAGAAGTGCATCTTTATTGGTTACTCTCTGCAGCAAAAAGGGTATAGATGCTATAACCCTTCTACTCGTAAGTTTACATTGAGCAGAGATGTTGTTTTTTATGAGATGAGTAGCTGGTATAAACCAGTAAATGTGATTGATGATGTAGATGCACAAAATGGTAATGCTGCACAGAATTCACAGCAGCAGTCACAAAATATTAGTGGACCTGGAGCACCCTCTAGCAGTGATTCACATTCTTCACCATGGACAGGTAGATTGAGATCAGGAGAATCTTCTCAAAGCAATGCAGATAGTGGTATGCAGGTATCACGAAAAGGAAAAGAGAAGGTTGATCAGCCCATGTTTGATGTGAATGCAGGTCACTCTTATGTGGATGGTGAATCCAGTGGCTCAGAACAGAGCATTGATGATGAGTTGGGTATTCCTTCTATTGTTACACCTGGAGTAAGGAAGACCAGGGATGTTTTGAGAGCACCTGGGAGTGAACCCACTTTGCGCAGGTCTACCAGAGTTAGGTATCCTGTGGATAGGCTGAAATATGATGGATTTACTGCCATTCACTATGCATATATGGTCAAAGTGATACAGGAACCAGAACCCACTTCTTTTGAGGAAGCCATGGGAAAAGAAAAATGGGAGAAAGCCATGGATGAAGAAATGGATGCCTTGGAAGCTAATGCTACATGGGAATTGGTACCTTTGCCTAAAGGTAAAAATGCAATTGGCTGTAAGTGGGTTTATAAGGTGAAGCATAATGCAGATGGTTCTGTGAATAGATACAAGGCAAGATTAGTAGTCAAGGGGTATGCACAAACATATGGCATTGACTATGAAGAAACATTCAGTCCGGTTGCAAGGATGGCAACCGTAAGAGCAGTCATTGCTATGGCTGCATCAAAGGGATGGTCTTTACATCAGATGGATGTAAAGAATGCCTTCTTGCATGGTGATTTGCAAGAAGAGGTCTATATGGAGCAGCCACCAGGTTATGTGCATGTTGTTCATCCTGAGTTTGTTTGCAGGTTGAAGAAAGCCTTGTATGGGTTGAAGCAAGCACCTAGAGCATGGTTTGACAAGATAGGACAGTATCTTGTCACTATTGGCTTTCAGATTTCCAAGGCAGATTTCTCACTTTATGTGAGAAAAATAGAGAAAGGTATTATGCTACTTGTCATTTATGTTGATGATTTGATTATGACAGGTGACAGTGATGAAGATATCCTTCATGTGAAAATGCTATTGAAGCAGAAGTTTGAGATGAAGGATTTGGGAGAGCTGCGTTATTTCTTGGGCATTGAGGTGATTAGATCGCCAAGTGGGATTCAGCTCTTGCAGAGGCAGTATGGATTGGACATGCTGTCCAAATATGGGATGACAGGCTGTAAGCCTATTTCAGTTCCTTTGGAGCAGAATGTGAAGCTGAGCACAGATGCAGGTGAGCTTCTAGAAGACCCTACTATGTACAGACGCATAGTAGGAAGTTTGATTTATATGACTATTACCAGGCCAGATTTGAGCTATGCTGTTGGATTGGTAAGTCAGTTTATGCAGGCTCCAAGGAAACCACATTTGGATGCGGCTAGACGCATACGCAGGTATGTGAAGTCCACATTGCAGTATGGACTATTTTATGAGACTGGGGTTCAGATACAGTTGCATGGATACACTGATGCTGATTGGGCTGGTAGTATTTCTGATAGACGATCTACCAGTGGATATGTGTTCTCTTTTGGGAGTGCTGCAGTCACTTGGAGCAGCAAGAAACAGCCTACAGTTGCCTTGTCGAGCACAGAGGCTGAGTACAGGGGTGCAACAATGGCTGCATGTGAGGTAGCTTGGTTGCATAAGCTACTTTATGATATGCATCAGTCTATAGATGGGCCAGTTGTCATTTATTGTGACAACATGAGTAGTATACACTTGGCAAATAACCCAGTCTATCATGCTAGAACAAAGCATATTGAGGTGCATTATCACTATGTGCGAGAGAGGGTTTTACTAGGTCTTATTGATCTAGTTTATGTTAGCACAGAGGATCAGGTAGCTGACATATTCACGAAGGCATTGGGCGCAGAGAAGCTGCGCAAGTTCAGAGACCTGCTTGGTGTGCAGGAATTGGGATTGAGCTCGAGGGGGAGTGTTGAGATATCGAGCTCCACTCGTGATACGCCAGGGTGACCGTTGTGTATTTATGTCACCGACTTGTCAGTTGCAGACGCGGTTGGTACACCGCCCATGAATAATAGCTACATGATAGCTATCCTTATCTACTCTAGTTCGTGGCTCAGTTAGTATGCCACCTTAGTTAGTTGAGTTTGGTTTGAGACCCATATATAGGGTTCTTCTATTTCTTTGTACTAGAGTTCTTTTGGCTTACACAACTAAGAAGAGAAAAACTGTTTTCAGCCTCCACCCTTGTGTGTCTTCCCCCATTGTGCAAGCAAGAAAGCTTCAAGCGAGACTCCTTCCTTCTCTCCCACAATCTTGACACATCTAACCAGGTGGTCCATCATCAATGTCCACATGTGTTGAGCTTGTCATCTCAACACTCCCCCTCAAGCTCAACTGCATCTCTGCAACTCCAAGTAAGCTTCGAAACTTTTGAAGCTTCTCTGTACCCAATGCCTTCGTGAAGATGTCAGCTATTTGATCTTGTGTGCTGACATACACCAAGTCAATCTCACCTGCTAGTACCTTCTCTCTCACAAAGTGGTAGTGTACCTCAATATGTTTTGTCCTGGCATGGAACACAGGGTTCCTAGCCAACTGTATACTGCTCATGTTGTCACAATAAATGACAACTAGACCTTCCACCTGCACATCCAAATCAGCCAATAACTTTTGCAGCCATACTACCTCACATGCTGCAACAGCAGCACCTCTATACTCAGCCTCTGTACTCGACAAAGCAACTGTAGATTGCTTTTTGCTGCTCCAAGCAACTGCTGCACTACCAAGAGAGAACATGTATCCGCTGGTAGATCTTCTATCCGACATACTACCAGCCCAATCTGCATCTGTGTATCCAAACACATGTACGTCTGTACCTGCCTCATAGAAAAGTCCATAATGTAATGTGGACTTGATATATCTCAATATGCGTCTCACTGCATCCAAGTGTGGTTTTCTAGGTACTTGCATAAATTGACTCACAAGACCAACAGCGTAGCTCAAGTCTGGCCTTGTAATAGTCATGTAAATCAAACTCCCCACTATCCTCCTGAACATAGTAGGGTCTTCTATCTCATCCCCAACATTAGCACTCAGCTTTACATTCTGCTCCAACGGGACTGAAAGTGGTTTGCATGCTGTCATACCATACTTGGACAACATATCCAAGCCATATCGTCTTTGGGATAGCCATATACCATCATCACATCTGATCACCTCAATGCCAAGGAAGTACCTTAGCTCACCTAGATCCTTCATCTCAAACTTCATCTTCGAACAACCCTTGACTTCAGCAATCCCACTATCACTATCACCTGTAATAATCAAGTCATCCACATAGATGACTATGATGACCAAACCTGCATCTCCTTTTCTCACATAAAGTGAGTGATCAGCATCAGAAACATAAAAAAACCAATATTGACAAGATACTCTCTAATCTTGTCAGACCATGCTCTAGGTGCTTGCTTGAGCCCATAGAGTGCCTTCTTCAATCTGCACACATACGTGGGATGCTCTAAATCTTCATAACCTGCTGGCTGATCCATATACACTTCTTCCTGCAAATCACCATGCAAGAAGGCATTCTTTACATCCATTTGCTGCAACCTCCAACCTTTGGCTGCTGCCAAAGCAATCACACATCTGACAGTTGCCATCCTAGCAACTGGACTGAAGGTTTCATCATAATCTATGCCATATGTCTGGGCATAGCCTTTTGCAACCAGCCTAGCTTTGTACCTGCTAATAGAACCATTTGCATTGTGCTTAATCTTATAAACCCACTTACATCCAATAGCTTTCTTTCCCTTCGGCAATGATACTAGATCCCAAGTCTTATTAGCCTCTAATGCAGCCATCTCCTCATCCATTGCTGCATCCCAATGAGCATGACCAACAGCCTCCTCAAAACATGTAGGCTCAACATCCTCAACTAGTTTCACCATATAAGCATAATGGTGAGCTGCATAACCTTCAAAACCAAATCTTTTAACAGGGTATCTCACCCTGCTAGACCTGCGTACCACTGGATCACTCAATGGAGTCTTTGCATTAGCCCGTGCTCTCTGCACACCTGGAGTTCTCACTGAAGGAATGCCAAGCTCATCATCTAAGCTCTCTGAGCCACTGGAGTCTCCATCAAGAACTGCATCAATGCCTTCTGACACTTTATTCTTTCATTTGTCTTTACCTGTAGTGCTACTAGATGCACCTGAAGATGTAGAGGTACTCCTTAGTCTCCCAGACCAAGGACTACTAGATGATGTCTCTGGTCCACTAAGAGTCCGTGATTCTTGCTTTTCAGCCTGCACATGAGTGTCATGATCATCATCAACATCCAATGCGTCACCACTAGATGCATACTAGCTGCTCATTTCATCAAAGATGACATCCCTGCTCACTCTCAACTTACATGTGACAGGGTTGTAACAGCGATACCCTTTCTGCTCTAAAGAGTATCCAATAAAGACACACTTTTCAGCCTTTGGATCCAGTTTCTTCCGCAACTCATCTGGCACATGAACATACGCAATGGAGCCAAATACTTTCAAGTGTGAAACATCAGGCTTCTTACCTGTAAAACATTCTTCGGGGGTCATACCATGAACTGCAGCTGTGGGAGTTCTGTTCATAATATAAACAGCAGTATGAACAGCCTCAGACCAAAAATGCTTAGGCATATTCTTTTCAGCCATCAAGGCGCGTGCAACTTCTGCAATATGCCTGTTTTTCCTTTCTGCAACCCCATTTTGCTGTGGGGTATACCTGCATGTGAAATGTCTCTTTATCCCATGAGACTTCAGAAAATCACTGAACTCATTTGAGAGGTACTCTCCCCCTCCATCTGACCTCAGGCACTTTACTTTCAAGCCTGTTTCTCTTTCAACTGCAGCCTTGAAAGTTCTAAAGTGCTCAAACGCTTCACTCTTTTCCTTCATAAAATATACCCACAGCTTTCTAGAACAATCATCAATGAATGTGACAAAGTATGAACTGCCTCCAAGAGATACATTTTGTGTAGGCCCCCAAATGTCTGTATGTACAACATCAAGAATATTTCTGCTTACATCTCTATCATGTGAAAAAGGTTGTCTTGCCTGCTTACCAAACTGACATGCTTCACATACCTTCTGAAATTCTGCAACTCTAAATGTAGGCAAACGTGTAACCAACCCTTTGGACTGCATTAGTTTCAGCCTTTGTACATTTGCATGTCCAATGCGTTTGTGCCAAATTTCAATGTCTGCAACAACACCTTTTCCTTTGGCATACATAACAGCATTCATAGTAGGAATTCCGGCATCTAGAGTGAACATACGTCCAACTCTACTTCCCTTTGCTACCAACCTGCACTTGTCATTGAAGTCTTCTACAAAGCAGCCCTTTGCATTAAATCTGACTTGCAGCCCTTGCTCTACCATTTGACCGACTGACACCAAATTCTTTGTAATAGATGGCATACGTAATACATCTGAAAGACTCTTTGTCTTACCATCATGCAAGGACAAGGGAACTTTTTCAATGTGTGAAATTGGGTGGCATGAGTCATCACCCGTCTGCACATAACCTGCATTCTGCAAATCCTGCATCTCTCCAAACCATTCTGCATGGCTGGTCATTTGATTGGATGCACCTGAATCGACATACCAAACATCTTCATGTGTTCCCTTTCCTATAACAGCATTGAGCATATGCTGCATAACAAACAAACGTTCATTTTTGTCTTCATTCTGTCGTGAAGACGATGATAGTTTCCTTGCTGCAACTTACCACTCCGAATATCATCTTTCTTGGCATAACATTGGGCTGCAATATGACCTGTTTTGCCACAGTAGTGGCACACAATACCAGAGTTGTTAGAATCTCTGTTCTGCCATCCACCTCTTCCTCTAAATCTCCCCCTGCCTCTAAAGTTACCGCGACCTCCTGAAACCTGCATATCGCCAAATTGCTGATTCAATCTATTTTGCTGGTTGTCACTACCACGTCCTGTACCACGGCCTCTTGAAGAGAACCTGCCACGTCCCCTTCCTGAACTGGAGTAGAAAGCCTGGACCTGTTCACCACTTCTTTCAGATGTCTCACTCTGCATGTTGATTTCTTCAGTGATCATTAGAGAGACCAACTCATCAAAATCTGGAAATGGCTTTCTGACATATACGGAAGTTACAAAAGACTTCCAAGCCTTTTCATTGTTAAGTCCACCCAAGGTAGACGACACCAAATCATCATCATCGGGCATTGCATCAATCGCTGCCAATGCATTTGCAATGCTCCTTACCTTCAATGCATACTCATTGATAGACATCTTCCCTTTCTTCAATGTATTCAACTCTTGCTTGAGTTGAATCTTTCGTGCCTTTGTATTTACAGAAAACATACTTTCAAGTATGGTCCAAGCTGCATATGCATTCTCTGCATTTCTAATGTGTCCCAACATATTATTGTCAATTACTGCAGACAACCAATACATGACCTTCTTGTCTTTTGCATTCCATTCCTTTCGTGCCTTTATCTCTTCTGCAGTTGGAGGATCACTCACCTCCGGCTCCTTTTCTTCACCTGAAACGAACTCGTAGAGGCCTTTTCCAATAAGAAAGTTCGTGACACGGAACTTCCATGAAGGGTAGTTGTTCTTGTCAAGCTTCTCAATGATGGGGCTTCCACTATTCTCTGCCATTATCACAAGAATAATACCAAACAGCAAGCAAAACTTCTGCAATCCTCGACCTGTAGTGCACAGCAATACACTAGACAGCCTATTTCACTGTCTGCTCAACAATACATGCAATCTGCAACCTGTTTGCATATAAACCTCGTGTTTACTCACTGGTAAACACCTTTAATCTTACAGATCTGAAATCTGTAACCTGCACACCCACTGTCGGTCGATACAGCTGAAGTCACAGCGTACCCTGAAACTGCTGTCCGCAACTTGCGGCTCTAAAACGGGCCCTGAAACGGCCTCAAATGCCCAAAATAACTGCGGGCAAGCCCTAAAGGGCTTATCTACAGAATACATAGTGCTCTTCGCGCACACCAAATCTCACTGCAATCTGAGATTTTTGCTCTGCCCTGCTTCCGGTGCCTCCACAGGCACTATCCAAGAGAAAGAGTGGAAGGATGGGAGAGCTTCTTACCCGTGGCTTGCTTGCTCGAACCTTGCTTCTTCCCCTTTGCTTCAACCTTCGAAATCAGCCTCTCTCAGTGGTGCGGCTCTGATACCATGTCAAGAATCGCGTGGTGGAGGGGATTGCTCAAGATGTTGCGCCGAACACACACAAAATGCACAAGGAGAAGCTCACTCAAGAGACAAGAAGAGAGATGGAGGCCAAAACGTTTTCTTGCTGATTTCTTCTTCTTCTTTCACACACTTCACAATGTACACAAAGTATAGATAAGATACAAGATAAAAGGAAAGTGGCCTACTAAGTCAAACAATGCATAACCGACTACACTAGTCGACTGGCGCTATAACTATGCCAGATGTAAATAGGTGTAACAACCTGAATATAATAAGTAATGAGTCAGTGGCCATATGAGATGACCACCGACGCGCTAAGTGTAGACGTGTGGACCCATCTAACCAGGCGGTCCATCATCAATGTCCACATGTGTTGAGCTTGTCATCTCAACAGGAAGCGCACGGGTGGACAGAGCCATCTTTGTATCAGTTGTTTGGAGTTAAAGAATTTACTGATTCTCCTCTTATCTGTTGTGTACTCTCTATCTCTTTCTCAGATTCTGTTCGCTGCGCCGTGTAATATTTTACATAATGTTATCAGATTTGCATCAAAACTTACCAATAGGGCCTCTAGGGCATTGGGAGTGTGCACATCAAATTTTGATGTTCAGACCCCCAGAGCTGCCCTGGTCGGAGGCTCGTGTCTGGGGGCTTGAATCTGCATCAGGAGTGTGCACATCAAATTTTGTCAAGATCAGGCCCCTAGAGTTTCTCGGGCAGGAGATGCGCCTCCAGAATTTGCAGATTTAGATACAGATGAGAGCCTCCTACCATAGTATCTCTGGGGACTCTATCCCGACAAAATTTGATGTGCACACTCTTGATGCCCTAGAGGACCTACTGGTAAATTTTGACGCAAATCTGATATATATATCTTTACCACACTCCATGCATAGTGAGTTTGACACAGTGAGTCTGACACTGAACTTGTGTGATGCAAGACATTATCTATATAGATGAATTTTCATCTAGACAAGGTGGCCGATCTGCTAGCCAAGGAAGGGTACAGGACACAGCATTGAAGGAGTATATTGGCCATCTTGTGAGCAATATTTTTGTATTCCATAAGACATACTCTCCAGCTTTTTCTAAGAACTTCTTGAAGTTGAGGGCACCAACGAAGGCTGGGCCCTTCAAGACCATCCCAACAAACTCTAGCTTGGAGAAAGTAGTGTTGCTTTGACATTCAAAGCTCCTCTACTTATCCTCTAGTACTAGCTCTGGGCCACTTTTTTCCACGGTGGCCCGTGTCATGGTTGCTGGTGTTGAAGACCCCAATGTCATTAGGTAGAAACTACTAGTGCAAAATGTGTTGTTGCCTATGATGAAGAATAGCTTTGACCATGGGGAGTCTAGCTCAAAGAAGCCTAGGACAGAGTAGATGTACTTAGTGCCAAATGATATCTCATCACCAACGTAATGTAATTTGTAATTTTCTCTTGAAGTAATGAAAACCAATTTGCATGCAATGTAGTTTGTCATACGTGTCGTTTATTATTATTTTTACTTGAATATTACGTTTATTTATCGAATTTATATACAACACGATTCGTACCCTAAATTTAATACGTAGTGCTTTATCAAGTTCGTGCGCAATATGTATTCATTCAAAAGCATGTAACGATAACTCAAAGACACAAATAAAACAAATAACAAGTGAATAAACAAAAATAAGATGCGCCAAAAAATTTATACTTATATTTATAGCATTTTATATTGGATCCATTACAACCGCGGTTTTACAAAATCTCTTTGGAAGCTACATTCCGTATATGTTTTGGTAGTACACTCCTATCATTGTTGATCTCCACGAGGACTATCCTTCCATTGCCAAAAGAACCTCACTATCCATAAATCCCTATCAGTGACGGTGACTCTCCTTGCATGTATTGCTACATAGACCGAGTTTCCGAACAAGTCGATGACATAAGCTTTGGCAGCTTCCTGTAGTGCAAGGAGGGCTTGGGCAGTCCAACGATTGGGTTGTTGCAAGCGTGTTCCATCTGAAAAGTGCCTCCTATCGTTCTTAATGAGTATGCCATCCATAATCTCACGCACTAGCTTCTGGAATGGAGCCTTTGGTATTAGGAGATGCGTAGTCTTCTGGTAATGGCGGATCTCACAAAGAGCCACTGTGCCTAGTTTCCATCGACACTTGCGATGCTGGCGTGGTGTTGGTGGAGCTGGAGGAGGTGGCCTCTGCATAGGATTTCTAGGGGGGTGTCTCCAGGTCGCTTTCTTGGTGTGTGCCATGTCTTCTAAGAGAGAAAATCCAAAACTCGAAAGTGAAATGTGTAAAATGAGGTGAAACTTTAAACTTATAGCAAAACTTTTCAAAAGCCCTTAAACTTAAATTAATGTATCCAGGCTTTGGAAAAATATGATCAGTGATCCGATTGATGTGAAATTTTACATGTGGACTCCTTTAGGGTACATCAACTACAAAAATAAAATTTGGCCTCATCAGAAGTCTCTAAGACACCTGTCCGGAGGTTGGATTTTGGGGCCCTAAATTTGGGCCCTGAATCCCCAGATTTAGGGCCCTAGACGCCAGCCTCTAGACAGGTGTCCCAAAGACTTTTGATGGAGCCAATTTTTTAATATCCATGAGTTTTTATGATGCCCAACATGTGCGTGAAGTTTCACTAGATTTCGATTCATAAAACTGACAGTTTAATCATTTTTTGAAAATGCTTTAACTGGATTATACTTCACTGATAACAAAAAAACTCACCATCACATCGAGTGTACGCAATTGCATATTAAATGTATTGTCAACCAAACTACATGAAAAATTAGAAACTTAAAATTCACAAAAAATAAGTCATGGGTCAAATGGAATATCGCATATCGGATATAGTATTACCAAATGGCTAAATACAGTAAAGATAGAGTGCATTGGCCCATGTACAACATGATCACTGATGTGTGCGTGATTGTGCATTGAATTTATCCTTTAAAAAATGACTTTCAAAATTAGAAACTTGGAAATACACACAATGCAAATCATGGCAAAATAGAATATCAATATTAGATTTGGCATTACGAAACCATGAAATACATGGTAGATAGTGCATTGCACAAAGTACAACCCCCATGCAATCCAACTTCAGAGAGGACTTGTTCCACCTTCTTGCATGTAGCATCAACTTCTAACACATACTGCATCTTGTATGCAAAGCATATATATTCATATACTAGCTTCTGCATTATTCTAACCAAACAATGCAATGTGCAAAAGTGAACCCTTTTTAGTTGTATTTTCAAAATAGGGCACCAGTTTGGATCCACTAGAACTAGCATTCCATTTCTCATGACTTTTTTATCATGTGTTGGAGCACCTTGTTGTCCTGCCTTGGCAAGCCATTCTTTCTTTCCATCTTTCCCTTCCTTCCTAGTTTGCATGCAGTATATGCATGGAAATTTTGCATTCACTGCATTTGATAAACCAAACATACACTTCAATGTTTTTAAATCACTTGTAAGATGCCATTCAACTTGATAGTCTCCAAACCCCTCGATGTGTAAAATTGCTCCATTATTTTGCTATTGAATAACACCGGATATATTAGTGAGGTTTAAAAAAACTTTAAGTACTTCATGGTCCTCCTTTGGTACTTCAAATGCTGCAAGCCACCATATTTCATTATCTGACTGTACACTGAAGTATAAAGGATGGTTTTCATTGATGTTGGGATCCAATGCTTGATTCATAAGTGTTATACTCACACGTTCAAGTTTTTTGTAACATGTCCACCTGTCGACTTGTAGGACATGTCTTAGCAGCCCATTGGGAAGAGAGTCTAGAAAGCGTCGCCCGGCACTCCCATGGAAAGTCACATGGTTTGGGATCTAGGTCTTCCTGAGTCTGCCACGAAGCGGAAGCACTCCGGCCGTTCCCACTTAGGATCGACCTGAATCAGGGTTTCCTTGATGGTCAAGTTCCTAGAGAGTAACTAGCGTCGAACCCCCTAGATGAACTACTTTACGTAGAAATGTCAAGGTCGAAGCGGATTCATGCTGCACTTGGTTCAAGGAGAATGGGAAATGAGAGGGATGCAAAGCTCGACCTCTCTGCCTGTAAGGCGTAGTCCCATTCCGTTCCCCTAAAACAATATAAATCGGGACTCTAGCTACTTAGATTCTAAGTCATCGTTTACCTTGTCGTCAACTTTCTTGAGAAAAGTTCCCGGCCAACTGAGACCACCCTTCCATAGGATGGACCCATAGTCACATCCACCGCACTTTCCTCAGGTTACTTTAGTTATCTAATTACCTACCACATTTATTTTGACAAGTAAAAACAGCTTTCTTAACCCCAATTAATCACCGGTTTCTTCACGTAACTTAAGCACTGACATAGAAAAAAATGTCAAGCAAGTTCCTTTTCAACAATTGATCTTTATTTATCAATCTTTGGAATACATCATATAATCCAGCCCGAAGGCTATTCCATAATCTGCCCGAAGGCAATTCCATTATCCGCCTGAAGGCAATCCAACAATCCTTAGAGATTGCTATTCCAAGTTTATGCTCGTAGACTAGTATGCGGGCCTCAAGATCCAATCTCGAGTCACGTTGGCCTCTTGTGCAAGACCCGAAGGCAAGGGATTTATGGCCATAGCCCCCTGGCACCCAAGCATCCTCCTACTCCAAGTAGCACCCACGGAGAGACCTCTCGCAGCGGGTTTGGTCCACGTACCCGGCGCGGCTAACAACCCCCTTGGTTAGGGTCAGGCAGACAGTCGGGGGTAACTAATGCTGCCTCTCCCTTTAGGCCTTCAACCTGAAGCATTAATTATTTTTCCAGCTTTAGTTCTTGAGCAAAGAAGTACAAACAGTGCTCCTAACTGTACAAACACAATCAATCCAATGGTCATTTGCTTGGCCAACTGCTAAGGTGTGAATCCTTCTCTCCGAATGCATCAAGCATTCGGTCCGAGATCAATTGTGACTTGGCAAGATCCCCAAGGGTTTTGTTTCTTATTTACCCTTTTATCCTTGGGTTAGGTTTTATACCATGCTAATCCAAATTAACAAACACCTTAGGTTCCTTAAACCTTAAATTAAGATAGTAAATCCTGGGCAACCTTGTCGCCCTAACTTGATTGGTCAATTTCTTGCTAGGCAGTACATAACTTCCCTAACTTGGCAAATCAGCCTCAAGGAAGGGTGATGTAGCAGGATGACCACTCATCCTCTTGCAAGTTAGACTTGCACTTAGAACTCACCAACCTTGTTTTAAGGGGTGGCAATTCTACTTTGTGATTTAAACACAAAACCCTGCGACGTTGCAACTTGTTGCATAGGTGTCGCACCTATCTTGGGGGATTATTTTTCCCATCACATGGTATTACTTGGTCAAAAATACCTTTGGGTCAAGATGTAGCATTTGGGAGTCCTCTTGACCCAACCCAACCCTAACCCTACTAGGCCGACAACGTTTGGACCTAAGGTTTCTAATTCCATACAAAGATCTAGTATTTGGGTAATTGATCCTAAGGGTAAATCCCTAGATCGTTCTTGCATGGGCGTTTAACTAACCCTAACATTCCGTGAATGTGGGTAGGATCTTTGGGATTGGAAGTCTTGACTTGGCATCCCAAGTGCAATACTAGGCACAACTTTTAACGTAACTAAACCTACCTAGCATTTTGAGGTGTTCGTCGTACTAACTATTTATGCTTTTATGAATCCCATGTGGATTATGCCATTACAAGTGATTTACCTAAATTGATCTACTTGTCTTGCGACAACAAGCGATCTTTTCTTAGAGACGCTAATATTTGTCCTAAAAGATGTAAATAATTGCAAGATATAACATTCCATGCAAATATGTGATTCATAGACTTTTCCTTCTATGCAACTATAAAATGTAAAATGACAATTTCTTTCCTTGCCTAATCTATAATGATAGACAATTTGCGGCTAACTCGTATAAAACCTACGTTGATTTACATCAAGAACTATGCCTATGAACCCTTCATCTAATGCATTGAATTCAAGCTTTAATAGGAAATATGTATTCTTTCCTAAATACAATCTTTGATGGAAAGATTCCATGCATGAACGACTACCATGAGACCATTATCGATTTAATTCATCCTTCGACACTCAGCCCAACCTAGGATGTAATTATCACCGCATGCCATTTACAAGGTACTTAAATCCCTTTCATGCATTGCAACTACTTGGATAACATCTAATGATTATCTCATATGAGTCACAACTAGGAAATTATTACCTAAATGCATTATGTGCTGTTCTTTTTCGCGAGGCAATCAAGGATGCATTTAGACGAGTCCGCCTTTTATGCAATATGCGTTTAGGATTCCAACTTGGAAGTGCAAGCAATTTCAAATGCACATCATGCGACTAATTCTTGTACATCAGCAACCAATTAAAATTTCCAAACATGATTAAACTTGCCTACGAGAATTGGGCATGCATAGTGCATTCTTTCCCTACGGAATCAATTTTTAAGAACCTGGGCATTGAGGTTCGGAGCATTGTCCACGCGTGAACTCGCGTTGGAGGCTCCTGCGTGTGCGCCTCACGACTTTAGCTTTGGAGCCATCGATGATGTAGTGGACTTGAACTCCGCAAATTCTCCTTGTCCTTATTCTCGATCTTCGAAATTGCCTATTAGGCCGATACTTCTTTCCTCGTGCAGAAATTGGGGCTTACGAATCTGGTTTTTGAAACCGAGGAGAGCACTTGTAAACAAGGCTTAAGGAAGCCTTTAGGGGAAGCTTCCAAAGAAGCTTCTAAGCTTGTGAACAGAAGCTTATGTGGAGAGAGAAGAAGATAATTGGGAGGATGAGGACACCAATGATGAGTATGGTGATGATAATGATGATGGGGGGGTGAGGAGAATGGTGGCTGCGTGGCACAACAGCAACAGCAGATGGTGGCACGCGGGCAGCACAGCGGCGATGGCGGGCAGCTTGGTAGCCTCTCTCTCTCTTCCCTCCCTCCCTCCCAAGCTCAGGGGGAAGGTCTTATAGGTAGAGGGGGGGGGGGGGGGGGGAATAGCCTCCCACATGGCTGGCTTGCATGCCTCCCCTCCCTCATGCTTCTTCACTCCACCACTCCATCACATGCTCTTCCCACACTCCCTCTCCCTGCCATGCATCGGCTGAGGGGAGGGGGTTAATAATAAAAAAAATTGCACAAAATTTAACCATGATCCATTTTCTCTTTTCCCGTGAAGGGTGTTCCCGTATGGAGTTACGGGTTTCAAGCCTTGGCTCTTGTGGTCCATGTGGCTAGAGTTTATTGATGGGCGCGCGGGGTAAGCACTTAACCACCAACATTTTATGAAGTCGGAGATTACTTTGGGTTGCATTTTTGCACGGGGTGTGTGGGGTTTAGTGTCGATTAATTTTTCATGCGAAAATATTACATCCTCTCCCCCTTAGAGGAATCGAGATGTCCTCATCTCGAGAATAACTGGGGGTATTGTTGGTTGAGAGTACTTTCATTCATCCAAGTGGCATCCTCTTCGAGATAAACTTTCCACTGGATGAGGTATTCTCTCGAGGTTCTGGATCTCAAATGCCTCTCACTAACATCTAAGATCCTGTCAGGCCATAGCTCAAGGACTCCTTGGCTAGGCATTACAATTTGTTGGTCATCAAGTACGTGATTAGGGTTAGGCACATACTTTTTCAGTAGGCTGATGTGAAATACATTATGAACTTTTAGGTTCTCAGGGAGTTGTAATCTGAAAGCATTAGGCCCTAGGCACTTGAGGATCTTATAAGGTCCACAATACCTTGGACTTAGCTTTTTTCATTCACCCAAGGATAGGGAACTCCTCTTTGGACGTATGCGAATGAAGACCATATCTCCTTCAGCGAAGGATCTATCTTGACATTTTAGGTCCGCGTAAGCTTTCTGCCTGTCCTTGGCAGCTTGGATGCCCTATCTTATTGATTTGATTTGGTCATCCATGTCTTCCAGCATCTGCCTTGAAGCTTCAACCCTCAGGGTTGGATCCGAAAAGTTTAAAGGACTACGACAGTCATGTCCATATAGTGCTTGAAAAGGGGTCATCTGAATGCTTTGTTGGTAAGAAGCGTTGTAGGCAAACTCAACTAGTGGCAAATATTGAATCCACTTTTTGGGCTCGCGACAGCAATATGCCCTAAGCATATCCTCAATGACTTGTTTGACTCGCTCCGTTTGACCATCGGTTTGAGGATGGTAAGCTGTACTAAAACAGAGTTGAGTCCTAATGGCCTCGAAGATAGCCCTCTAGAAATGTGATGTGAAGAGAGAGTCACGATCACTGATGATTCTTCTAGGTAACCCATGCAGTTTGAATATTTCCTTGATGAATAACCTTGCGATGTCTGAGGCTTTATAGTTTGTCTTAACATGGATAAGATGTGCAACCTTGGTAAGCATATCTACCACAACCATAATGGAGTTGTATCCTCCCTGAACTTGGGGCAGGCCAACAACAAAGTCCATACTAATGAATTCCCATTTCATTTGGGGAATATCAAGTGGTTTTAATTTCCCTGGAATTTTGACACGTTCGGCCTTAATATGTTGACAAGACAAACATTCAGTGACATATTTGAGAACGTCACCTTTAAGCCTCTCCAATAATAGCTCTTTTTGACTGCATTGAGGGTCTTGGCATAGCCAGGATGTCCTGAAAAAGGGGATTCATGGGCTTCCCGAAGTATCTTCTGTTTGAGTGATTAGCTTGCCGGTATACACAATTTCTTTCTATAGTAGACAAGTCCACTATTGATAGAGAATTCTTGGTACTTTGCCTGTAGCTTCGAGTCTCGTTCCTTGATAGGGATCTCCCTTAGCAATTTCTAATAGGTTGGGTCATGGCATGCCTCTTCTTCAGCTAGCTCAAGAATTGGGTTGTTTGGCATGGATACTTTTGTGGCTAAAGATCTTGCTATTGATGGATCTTGCAAAATTAGAGAATTCAAAAATGCCTTGTGAACGACTGAGTGCATCAACAACTACATTCTCCTTTCCATGCTGGTATTTGATTTCAAAATCATATCCCTCCAGCACTTCAATCCATTGACGTTGCCTCATATTGAGCTCACTTTGGGTAAAGATCCATTTAAGACTTTTATGATCCGTCACTAAGGTGAACTTGTTACCCAGCAAGTAGTGTCTCCAAAGCTTGAGAGCATGGATGACAGCTAGCAGCTCTAGATTGTGGGTAGCATAATTCCTCTTATGGCTCTTCAATTTCCTTGAAGAGTATGCGACAGGATGACCTTCTTGCATAAGCACACATCCTAAGGCAAGTGTGCTAGCATCAGTTATCACTTCAAATGTCTTACTAAGATCTGGAAGTTTCAGGATAGGTGTTGATACCAAGCTTTGCTTTAGTTGATCAAAGATGGACTGTTCAGCAGGTGACCATACAATTGATGCTTGCTTCTTCAGTAGATCGGTCAGAGGTGCTGCAATCAAGGCATAGTTTTTGATAAAGACTCTGTACCATCCTGTCAATCCAAGAAAACTGTGTATTTCTTTGACAGTTGTTGGTGTTGGCCACTCCAGAACGTCTCTGACCTTGGTCGGATCTACTGAAATTCCTTCCGCCGTTGATACAATGAATCCTAGATATTCAATCTGTCGTTTGAAAAATACACACTTCTTCTTTTTGGCATAAAGCTTGTGTGCCCTCATTGTCTCAAGGACGATGCAAAGCTGGGGTTCATGATCTTCTTTCTGTTTGGAATAGACTAGGGTATCGTCAAAGAAGACGAGTACAAAGTCATCAAGATAGGGTCTAAAGATATCCTGCATTAACCTATTGAAGGTAGCAGGATCATTTGTCACCCCACTCAAAATGTCCATATCTTGTGCTGAATGCTATCTTTGGGATATCTTCTTCCTTGATCCTTATCTAACAATACCTAGACCTGAGATCAATCTTGGAGAAGATCTTCGCACCTTGAAGATGGTCAAGAAGTTCATCTATTCTTGGAATAGGATATTTGTTCTTAATAGTTGATTGATTCAACCCTCTGTAGTCAATGCATAACCAAAGCATTCCATCTTTCTTCTTCTGGAAGAGCACTGGAGCTCCCCATGGCGAACTGCTAGGACAGATGTAGCCCTGGTCTAACAGTTGCTTGAGTTGCTCCTTCAGCTCAATCGCTTCTGGGATGGACATTCTATATGGCCTCTTTGCAATTGGTGCAGCTCTTGCTGCTAGCTTGATTTCATGATCGACTTCCCTTTGAGGAGGAAGTTCTGTTAGCTCTTCAGGAAATACATCTACATACTCCTTTAGCCATGAGGGTTCTTCACTAGACTCTTGATTCTGATCTAACTTATTTAGCTTAATTAAATAGACAAGTAGCCCCTTTCTAACTCCTTTTATTATCCGAGATGCTTTGGCCAGTTGAATTTTTGGCTTCCCAGCCTCTCCTTGAGTTGTGACCAATTCCCCTTCAGAATTTTGAAAGGAAACTTGGCCCTTTCCACAGTGGATGTGGGCATCATTAGGTCTAAGCCAATCCATTCCAAGCAAACACTCATGGATACCTAGGTTCATAACCCTTATTCTGACCGAAGTCGACTTTTCGCATTACGTTAACATGCCCAGTTCACCAAGTGACCTAATCACTTAACTCCGTACGAACACTTACAGCCAAGACAATCATTGATAAAAAGTCTATTTCATTCATATGGGAATAGCCCTTTCGAGTACAATTATTTGGGAAGATGGAACAAGCTGATACATTAATTTGGGGAGAATAAGATTGTGTTACATTCAACTACATGAACTTAGTAATAGTATGGATTGGGGTCATAGGATTTTCAGGAATCGATAGGTCATAGGAAGATTAGGGTATCCTTTCCTTTGATACCCGTTCTTCTCATAACATCCCAACACCTTGATTTTGTCGGCATGGACTATTCAAGTCACTTCCTCGTACACATACATGTTCTGCTTGACCTTTCGACCCTGTTGACATGTAGGGTTGTGTTTGTGTAAGCCTCAACAAAGATGAACAACTTCACAATCTTTAAGTCCTCCATCCACTTGATTCTCTTCAAGTTGGTCCGAAGGTACGCAAGTTGTTGGGCAGCTATATAATAAGTTCTTGAATCATCCGTCCATCTCCCTTCCACGTACAAGGGTGAAGGATTGTAGATGCGATCTAGGATATTCATCATATCGAGCCTCCGTCAATAAATTGAAGTACGCATCGCAGTCATAAACATAACTTGGAACACTAAGAATTTGTTCCATGCGTCGCGACTCTAGAGGCCAGCATCGATAAGTAAGTAAGGAAATGGTCTTAACATCAACATTTTCTCTATTTCTCCTCATTAAGTTTCCTTGTAAATATTAGATTTTGTTGGTTCGCTCTGATACCAACTGTAACGTGTCCACCTGTCGACTTGTAGGACACATCTTAGCAGCCCATCAGGAAGAGAGTCAAGAAAGCGCCGCCCGGCACTCCCATGAAATGTCACCGGGTTTGCAATCTAGGTCTTCCCGAGTCTTCCACAAAGCGAAAGCATTCCGATCGTTTTCACTTAGGATTGACCTGAATCAGGGTGGTCAGTTCAGTAGGGATCATGACTAACCCTAAAAAGATAAAGGTCATAGACGCCATGAGTCCACCACATACTCCGAAGGAAGTGCATAGCTTTCTGTCATTAGTAGGGTTATCAAAGGTTTATCAATGCCCTGGTAGAAAGGATGTTGCCACTGACAAACCTATTGTTTTTTAACTGTCAATTCAATTATTGACCGTCGAGGAGATCCTTTCACTTCTTGAGAAGGAGACATCTACCCCTTTGGTATCCAACAAAATTATTACTAGTTCTAGGGTTTCTTTTGCTCCTATGTCCTCTTCGATGTGCAAGCAAATCTACCAATTCCTACAAGACAGATTCATGTCCAGAAAGCTTGCTTCCAAATATCTTTCCAAGGATCTTTTTACCTCGTCTGTCCAGATCCTTGAGGGAGCCAAGTTTAATTGGGCTACATTCATGTTGGCCAAGATGGATCAACACTTTTAGAGAGTGAAAAAAGGTCAAGGTAGTAACACCTCTTATGGTGTATTCTTTCAAAAGATTATTAGCTTTGCTCCTTCTCCTAGTGGTGTGCCAGTGGCTAATCTTGCTCCTCTTTCGAAGCAGCCTCCACCTTCTTTCCATCTCCTCCTCCATTACAGTTGAATTTAGACATGGAGGATGATCCCCCTCCTAGGTTCTTTCGAACTAAAGGTAAAAGTGCTATAGGGTTGTCTAGTCCCTCTTTAGCTTCAGTTGCAAATCCTCTTGTGCAAGATGCTACCCCTCTTGTTTCTAGCAATTCCCTCCCTTCATTCCTATCTTGTCCTAACTTATTTGCTGCCCAAAGGGATGGACAACTAGATCAGCATATTCCCTCAGCTTTACAAATGATGCTAGCTAGATCTTTGTTTTCCCAATTGATTTTTGGTGTCCAGTCTACATTGGAGACTTCCCTTACTTCATGTCTTCAATTTATCTACATTGGAGCTTATAATTCATTGCAAGACAAAGTTAACTCCCTGACTAATCAAGTGAACAAAGTGTTAACCCCAACATGAAGAAAGCAAAAGGAAATAAAAAAGACGCAGGGAAAAGGCGGAAAAAAGGTAGCCCGACTGAAGAAAGAATAGGAGAAAAGGCCAAAAGCACAAGGGCAACCTTAAAAGTCCAAGGCAAATGTAAAAGGGGAAAGGTGCATCTTAAAATAAAAAGGCGCACCCTCAAATCTTGTAAAAGAGCGCCGGGCTCTCACCCGTGCAATTTGTAAATGTAGACGGGCGGTGGAAAGGAAGCTAGGAGGATAGAATGACAATGGGAAAAAGGGCCTAGGCTACGGTCGGCCATGTAAAAAAGAGGAAAAGGGGATGACTACCCAAAAGGGATTTAGGGTTTTGTATATAAAGTTGAAAAGTGAACGAGAAGCTCATTCTTGTGTGTGGAAAAAAGTGGCTCTCCTCTTCTTCTTCTTCTTCTTGTTCTTGCTTGCTTGAGCTTGTGCTTGAGAGAGGGAGTGTGAGAGTGTGAGGGAGTGAGTGTGTGAGGGTGAGGGACCGTGGGGTGGAGAAGCTCTCCATGTTCTCCTCTCTTCTTCTCTTCTCTTCTCTTCTCTTCTCTTCTCTTTTCTTTTCTTCTCTTCTCTTCTCTTCTCTTGCTCGCGGCAATGGAGCTTGGAGCTTGGAGCGGGAGAATCGAGCTTGCTTGAAGCTTGCACTTGGATCGTGAAGTTTGAAGCTTGCACTTGGATTGTGAAGCCACCAGAGTGCGTGGGAGAGGAGGTAACTCAAACGGCACGAAGGTAAGCTCACTACACCCGTAGATATGGATGGCGCGTCGATTATGTGAGAGGTAGCCATTAGTGCTTGGCTTGGAACGCTTGAAATAATAAGCAGTCTGTGGGTCTTGGCGGATGAGCGAAAGCTCCCACATTTTGGTTCCATTGCCGGGACCAACGGATTCAAGCCTTGAGCGCTTGCGCACTTCGAATCGAGCATTAGAGTAGGGTTTTCCCCGAACCGGTGCTTGAGATAGGTAGGAAGGGAGGGGGTTGAAGATGGTATTCGATCTCCTTGGCAAGTAGGTTTTTTGCTTTGTTGAGATTCATGTTGTGGAATGAAGTAGTGTAGGTATTTACTTTGTGATTTGGATGCATTAGGGTAGGAAAAAACAAAGAAAAAGAAGAAAAACAAGCAACAGGGTTTCTGCTGTCATAACAGGGCATGAGGGTTTGATTCGTTTCATGATTTGCATTTTGGAGTTTATTGGCTATCTCAGGTATATAGATCTCTTCCCCATCACTCCAGAATCATTCCTCTGGAATCTTGTAGCTTACAATAAGCAATACCTTAAGATTTTGGATGATTTCATGCTTGAAAGTGCGTTCGGGTCGGCGGAATCGGACACTCGATTCAGTGTCTGATTCTCAGAATCGAACGTCCGATTTTGAGACTCGGACCACTCGAAGCACTCAGACCATCCTGTCCGATCAGACCACTCGGACCAGTCAGAATCCGACCACCTAGAATCAGACCACCTGTAATCGGACCAGTCGGACCAGTCCAGAATCGGACTAGTCCAGAATCTGACCACCCTGTCCGATCCGATTCCTAGAATTGGACCACTTTTTCAATCCGACTCCCAGAATCAGATGTGACCAAAATCAGACCATTGAGCCTATTGGACCAACCCAAAATCGGACGTCCGATTCTAATAATCGAACTCCTGAAAATCGAACAACTGAGAATCGGACAGAATACTGTCAAAATCGGACAGGTATCTAGAACACAAATTTTGACACATCTAAACCCCGAGATTGACCCCAAGGCTACGTAGAGCTAAAGGCACATCACAGATCCATCACTGGGCTAAAATTTAGAGCATGTAGTTCAAAATTTGGCTATAAACGGTCCTCCAAATCTCGCATGGTGTTTACCATAACGGCTCTGCAGGCTGGGGGGGATTTCCCCCCCCCCCCCCCCCCCCCCCCCCGTAGAGGGGGCTCCCTCTGCACCTCCCCTGAGTAGGTTGGAGAGAAAACACACGCTGTGACAGGTCCTCCAAATTAGACCCCAGTGTAGCAATGGCTCTACACGAGCATGGATCCTCACTTGTAAAAGAGCAACCAAAAGCCCATACCCGAACAGAGAGAAACAGAGACCCTAGAACCTCAACGGGCCAAACTAGCCATTAAGGGAAAAAAGGCCACGCCATGAGAACACAAAGACATTGTGTTGAGACCGTGTCTAGTCAGAGCAAAATGCAACTTCAGCAAGCTACAAATGCAAAGATGACTAGACATGACACTCTTGACGAGAGATGTACCTTGAATAGCACTGCACTAACGATCCAAGACATCAGTGGAGAATCCACATCTGGTCATGCAGTTGATAACTCAAGGGCATTTGTCCGAAGGCTTAAATTTACAAGCCAAGACCCGAAAGATGAAGACATAGTACCACCTGCTTATCTTAGGGTCAAACTCACTGTAGAAAGAGAGCATAGTGTTGATGCTCTCATTGATGAAGGAGCAGATTTCAATATCTTAACTTACGAAGCATGGACTCTACTAGGTCAACCAGAGCTCAAACGGACTGATGCAACTCTTAACCCTTACGGGGAACACCCACAAGCACTTCTAGGAAAGTGCAGAATCCTTGTAACTATTGAAGTAGAAAGCTTGCCAGTCCTGTTCTATGTTCCTCCAAATAGCGAGAATTGTGGAAAGGAAATCCTCCTAGGAAGGCCCTTCAAAAAGGCAACGAAGTGTGAAGCCGACTATATAGCACAGAGGATACACCTAACACTACCATGTGTGAGGATAATCACAACTTTTAGCAAGGGTGACCTCACCAAACCTTGAGGGAAGGGAAAGGAGCACTTTGACATACCAAGCAAGCCTAGTAATGAGAGCAATGAGTTGTTGAAAGAGTTGATACAAGCGTAGGTTGAACGGGGAGAACCAGTGAGTGAGGCCATACTTGAGACAAAAAGGTTAGGAGACAAGGCCAAGGACAGGATTTGGACTCACAAATATCGTAGAAGACCACGAAAAAAGCCCAAGCCTTATAGGCGAAGGCATCGATGGAGAGCTAGCAAAATGCCACAATGGATATCCAAGGCATTGCTTCGTGCTCAAGGGTATTATGCAGGAAACCGATGGATTTGGGTACCAAAACCGCTTGCTAAACCACCTTTGTTAGATACCCAAATTATGTCAAAAGCAAAGAGGCGTAGGAGGAAACCTAAACGAAAATCCAAGTCTCGAACCAAAAATATGGGAGTGATTGATCCCCACACGATTGAAGTCAAAAAACCAAACATGACCTATCAAAAAGTGGATCCTCAGTCTAGCGTGCTTAGCAAGCAGATATTAGAGGTAAATGTCGAGCATACACTAGGTCCAATAGTGCCCAAGGAGTCTTTGACTTTCGAAGAGGATAATAAGCACCACATGCACAACATTGCGTATGATAAGGCTGATTGCTCAACAAAGCTAATGATAGAATCGTCTAACAATCACGAGAAAATTCTCCAGTCAGTGCCAAGCCCACGTGGGAGTCCCAAATCTCCCACATCCTCTTCACCTAAATGGACACAGGAAGCACGGCAGCAGCTGCCTCGTGCTGCTGCTCAATCTGCACAAGTGAATGCGCAAAGGGCAACAAAAGACACGACCACTTCCGATCGCCCTAGGGACTTGACACCGCAGTCTACCAATGGTAGCCCGTCCACTATACTGGCTACCACTACTTCCAATCAGGGACCCCAACAGTCACAGCCTTTGGCCGTGACAATGCCCCTTGCAGAACGTGTCCTTAGCAGTTTACGTGTGGAGGAGGTGTCGCAACCAACTTCATTAACAACTCCAGCACTTCCAAAGCGCCTAAAACCTGGGCTGGAGGAGTTAAGCACAGGGGAACAGGTGGAAGAGCTAGACTCCCCCAAAAGGGAGACCGTTGTACCCATGCAACCTGGCAAGGCTACTCCGCAGGCCACGACTAGGTCCCATGAGGACCCTCTGGAGAAGGGAAATGCTGAGGCCCGACCAAGCACATCAACGGTCGATATAGCCCAGGGTCCTGAGACGTTAGATACACCTGCACTGACCAAGAAAAAGAGGAGGAAACAACGAAAACAACAGTTGCAGGTGGTTGTGGACCCCAAGGACATTGGTATGAAGAGTGCTGGAGAGCTAATGAATAAAGCATAGAGTCCATCCACCAATGAGCCCATTGATGCCTCTCATAATAGCGGTGAAACCTCAAACACATCCGTGTGCTCCGACAAATCAAAGCAGTTGTTACCATCAATGGTTGCTTGCAACACTCTATCCACTGACAATAAAACTCGCATTGACAAATCAAGAGTGGATATAACGATGTCATAACAAGGTGACAAATCTATACCAGTCACATCCAGGGAGAACCATGACAAAATAGCAGCAAAACCTCAGGAAAAATGCACAATCCCCGAGAGCGTGAGCAATCTTAGTGTTAACTAGTCTTGCTTATCTAGGATTGAGCCCCCAGCTATGCTAAAGCCTAAGGAAACCCTTAGAACTTTGCATGAGATAGCAACCGAGCAAGCCCTCGTTGAACATAGAAGTATTGCAAAATGCTTAACTAAGTTGGATGCTAAGCTCAAGGTGTTCGCATGAGTTTACTCCTTGCAGACATGGGCACAATCCCCAAGGAGCAGCTTGGAGATTACTTGCCCTTCCCTTTATCTTGGGAAGATCAGGAACACCTTGATGAGCACTATAGTAGGCTCCTACACGAACGATTGCGACTCATCTCTGACGAGGAAGCTGACAAACTGCGCTTAACCATCACGTTCAATGAAGTGCTCTGCTGACCGAATCTCGTAAACATAGAGCAACTAAAGTGACTATCAGCAAGACAGAGTCAATTTGAGCGGCATTGGTGTGAATGCCGCATTGCAATGGCAGAACTAGGAGCTCAGATCATGACAGTATCTGAGGAGCGATTGGCCAAATGGCGGTCTCAAAGAGACCCAACCTATGTGGCACCAACTTCCCTTCAAGTGCTGACTGCCATTCGCGGTACAGACTTGGTTGAACCTAGCCAAGAAAACTTTTTGATTGATAAGGTTCTCACTGAGGAGGAGTTACATGTTGCCAGTAGACTTGGACAAGGGTCCATGCTGCTTGATGTGGCAAAATATCTATCGGTACTAAGTAAGCTGCCACGAGTGCTGGATGCATGTACCACGCTTCAATACAACCCCGAGTTCTACAATTGGTTCTTATCCTCGTGAAGTGACATGGATTCATAAATATGTATATAAATAAACACTGATTTTTGTGTCACCGTGTATAAACAATATCAACACACACAAGCGATGATAGTCAAGCGCAGGGAGAAGAGTTGGGTCTGACAGGCTAAGCTCCTCAAGTCCTCCTCTCATCACGCATTTAAAAGTTGTGTGACTATCCCCACCTCCAAGTGAAGGGCATGCAACCCACATTACCGCCATAGGAAGCCTTGACCAACAACTCTGATGGTGTAGACATGGTGCAGCCCCTTTTCTATACACCTTCCCTTTCTGATCCATCCTTCCAAGGTTGAGCCCTGCCTAAATTCATGACCACCAACCGACGTAACTCGGCATGAGCCAAGATCTACTAATGGCAAGAGGCTAAATATACATCACGGGGGCCATCCCTCTACAACAAGCACTGCATGCCCCACCCCTCCCCTTCTCGTCCTATGCGGTTGATAACCTGCACTATAATCCCTTACATATGAATGGTTTATCATGTAACAAATTCTAATCCTCAATCTGCATCTTATAGGCCCCCCCGCGAGGAAAACATGGAGAACCAAGGGCAGCTAGCTTGCAAGGATGCTCTCTGTAGAGCCGACGGGAACATGCAACACGTGCCCCTCCACCAGTGCGCTATGTGCCCACTCTTAAAAGGTACGCCAAGAAACGCGGCCCTAAGCAACACTTCCCCGGACGAAGGCCGAAGAAGCCACGGGCCAAGGGAGCAGACGCTCAAGGAGGCGCACACAATGTGGCAACACTAGTGGCACGGACCCCCAACGTACGCTCGGGCACCAGATGCTCAAGGGTAGAAAGGGCATTTTGGAAATGGTGGCGGCCCGGGACTACACCATTCATGTCCTGGCCGACATGTTCCCTGCCCAACCCCACGAGAGCCCCGCACCAGCAGAGCCCCAATCGCCCGACCACCCAGACTCGCCCCGCCTCGTACAAATAGAGTAGCCCCATGTTGTATAAAGGCTTATTAAAAGCTACCTGGCCAGGACTCTTTGTCTTCAAATGGTTAAGTGTTGACATGTTCCCCAATTGTACGAACTTTTCATGTCTGCGTTTAATGTATTTCACGTCTTTAGCAAAAGAAAAAGCTAATCAAGCACAGGTGATAAATATCTAAGTCAACACCATAGAATTCAGATAAGTGATGTCTCCTTGCGTTGCACTGGTTTATTATAGTTGCGGCATATACCATGCATGCACTCTCATGAAGTGACGAGTGGATGCAGGATGATGCCGGTCTTTGTGCGAAAGTGTTCAATGCCCGATCACCACAAGACCATCGACCCCACAAAGAGCCGCGGAAAAGCCACGCTGTCGAAAGCAAAAATCACCCTTGCCAACCACCCACATCGCATGGCCCAAAGCATATTCATGGGCTATGGTCTCTTTCTGGGTCAAGCTCTATAGTTGGCTCATAGCATTTGTTACCTCAATTGTATCAACATCGCGTATGTCGCAAGGAGGTTTGCAATATCTCAAGTGTATCTCCCCATCTCAACAACTGCTTCTCTAACAACGAGGCTAGGGCACAATCATCACTATAATATCCATTTCCTGAGCCTTCGATGCTTGACATTTTCCAACCCATTGAAAGGCTGATAGCATCAACATATTGTAATGGTTGTACTCAGGCAAGTCCCAAAAAAAGAAAGAAAGAAAGAAAAAAGCACAAGAAAAAGAAACAAAAAAGAAAACAAAAATAAAATAAAATAAAATAAACGAACGAAAAGATAAGAAGCACCCACGATCACAGCACAGCACCTAGGGGTCCTCAAATTAGATACGTCCAGTGACCTTGGTCGACTAGCTCCGTCCCTAGTCCCTTGGCCCTTTAGCATCACCCACAATTGATCAGGGCACATCAAGGGCAAGACATACCTAGGAAGCTTGTCTCGCCTATGGTTAGACCTGTCACCTTGACCCACTTGCACAATTCTCTCTTGCACTTTGCCTTAGTACCATTGCAATCAGTGGTGGTAAGCACCGCACGATTGGCCATGAAAAGTACACTGTCCTCATCAAGCGAGTCCAATAGCTTGCAGCTACCAAAAGTGCGGTGTCCCTGTATTCAATTACACTACGTCATGCAGTCACAATGCAAAGGATGTCTCATATACCTTCACGTATACTTCTTCTCCACATGGACAACTTTGCTTCATCCATGCATTGTTACGAGAAACTAGCCCGCGGTCTTCTAACTACGTAATATCTAAGTATGCACGAGCACTCACATAATATCTGTACCGAAGTATATACATAGTTTGGGTCCTCAAGTGCAGGACAATACTCCAGGCTTGCTTAGAGTTCGACCTATCTCCCAAACTAATCAAAATATGTCTTGTGCACGATAAGAAGACTAGCACTACCCCTTAAGGAGAGACCACATGAGAGGTTTTCCAATTGCAGGTATAAGGTGTTGTTCGCTCTTCATCAACACTCAACTCTGAATTCCTATCCTTATCACCCTGTAAGCCTGCCAAGAATCATCATGTACAGAATCCCTAAACAAACCGCCACTTGTACTCCATCAGTGCAACCCCCTCAAAGAACAGCCCTACCATAAACTCCCATCGCCCTACCACCTACCACTTAACCCACCAATGTGCCCCCAATGACCTTCCTCCCCACCACTCTCAACACTCTGCCATGGCAACCACAAACGGCCTTGTCACCCATGTCTTCGATGCATGCTAACGCCTGCTACCTACGATGGTGAGTGCCATGAGACTAGCACTCGTCTAGGAGGGGGGTAATGTTAACCCCAACATGAAGAAAGCAAAAGGAAATAAAAAAGATGCAGCGCAAAGACGGAAAAAAGGTAGTCCGACTGAAGAAAAAATAGGAGAAAATGCCAAAAGCGCAAGGGCAACCTTAAAAGTCCAAGGAAAATGTAAAAGGGAAAAGGTGCATCTTAAAATAAAAAGGCGCACCCTCAAATCTTGTAAAAGAGCGCCGGGCTCTCACCCGTGCAATTTGTAAATGTAGACGGGTGGTGAAAAGGAAGCTAGGAGGATAGAATGACAATGGGAAAAAGGGCCTAGGCTATGGCTGGCCATGTAAAAAAGAGGAAAAGGGAATGACCACCCAAAAGGGATTTAGGGTTTTGTATATAAAGTTGAAAAGTGAATGAGAAGCTCATTCTTGTGTGTGGGAAAAAGTGGCTCTCCTCCTCTTCTTCTTCTTCTTCTTCTTGCTTGCTTGAGCTTGTGCTTGAGAGAGGGCATGTGAGAGTGTGAGGGAGTGAGTGTGTGAGGGTGAGGGACCGTGGGGTGGAGAAGCTCTCCATCTTCTCCTATCTTCTTCTCTTCTCTTCTCTTCTCTTGCTCGTGGCAATGGAGCTTGGATCTTGGAGTGGGAGAATCGAGCTTGCTTGAAGCTTGCACTTGGATCATGGAGCCACCGGAGTGCGCGGGAGAGGAGGTAACTCGAATGGCACAGAGGTAAGCTCACTACACCCGTAGATATGGATGGCGTGTCGGTTATGTGAGAGGTATCCATTAGTGCTCGGCTTGGAACACTTGAAACAATAAGTGGTCCGTGGGTCTTGGCGGATGAGCGAAAGCTCCCACATAAAGCTTTGGAGGACTTGGCATCTAAAAAAGCTACCCTCAGTGATATTCATAAATAGATGACTGATGCTACTGCTTTGATGGATTCCCGGCAAGCTCAAATCAAAGAGTTAGAAACTAAAGTAGCTACTTTGGAAGCTGCAAATGTGGCTTTAACTCAAGAAAAGAATGCAGTTTTTGAGGACATGATAGAGTCAACTTGTAACTTGGGTACTTGTGAGGGTGAATTGCAACATTCCCAAGACACTATTGAATCATAAGAGTTTAACTAGCAAATTGTTGTTCTCTTTACTCCTCTTGTAGCTCCTGTAGTTTCTTTTGTCGTATCTTCTTCAGAGGAGCTCGATCAAGTGTAGCAAAAGGCTAAGCTGTGTGGTGGGTTTTCTACTAAGGTAGAACGCCTTCAGCAACGAATGAATTGTGTGCAGAATGACTTTTCTAGCTCTGCTAAATTGGTGTCACCTCCCCTCTCTTTCTAGATTAAGTACAATCAACATATTTTTGCTCTATATATTTCCTTAAGTAATGTGGATTTGGAACCTTAGGATGGTCAACTCTATGGACTACAGATTTGCTAAGAGCTATTTTTGATAGATTTGTAGATGAGTTAGTTTCACATGAAACCCAGTTATTATCTTTTATGTATCTCACAGGACATCTACGAAATCTTGATGAGGAGGATCTGAATGTTTATGTGGGGGATGTCATTTTGCAAGCACTCATGTATGTTCGTTCAATGGAGCTCTTGTTAGTAGAAAGCTTAAAGACTTATCATCAGCAGATGTCTTGGGGTAGAGGGCATATTTGGCATCCACCTTTGGAGGATGATGCTTTGGAACCTTGTCGTTTACAAAATGTCTTTTATAAGTCTCATATGCAGCCATTGCAAACTCAATTGTTGAGCTATCTTGCTAATCATCCATTGTTTATTGATTCCTTTTTCCATGTCCTTAATTTTCATTGTTCCATTTATCCGTTGGATCCTACTGATATTTTTTCCTATTCTCTCATATCCTATCGATTTCCTTTACATATTTTTCTTATTTCTTCTAGTCTTGACACTATTCCTCTTTTATCATTTAATCATGTTGGATTTCCTCATACTCCTTTTTTTACTCTCTGTTATTTTATTGTTGATCCTACATTGTCTCTTATTCCTTCTGAACTTCCTCTTATAGTTCCTTCTATCCCTTCTGTTTTCTCAGCAGAATCTCTTCAAACATTTTTGCTGAATTCTCCATATTTTCCAGCTTCCTTATCCCTTCACTTACCTTCATTTTATGATTTGTCTTATCCATTTTTGCAATCTTCCCCTCTCATTCCATTACCATCTCCATTTGATTCTATTAACCTTACTCTCAGTGGATACACCTAGATATGACAGTGGTATTCTCCGCAGAAGGCAATGGACGTTGCATGATTCTTTAACATGACTTATTCTAAGGTCCTGGGAGACATCTGCTATATGTTCAACTTCTTATCTTCATTTCACTCGGGTGCATGTTCAATTCGAGGATACTTTTTTATGCCTTGTTGCTCACTTTTGTTGGTATCTTGCTTTCATGCATCAGTAGTCTCATTTGAATACTCAAAAGAGTATCCTACCCCGCTGATCATAAATCCAAATGTGGACGTGAGTGTTGCTCAAATGGATTTCTTATATTACTTTGCATAGGCTTTCCCTACCATGTTTCTTATTTTTTTGGAAAGGATGTGCTGTTTACAGTTCCTACAAAATATACCTCAATATTTTGTAGATGAGAGTAAAGCTCTTGAGCATCTCAAGCTTAGCATGTAGTTTAAAAAGAAATATCTTTGTCCTCCTTTGAAGTTAATTCTTTTCATTGTTGTATCCTCTTGTCTTAATGAATTTTTTTTTCTGTGCTCTCCATTTTTGGGGGCACGTGCCATTCAAACTACCTGGCATTGTGTCTGTGTGTGAGTTTTGTGTATGTTCTGTGATCTATGTGATGTGGTGTATTATCCTCTTATGTGGAGTTGAGGATGAAGATGGACCTGATTGCAATGTTGATGGATGGTGGTTCATGATTCTATCTGCTTGATAGATGGCAGCAACCTTTTATATCCTTTACGAATTTGTTATAGTTTGATGTTGTTTATAAAATGTATTAATGTATAAATGCATTTTCCTTTTGTTATATACTTTCTTCGATACAAGTGATAAGTTAGGGTCGTGGTTGGGTGGTTTATTGAAGATACTAAAGAAGACCGAGTTGAGCTCTTTAATGAACTTTTATTCCCTTTTTCTTAGACTGTGAGGACGCTCCCTTATTAAGTGTGGGGATATGTTGAATGCCGAATTGACTAGATTTTTTGGCTGATTTTTGTTATTTTTGAGGCCTAAATGGTTGATTTTTTATGGATTTTGAATGATGATTAGTTTTTTTGAAAGTTTTTTAGAATATTTTTGATGAATTTGATTATATTTTGAAAGCGCATGATGATTTTGAGTAAAAATATGAGGCTCTGTAATGTTCTGATAGGTTCTGTTGAGGTTTTGATAGCTTCTGTTTAGCTTTTGTTTTGTTATGTTTTTCTTGTATGAAGCATGGATTAATGATTGATGGAAGTTGAGAATGTTTGAAAGCTCATTGAATTATTTTTTATAGTTTGGAATGGTTTTAGTATGAGTTATGTAGTTCTGATATTTTTTGTTGACCTTTTGTAAACTTTTGTTGAGCCTCTGTTCTTACTCTATTTCTGTTTTGCTCTATTCTATATGCCTCTGTAATTTTTCTTGGAATGTATGTGTGACTTTGGGGAAGTTTTGTAGCCATGGAAAGATGTGAATTTAAGTTCAAAAGTGGAAGAAGTAGCTGTTGAAGACTTAAGAGAAGACTGGAGTGAAGTGATAGTAATGACTTGTGAGAAGTCACTATAGTGGCTCTAGTGACCTTTCATATCAGACACACCTTTTGGAAAAGGTATCCACAACCAAAGAAGGATTATTATGAGTGATTATTGAGTATTTTAGTGAAGATATGATTTACTATCGATTGAGAGGGAAAGGGAGAGTCAGAGATAGCCAATTCTATGCCAAACAATGTATCTATCTATAAGAGACCGTGAGAGAAAACTATGAAGACAATGAAGATGAATACTATGTGATATTTTTCCATTCAAAGTGGTGTTTCTTTTGTATTATCTTTGTTGGCAAAAGAATTCTATGAAGAATATGAAGAGAATGATGAATTTTGTTGAAGTTAAATTCGTGGGAGAATTATTTCTATGCAGCTGCATGAAGATTTCTTACTAGTGGTGTTTTTTTCCTTATTGTGGTTCTCTAAAGAATGAAATAAAAGCTTGTTGATGTTACAAGATAGATTTTCTTGCAGTAGAAACCCCTTCTTCTTGGTGTCTCTCTTGGGGCTCCATGTTTTTACACTATAGTCAATACACTTAGGGGTGCTTAAGTTAGGTACGCACAACGGCCTCGGTTGGCCGGCTATGTCCCTAACCGCCTAGCCCCTTTTTGATTCCCCACTTCACGTTAGGGCACATCAAAGGCAAGACATACCTAGGGAGGTCACACTCGCCTATGGTTAGATCTACCTCCCTAAGCTTCGCCCATCGCATCTCCCTTTATGCACAAACTGGGTTCTCAAGAGTGACCTAGCTCCCAATTGCACTAGCACAAGCACATTACACCACTTGATAAGGTATGATAAAAAACACAGATCTAGAGCTAGATCAACTATGGTGGCACACGATACATTATCAAAATGAGGAATTGTAACTCAATTGAATTAGGTTCCAAGATAGATTAGCTTGGACTCATAAACACAATCTTGAGTGACTCAACCTAATAGTACCATTACATTGAAATGAGTGTTAAGTACATGCTTTTATAGATTTTGGGTAGTATCACTTTTACTCACTGTGCGTATGGGATTATAAACCCTCTTCCTAGAGCATACATCATTTGTCTATCTTCTAGCCTCTTTAAGGCATATATCTAGCCTCTATGAGCAAGTATTATTTGATATTCTCAACACCCACCCTCAAATGATGAGTCTCTGCCCTTGCTAGATTCCCCCCCCCCCCTCCCCCCCCCTACATGATGACATGGCCCGGGAGACTAGCTCTTCGACATCCTAATCAAGTTAAGGCTTGAAACTTTACATTTTGGTAAGGGTGTTTACATCCACTCTAGGAAACAAGATCCACTACAAGAATTCAAGATCCACTATGGGAAAGATCCACTTTGGGAAAACATGATCCATTATGGAAAATTTTTGCAAAACATTTTGTTTGTAGTAGCAGAAAGTATCTTCTCTTCATTCTCCTTTGGCATTCTTCGAATTCCTTCATTGTCTTCATCCTCTTTTTGTTTGTTGTGCTTCTTATCCCTTTTGTTGGTGCGTGGTACTTCTCTTTTTACTTCAGTCTTCTTGACACGGTCGGTTTGCTTCATGCTTTTACACCACATTGATAGGTACATGGGCTTGGTTTGACAAAATCTCATACATGAGATGAATTTTAGGATACATGAATTTTAAGATTTTATTTGCTCAATGGATAGACAATCACTGAAAGGGCTTGACATGGCAATGGATTTTGGAGAAGTGTAGGTGTGAATAAGTAAGCGTGGGAGAGAGAGGGTTAGCTGGTGTGAATGAACTTTTAAGGGTTAGGACTTTAACCTTAGTATTAGCGTTTAGGAAAGGAAATGAAGCAGGCGGCACTATTTTTCCTATCGCAGGTCTCGTGAAGTCTAAACGAGAGCAGCAACACAGATTTTCTCTATCTTTTGCTTTCTCTTCTGGATATTTTTGTCATTTTCTTTCTCAAGTGCACTTATCGGGTCCCCCCTTTCTTGACTTCCTTTGAGGTCGCTGCTCTTCTCTTTGACGTCGGAACTCCCTTTCCAGCCTTTAAACTAAGTATTTCAAAATCATCTGTGTCCCAGTCTTACTCATCAGGCTCGACGATAGGCTTAGCAGGAGGTGGGGAAGGATCCATGATGCGAAGTCATGGAGTTTGTTGACAAGGGTGTTCATGATCGGCACGGGCACTTGAAGATATAAAAAGGACTTTGAAGGAGCTCACAGTTCTACCACTTCAAAGACCAGAATTTTTTTTCAAAAGGGAAACTTGAGAAAAGAATCAATATTTTCACCATTCGTTTTTTAGATGACAAGGTCACAATCTGTTGAAACTGATGAGGAGATTTACAAGGGAACCAATAGAGTGTTTAAAATATTCAAGAATGTGATATGTACATTCCCTGCAGGAATCCTAAGGTTTCAAAGAAAAAAGCCTTTAAGAGTGAGCAACAGGTGCAATGATTGATCTCTGTGTGTTGTGTGTCTCTCTCTCTTCCTCCCTTTCCTTCCTGTAAAATCTAAAGAGAGAACGACAAAAACAACTGAAGGAGAATTTTGCGGGTGATCGGCGTTGATCTAGTAAGGGTAAGTAGAGAAGGATGGGTTTGAGATGTTAAGTAGAGAAGGATGGGCTTAAGGTATGGATATGGCAGAGGGCTTTAAGGTGGGTTCAACTCTTACTATCCATTTACACTAGAGTATGACTCACTAGTGATGTTAGAACTAGCTCGCCATGGCTATGATACCATGATAGAAAACACGGATCTAGAGCTAGATTAGCTATGGTGGATGCAAGTCAAACACATGATACATTATCAGAATGAGGAATTGTAACTCAAGTGAATTAGGTTCCAAGATAGATTATCTTGGACTCATAAATACAATCTTGAGTGACTCAACCTAAAAGTACCATCACATTGAAATGAGTGTCAAGTACATGCTTATATAGATTTTGGGTAGTACCACTATTCCTCACTATATATATGGAATTTCGAACCCTATTCCTAGAGCATACATCATTTGTCTATCTTCTAGCCTCTTTAGTGTTGAGATGGCAAGCTCAACACATGTAGACATTGATGGTGGACCGCTTGGCTAGATGGGTCCGCACGTCTACACTTAGCATGTTGGTGGTCATTATGATACTCACATGGCCATTGACTTATCACTTATTATATTTAGTTTGTTACACCTATTAGTGTAGTCAGTTATGCACTGTTTGACTTAGTAGGCCACTTTCCTTTATATTGTATCTTATCTATACTTTGTGTACATTGTATAGTGTGTGGAAGAAGAAGAAGAAACCAACAAGAAAAAGTTTTGGCATCCATATCTCTTCTTGTGTTCTTGAGTGAGCTTCCTCTTGTGTATACAGTGTGTGTTTGGTGAAGCAGCTCAAGCAACTCCCCCCACCACGCGATTTTTGACATTCATGGCATATATCTAGCCTCTCTATGGGCAAGTATCATTTGATATTCTCAACAAGACACACCCCTTAGGCAACATAATTTTCATTTCGAGCATTTGGAGACACACCCCCTAAACTCATTCGAGCATCAAGGTAAGCTTACTACGCTGCGTCGGCTAGGTGAGAGATAGCCATTAGAGCTCCCTTGAAACAATAAGTGGTCCATGGGTCTTGGTGGTCAAGCGTGAGTTTGCACTTTGGTGAAATATATGAGACTCACCACATGCTATTAACTCTTAAACAACTTGTGCGTTGAACAATCTGCCCTTTTCTATGGGATCCTAAAATTATTTTGTTCATTTCACCCTCTATTTAACAAGCTTTCCAACTATATATTTTAAATGAATCTCACTCAAAACCCTCATGTTAGATCTATCAACCCGACCTCCTTGAATGCATTTCACCTCCCCATGGAAAAGAAACCCATTTCTTGAAGCTCAACAATCTCCTTGACCAAAAGACTTGTTCCCTCAACTTTTGGTAGGGGGATTGACCACTTGATAGTCATCTGCAAAGCAATTGTGAGTGTTAAACACATTGTAGAGCAATTTAATGCATTGGATCCAACCATCAACCTCATTTCTATGGGAACTCGCAATTCTTTTTTTAGTTTCAGCCTCCATTTAACAATCTTTCCAACTCTATATTTTGAATGAGTTGCACTAAAAACCCTCATGTTAGACCAGCCAACCTAATCTCCTTATATGCATTTCAACTCCCCACTAGGATAAGCATGAAATAAAACACCAATAAAAGCCACATGCTTGTTGTTTAAAGACTCAAGAGCCATAGCTTTGAAATAATGCTAATTTTTTTCATTTTTAATGATATAAAATGAGGAAAAATAGAGAAATTTGCTCTTTAAAAGGGAAAAAATAGGAAAAGGACGAGAAAAATTATGAAAAATTATGGATGTGTCTGTGAGTGTATAATGAGGATAAAGCATGAGTGTTTGCCTAAGTTTATCCCCATTTATATGTTTTTGTGAGTATTTACTGCTTATTTCATGCGAAATACATATGAAATTACCCTTTTACCTATCACCGCAAGCAAAACCTTAAACGGTAGGGGAGGAGGGGAGTTTGAGCATTGAAATATGTTATAAAATCTTATGTATTTGCTGCATTATTCATATAGGATGACGTTAAGTTAAAAAAAGGAAAGTACAACACGAGTGTAAGGCTCGGTGTATTCTCTCATTACAACAATTACACGTTAGTGCATGGAAACATGAAAAGAATGGATTTGCACAATGCACGAGGCTATTTTTCAATTGTTTGAGTACTTAATCATATACACATTTGCATCAATCATAGTTAAATGGTATCGATTATAAGCTCCTCGATGCATAGCACTTGGTTTCTTAAGGACTTGACCCACGTAGAGAGAGTGAGCAACCTGGCTATAGGTCTAGATGGTGGGTCGGATAAGTGCATTCCTGGAACATTAAATATATTGTCACTAAGAGGAGAGTTTGTTTCCAATGTGTCTATACATGGAAGCATCGCATTGAGGGGCCAATCCCCAAGATGTAGGAGAGCTGCAGTAGGGCCACGGCAATCAGCCTAGTGGGGTGCCCTCGTGTGTGTAATATGTGGAATTTATTACCGATATATGTATATTCTCCCTCTGAGGAGATGGAAAAAGGGAATATCCGTTGAACTACAAACTATAAATGTGCAATAATTTGTGTTTAGGATAGTGTATTCCTCGATAGACGCTTCTATTCTGCGAGGCCGTGAGGTGGGGTTGTCTGTTGAGGGCATGAGGTCCGGCTAGTGCCTTAGCTAGTGCCGGCCCATTTTAGGTCCCATCACCTTCATGGAAGTTCCATGTGATGAACTTTCTCATTGGAAAGGGTCTTCATGAGTTTGTTTCAGGTGAAGAAAAAAACCAGAGCTGGGTATCCCTCCAACTAGAGATGAATTTGAGGCATAGAAAGAATGGAATGCAAAAGACAAAAAGGGAATGTGCTCGATATCTACAGTCATTGATAATACTATGCTAGGACATATCATGAATGCAAAAACTTCACGTGTAGCTTAGACAATTTTTGAGAACATGTTTTCAGTAAATACAAAGGCACAAAAGATTCAACTCAAGTAAGAGTTGAATACCTTGAAGAAAGGGAAAATGTCTATCAATGAGCATGTTTTGAAGGTGAGGAGCATTGCATATGCTTTAGCAGCAATTGATGCAATGCCCGATGATGATGATTTGGTTTCATCCACTTTGAGTGGCCTTAATAATGAGAAGACATGGAAATCATTTGTTACTTCAGTATATGTACGTAAGCGATTTTCAGATTTAGATGAGCTGGTCTTTCTCATGATTACTGAAGAGATCAATATGCAGGGTGACTCGTTTGAAATAAATAGTGAACAGGTCCAAGCATTTTACTCAAGTTCACGAACGAGACGTGGTAGATTCTCTTCGAGAGACTGTGGTATGGGATGTGCTGGCAATAACCAACAAAATAGATTCAATCAGCAATTTGGTGAAATGCAGGTTTCAAGAGGCCGATGAAACTTTAGAGGCAAGGGGAGCTCTAGAGGAAGAGATGAATTGTAGAACAAAGGTTCTAGAAATTTTTCTATTGTTTGCCATTATTGTGGCAAAAAAGGTAATATTGCAGCCCATTGTTATACTAAGAAGGATGATATTTGCAATGGTAAATTGTAGCAAGGAAACTATGCATCATCTTCACGAAGAATGAAGACAAAAATGAGCATTTGTTTGTTATGCAGTATATGATGAATGCAGTTACAGGAAAGGGGACACATGATGATGTATGGTATATCGATTTAGGTGCATCTAATCATATGACCATTCATGTTGAATGGTTTGGAGAGATGCAAGACTTACAAAATCCAATTTATGTGCAGACGGGTGATGATTCATGCCACCCAATTTCACACATTGGAAAGCAAAGCTTTCCTTGTTCTTGCCATGATGTTCAGAAAAAGAGTCAAATAGATGTATTACATGTGTCTTCAGTCACAAAGAATCTAGTGTCTGTTGGCCAAATGGTAGAGCAAGGGTTATAGGTCCGATTCAATGCAAAAGGTTGTTTTGTAGAAGACTTTAATGATAAGTGTAGGTTGGTCACAAAAGGAAGCAGAGTTGGCTGCATGTTCACTTTAGATGCTCGAATTTTTGCAATGGATGCTGCTATGTATACTAAAGGAAAAGGAGTAGTTGCAGACATTGAAATATGGCATAAATATATTGGACATGCAAATGTGCAAATGCTAAAATTAATGCAGTCCAGAGGATTGGTCACAGGGTTGCATTCTTTTAGAGTTGCAGAATTTCATAAAGTCTGTAAAGCATGCAAGTTTGGTGAGCAAGTGAGACAACTCTTCTCGCATGACAGAGAAGTGAGCAAAAATATACTTGATGTAGTGCATACAAATGTTTGGGGGCCCACATAGAATGTATCTCTTGGTAGCAGCAAATACTTTGTCACATTTATTGATGACAGTTCAAGGAAGCTATGGGTATATTTCATGAAGGAAAAGAGTGATGTATTTGAGCACTTCAAATCTTTCAAGGCAGTTGTTGAAACATAAACAAGCTTGAAAGTGAAGTGCTTGAGATCAAATTGAGGGGGAGAGTACCTCTCTAATAAGTTTAGTGTCTTCTTGAGGACTCATGGGATAAAGACGTAATTTACTTGCAGGTATACCCCACATCAAAATGGATTTGAAGAAAGAAATAATAGGCATATTGCAAAAGTTATAGGGGCATTAATGGCTGAAAAGAATATGCCAAAACATTTTTGGTCTGAAGCTGTCCATATTACTGTATATATTATGAACAGAACTCCCACAGCTATAGTTCATGGGATGACTCTCAAAGAATGCTTTGCTAGCAAGAAGCCCGATGTATTATACTTGAAGGTATTTGGATGCATTGCATATGTTGAGGTGCCAGATGAGCTACATAAGAGGCTTGATCCAAAGGCTGAAAAATGTATTTTTATTGGATACTCTTTAGAGAAAAAAGGGTATCATTGTTATAACCCTGTCACAGGTGAGTTTAGAGTGAGCATGGATTTTATTTTTGATGAGATGAGCATTTTGTATGCACCTACTGGTGATGTATTAGATGATGATAATGATCATGATAGCTATGTGCAAAAAGAAAAGTAAGAATCACAGAGACTTAGTGGACCAGAAACATCACTTGGTACTACAGCACGGATTTTATTTTTGATGAGATGAGCAGTTTGTATGCACCTATTGGTGATGTATTAGATGATAATAATGATCATGATAGCTATGTGAAAAAAGAAAAGTAAGAATCACAGAGACTTAGTGGGCCGGAAACATCATCTGGTACTACACCTATAGTGAGCCCTTGGTGTGGGAGACTAAGGAGTAGCCCCACATCTTCAGGTGGATCTATAAGTGTTGTAGGCAAAGAAAAAAGAAAGAAGAAAGTGTTGGATGGTAATGATGCATCTACTAGTTGTTTGAGATTTGATGCAGATTCTAGTGGTTCAGAGAGTTTGGATGATGAGCTTGGTATTCCTTCAGTCAGGACAATAGGTGTACAGAGAGCTCATAGTAATGTAAAGGCTCCATTGAGTGGTCCAGTGGTACGCAGGTCTAGAAGGGCAAATATCCTGTTAAAAGATTTGGTTTTGAAGGTTATACAGCTCACCATTATGCTTATATGGTGAGGATGTTGAGCCCACTTGTTTTGAGGATATTGTTGGTCATGCTCATTGGGATGTAGAAATGGATGAGGAGATGGCTGCAATAGAAGCAAATAAGACTTGGGATTTGGTGCCCTTGCCTAAGGGTAATAAAGCTATTGGCTATAAGTGGGTTTACAAAGTCAAGCATAATGTAGATGGTTCCGTTATCAGGTATAAGGCTAGGTTGGTTGCAAAAGGCTATGTTCAAACATATGGCAGACATTTCAGTCTAGTTGCAGCATGCATCGCGAGGTGATTGCCAAGTTCTTAGTTTCTGCTATAAATTAGGGTTTACAACAAAGATTGACTAAAATCTCTTCCTCTGATGGCTCAAACCACTAGAAATATTGAGATAACTTGAGAGATGGTTAGGGGATGAGAAAGAATGTTGTAGAGAGAGAAATTTTAGAGCTTCATCATGGGACATGCTGAAAAATTGCTGCTGCCTTACTCAAACAACACCTACAGCTTAGGACCACCAAAAATACTTTTGCTCTCTCGTGTATGCTATCACTTGCACATGAAGGACCTTAGGCTACTATTACTTGCTCTTGGAGTGTAATAGCAGTGTCAATGTCGGCAAAGTGACATTACTCAGCTGCAATTGGATATTGAAATCTAATCCATGTAGGAAATATTGCAACTGCGTAGCCAGTGAAATGGGGATATAAGTATTAAGTTTACGAAGAATTTTCTTTAATTTCTTGGCATAGGCTTGGACATTCTCATTTGGATCTTGGCGTGTTACATTCAAGACACGTAACCAATATTGTTCACCCCTATCAGGGGAAATTTCTCTTGGCGTGTTACATTCAAGACACATAACCAATATTGTCCACCCCTATCATGCCGTGAAGGATTGACCAATGCTAGTTATGGTTTCGGCCTCTAGACCGTGATACCATACTGATGCCCTTCCTTTTAATGTCATGTTGAAGAACATCATTAAGTGTCCTTCATCTTGGATTCAATAGTTGAACATGAGTGTTTGAAACTCATTAGTATGGAGTTCTCCATCTTCTTCTACTATCCCATGGAAGATAGGCAATAGTGCTCCTAATGCTAATAAATCCGATGTCCTTGCTGGAATTGCAATGGGTTTTGCCATGGCTACAATCAGATTGATAATAAGAGTTTGTGTAGGTACAACTACACCCCCACTTGAAGTGAGTTGATTGACTAGGAGGGAAAGTACTAAGAATTTGTCTTATACTCAAAGGGTTGCTTGTAACACTTAGGTTATTAGAACCACTACTACTTATGCATCTTGGGTTGCCCCTTTGAGGATTATAACGCCTTAGAATCTCTGCCCGCCGTCTAGCCCTCTCAGCACATTCCTCCTTTTGTATTTCGGTGTCAAAGAGATCGTGCAAGAGTTGCAGAACACTAGGTTCAAGGTACAGCAAGAAATGAGGCTAACAAGAAAATCTCAATATTTGACGCCAAAGATCACTATAATGCTTGTCAAGTACTATATGAGAGAAGAGTTAAAATAAATGATAGAGAGATACAATTCATAATGGCATATAGGGCACACTCTTGTATCTACCGCATCAGAACTTGAAAGGTGCCAAACCAGTCCAACCATTATTATGGGTGTTAATGGATCCACTGGTAGCCTCAAATTTGACTGTCTTACAAAGATCAGTGACCAGCTTCATTTATCATCTGATTCACATGTGGCTGGAACAGCATTCTTCATCCATGTGGAGCATACATCTTAACACAATCGTCCAGTGGGACTCCTAACATAAACCAGTGCACAGGTAACTTATATCCACTTAGGAAAGGACTTTGGAGATGAGGAAATTGAGTAACAGCGAGGTTGGAGATGAAGTGTAATGGCAGCAAAGAAATAGACGTTGTCAGAGAGAGATTTTCTCCAATCAATTCGTTGACATCAACATTCCAGTCATAAGTGGTGTGGCATAGCATGTCTCTTTGAACAAGTGCACCATCTCTGTTGCTTGAGTCAATGCTGTAGATGATAAAGAGATACCAGATTTCCCACAATTCAGGATCGAGAGGTCCAGTCAAGGGTTCGTGCAGAAGACAGTGATAACTAAAATCATGAGTCTTTTTGGAAGCTTTTCGAAAGCAAATTCCAACTCTAAGATGACTGGATCTCTTAATTAAATCAGATGATGGAGATCATACTCCTTCAAAGACATTCTTCAACAACAACAACTTGAATAGGTCGTCTCTGTAGGATGCAAAGCAAATCATCCCCTAGTCTTCATCACACGTCCTTGATTTTTCGTGAACTTTGGACATCCTGTAACGTGTATGTACAGCTGCAACGAGTGTCGTTAATTACAGAGTCCTGTCTGGGGTTTTGAGCAGGTCTTTTGATAGAGAACTCCTATTTGCAGAATTGGAGATGACGATATCTATTCAATTGAATCAGAGGGGTTCTGTAGAGACAGTCTGTACACCGCCAGGATAGAATTAACAGATGTACCGGTCTGTCCAGCCACAAAACAAATAAGAAAATTCATAATACTGATTAAGATGTGGACTGCCTCACTTGCTGAAGATAGAATTATGCTTTTAGAGAAAGAATTTGATGGGTGCTGCAGGGAAGGAATCCGTTAATTGCAGCGATAGGAATGGACACTGCTAAAGGAACTGATTGCAGTTGATTACAACAGAAAAAGGGCCTACAGTTGGATGTGACCAAACTGTCGGTGGCCTGTGGTTATGACGAGCCAAAACGAATCTCAAGTGGGGCGAGGCTTGACAGGAGCAGGTCGGACCCCTGAGAGGAAGGGGAGTGCCTCCCAAAGCGGTCCACAAACAGATCAGAACAGTATCCTTCCTTCAAATAGAACCCACGAATCAAATGCGAGGAAGCTGCTGCAGCGACTCTGCCACCAGCCGTGCTGTGAAGGCCTACACACTGAACGGTAGGAAAAAAAAAACTGAAACGGGCATCCAACCATGAGACCTGACACCTCGCATCGACTGGGCTTTAGTACTTCCATGGATGCTTCTTCATCAAGGACAAGGATTCGACATTATTCGTGGCAAAATAAATAAATGATGCTACATAGAGGTGGGATAGGGGCAAAGACCTGGGGAGATCGGCAAGGATCTTGAAGGTGGCTCTTGCAAGGGGTCCACCGAACCAGGAGTGAAGGGTGGACTCACTGTTGCTCTCGGCAACTCCCATAACCTCTTGGAGAATCCGATCTCACCAGCTTCATCGGCGAGAAATGGGTTAGAACTTAAAGACCAGGTGCTGAAGTGCCGTCCGGCCTAACAAGCCTGATATTCTCAGGGAATACTGCACATGGTTCGACCTGTCTGCATCACTAGTGATTAGACCTTTGGGAGTGAGAAGGCGTAGCAAGCGCACATCGGATCACGAGTGCAGTTCTCCATCGTCTCCTTCCCGTCATCACTGCAGAATTCGATTCCCCAAAAAAAAAAAACCCAGAGACTGCGTTTCATTCCCTCTCTCTTATCCTCCGCAGAGTCATCCCGAATGCCCTCCTTTTCCAAGAATAACAACCGCCATTTCAAAAATAGCTCTCCCATTTCGAGCACGGAGAGGTCCTGGATTTTCTGAACTTTTTCCCCCCCTTTTAGCCATTCAAATCCCCCTTTTCCCCCTCTTTTTGCCATACGAATATTTTTCCTCTATCTTTAGCTTCCTATCTTTCCATTTGTAAATTCCTCCTTTGACGCATAGTGATCAACCATACGAACAGCCTCGTTTAAACAGTATATCATAGTCTCAACAAAATCAGGGACCTTATCACTAGAGTCCTGATTACAATCTGGATCAGTGAAGGACTCATTGTAAGCTTGCCCCAAGTCTCGGATGCTCCCACGAACAGGACGGTCTACAAAGGGTAGGATAAGTTTTCCTTCCTATTACAAGCATCGTGTATGCATTACATTTAAGGGAATATATACATACATTGAATGTAGTTTATTAAAATGCACCACACAAACGATGAATCACACGCAGAAATTAACACAAATGCACAACAAAAATGGAGGTGTTCACGACTCAGATGCGCAGCATCACGACATCCACCCCCTCTAAACCTGCGTATCCTCCGGATGTGCCAACTATCCAGGATCATTCAAGTCCACAAACAGGTCAAGTTCATCTTCTGATTCTAGCGGACCTGTTTCTCCATCGGCTCCATCTTCTATGTCCTCTGTTTCTTCAACATGTCTTTCTCCTACCTGCTCATCTTCTGTCAATGCTTCAAACTCATATTCTTCATCTTCTCTTCTCTTAAAAATCTTGACTCGTTTTCCAGCAATAGGCACCCTCAATAATGTACCATCTAATTCAGCCAGCTCATAGGTTCCATTATCGAAAACCTTTTTCACTTCATACGGTCCAAACCATCTTTGAACCATTTTTCTCATGCTACTATGCTGATTTTCTAGACTACTGTCGTAGACTAGAACCCAATCTCCTTCTTTTATGGCTCTAGGCCTCAAGCGATGCCTTAAATCAAACCTGTCCTTATTTCTGAGGCGGGCTGCTTTCAAACGGTCAATGGCTAGCTGCACATCTTCTGCCCTTCTCTCTAGTTGACGAATCCGAAGGGCTAACAGCTCTTCCCTTGATAAATTCTCATGCCATGGAAGAACACTCCAAGTGAGAGCACAAATTTCAGTAGGCATGACAGGTTTTTGCCCATACATCAACTCCGCAGGCATGTATCCAGTAGTCACACTATGTGTAGAGCGATCAGCCCACAATGCAAAAGGTAGCAATCTCGGCCAATCTCCAATCCGACCTCTACAAGCTTTTGCCAATGCTTTAACTATAGGCGGATGTCCTCTTTCACTTTTGCCATTTCCCTCTGGATTGTAGGCAGTAGTAAGAGCCAATTTAATCCCAAGCCGTGAGAAGAATTCTCTAGCTTCATCAGCATCTAGCTCTCCACGATCAGCTGTAATCTTGCCTATACATCCATACCTGCAAAATATTTCTTCCAACAAGAATTTACATACTGTAGTGGTGGTCTTCGTCCGCAATGGTCTACCTTCAACATAGTTTGTAAGATCCTCCCTAGCCAAGACAAGATATCTCATCTGCCAAAGTCCCACTGGCAAAGTAACCAAGTCTACCACCCACTTGTAATGCATACATAGTGGATAAGTCGGATGCAACTCATCACGATGTCGCACTAAAGAGTAAAGCTGGCAATCCTTGCAAGTCTCCACAAAGTGAGAAACATCTTTATACATCCCTTTCCACCAGTATCTTTCTTTGATTTTCTCATAGGTAGCCCATACACCTCTATGTCCTGCCCATGAGCTCTCATGAAACTCTCGCATAATCTGTATTTGCATCGCTACATCACAAACTACTCTCAAGGGCAAGCCTCCTCTCTTCTTTGGATGCTTCCAAAGAAAACCATCTTTCAAGAAATACCCATAAGCCTTCCTTCTGATTTTCTTGAATTCATCATCTGTCCATTCAGCTCTTCGAGTCAATGAACTTAGATATTGTCCAATTTGCAGCCACTCATCAACATAAAGTTCTTCAATAAAAGCTTCAACAGTAGATACATGACAATCATGAATAAGGACAAAAGCAGCAAACTCTGTCTCATCATCTTCTACAAGCATTGACTCCTCATCCTCATATCTCGCTCTAGAAAGCATGTTAGCAACTGGATTATCTTTCCCTGCTATGTGTCGAAATTCTGGATTCAATGATTTGATATAGGCAATCCACCAAAGCATCGCTATATCTGGAGTCGAGCAACTAGTAATCATGCCAAGCAAAGGCAAACAATCTGTTTCCACAATAACTGAAGCTCCAATAAAATATCCTTTGTCACACTTCAGTGCAGTGACTACTCCACACAACTCTCTTTTGATCTGCGGATATCTCCTTTGTCGCTCATTAAGAACTTTAGCTCCAAAGCGGATAGCATACCTATTTCCCTCAGCATCATCCTGTCCCACAGCCCATCCTATGCCAATAGGGCTAGTATCAACTGTCAACATGATAGGCCGTCCACACTGATAATCCGCCTTGCGTAGAGTAGGAGCTGATTGCAACAGCTTCTTAAGCTTACGCATGGCTTTTGAATGCTTCTCATCCCAATGAAATTTCTGCCCCTTTCGAAGCAGCTGATAGAGAACATCTGCAATATGAGCAAAATGAGGAATCCAAATCATGTAAAATACACAAGCTCCCACAAATCTCCGCACCTCTGAAGTAGTTGAGCAATACTCTGCAATCCTGTTTATGGCATCCACCTTTGCAGGAGAAGGCTTTCTGCCATAATATCCAACCATATGCCCAACTATGATGACTTCATTAACAGCAAAGACAGATTTCAGCCCTGAAAGTGTCAAATTTACCTCCTCTAATCGTGTCAAAATCTGCTCACAAGCATTCAAGTGATCAGCCACAAACTGTCTACATCCACGCAAATCAAGACTTTCATTCTTTTCTTCTTCTGCACAACCCTTAATAGGCACATCATCTAGAAATGGCATGGTATACTGCGGAATATAGTCTCGAAGAACTCTATGCATAGCATTCATCATATGAGCAACTGAGTTTGTAGCACCTTGAGGCAAGGTACACATCCTCACAAGACCAATAGGTGTCCGCATAGTAGTAATATCCCTGCTTTCCAAGGCAAGCTGAAACTGATCATAACCTGAATACAAGTCACCTAGTGAATAGATGGCTCGTCCTGCAAAAGCCTCAGCAAATTCATCCACAACTGGACCTGTACCCACATTTCTGATTGTCACCTTGTTCACAGGCTGCATATCCTGAATAAATCTCAAAGTACCATTCTTCTTTGGTACAGTAAACCACCTGTTAGAATAGGGTGCTGAAGAGGGCTCCAAAATCCCCATTTTAATCTTCTCATTCAGCAACTCTATCAGCTTTGGCAAGTGTGCTTTAGGCACAGGTATAGGACGTATATTCCATGGTACATGAGGAACAGTGAAGATGACCATAGGTGCAACCAATTCGGGACTAATGCAGCCAATTTCATGTGGAAAGAAAGCAAATGCCTTACCATGACGTCCAAGCATCTCTCTAAAACATTCTTTTTCCACTGGAAGCAAAAAATTATCATTTCCAATCTTCAATTCTGCAAGAGTTTCAGCTGTAAACTTATGTCCAATATTTGCAGGATCCCTCAACATAGGCTGCTTCATAGCTTTTTCAATCTGCTCATCACTATCAGAAGGAAGCGGGCCTGCAACCGGCTTAACCTTCTTATCAACTGTTTTATACTTCGTGTCAACCTTGGCATCATTCAAGCATTCTTTCCTTTGCTGCAATTTCTGCAAATTTTCAGCATCTTTCAACTCTGTTGGCTGAAAAATTTCAGCCTTTAGCTCTATGGACTGCATGGGTGCAGTCTGAAACTCTGTATGCAGAAATTTTTCTGCATTCAACTCTGTTGGCTGAATAAATTCAGCCCTCGGCTCAATGGACTGCATAGACGCATCCTAAAACTCTGTATGCAGAAATTTTTCTGCATTCAACTCTGTTGGCTGAATGGATTCAGCCCTCTGCAATTCTATTAGCTGATCAAGATCAGCCATAAATTCAGTTTGCTGAGTTTTCTCAGCCTCTAACTCTGTTTGCAGCATAAAACCAGAAATTTCCTGAAACATATCCAAGGTTTGCACAGGTATGATCTTTGAATCCTTGCATACATCAGTTTTCAGCATTGCTCTCATCTCAAACAATGTATCTGCATAAGACATCCCTTCATATAATCCATCCACATGCTCTTCTGCTTGCAAAATACCTGCATTTTTCAACTCTTTCTCCTTACGACCAATGTACTGCCTGGCAGCTCTAGGCAAATCTGAAATTTTCTGATAACTCACTGAACTATCTGAAGTAAACCCAACAAAGTTATTGGAGAAAGACTGACTGCCAGGAGGCGAGATCTCCTCTTTTCTCCGCTCCGTACCACTGGCGTCTCGCAAGACAGCGGTACCTAATGAAAATCCAACTCCTTCGCAGGTAGTGGTGCCTCACGCAAGGAGTCCCTGTTTCTCGGATGATTTACCCCAACAGTCATAAACTGAACAGCTCGCATACCATCTTTACTGCGTATCCGCGCATAAGCTGATCCATCATCCATCACTTTTGTTTCCATTCTTGCCTCTGTAATGAAAGGCTGTCCAAGAATAATCGGATAAGAGCATGAATCCTGAACAAAGCAATGATAATCCTCCTCAACATTACCAATAGAAATTCTGATACTCGGACAAGCAGCATACATATCACCAGAAGTATTATTGGCGGCTCTCATGCGCCAGCCATGCTCTGCATCCATAGGCCACTTGCCACTCTCATAAACACCTCGAGCAATAAGATTAATTTCAGAACCATGATCAACCAAAGCAATCAAGGGAATTTGTTTCTCTCCAATCCTTACCACTGTCTCAGTGGTTGCTCTAGCCCAATGACTTCGTGAAAAATGGCTGCGAGGAATGAGAATAGGGGTCTTATCATCTTCATACTGCATAGGCTGCACTATTTTCTCCAAGTGCGGATTAACAGAAGCATTCTCAACCATCACTACATCATCATGCTCTTTCCCAAGAGCTCCATGCCACAATCCCTGTAAAGCAGGTCCTTCCATCGCATGTCGTTTCCTCCGCAAAAGATCCTGCATCTGATCCTGTATTTCTCTTCTAGCAATCCCAAGAGCCTCTCCCACAGTAAAAGTGATTTCACTATTCAAAATTCTTTCATGAAAAATCTTACTCATATCCGTTTGCATATCAAGGTCTGACAAGAGCTTGAATCCTGGCTCTTTTCTTGATTGCCTCTTTTCTTTCTGCTTGTCTTCCATTGGCTGATCAGAACCTGTTTGAGTTGGAGAATTTGTCATAGGTGGAGCTGTAACAGGTGGTGAAACAAAGTCACCCCCTCAAGTCTTTTTGGAGGAGCTAGGACCCTCCTCATCTCTTCTTCTCTTTTCCTCAACCATGGCATCTAAACCCTGCGTTTTAGCAATATAAGCAAAAATAGAATACCTGTCAACAGGAGAATCCCATCCTGTTTCTCCTCGGATGCTAGAGCCCACACAAGTCATAGTAGAAGTTTGAACTTTTCCTCTTCTCGCTATCTCCAAGGCAGAAGACCATAAAGCAGAGTCTCCATCAGATTTCTGCTCAAGCTGGACTCCAAAAGCTGAAGCATCTCCTCTAACACTCACATAAGCTGATCGCGCAGCCATATCATCAACAAGCTTCTTCATACCTCCCTTACCAAAGTTCGTGTCAAGAGGAGCGCCAGTCTCTGTCAGCCATATCTTCCCATCTTGTCCCCAAAACACTACATTCTTCTTACGTGCTTCCTGAAAAGCATCACAATCTCTGCAATGTTGGTGCTCTGTACTATCACACCAAATACATCGACGCCCTTTTCTTTGACCAGCTGGAAAAGCAATCACTGGAGCAGGTGCTACAGCAGGTACTGACATAAGTTGCTCCTTTAACTTACCAACTTCAGCTTTGACTGCTTCAATCGTCAAATCCGCCAAGCCTTTAATAACATCATCTACAGATAAGGGCACTGGAGCAGCAGGTACTGGTGGATTCACAACAGGAGGAGTAGGCTTAGGCAAAGAAGTAGCAGGGGTAGAAGAAGAAGTCTCCAAGGATTTTTCAGGAACTAATCCTGTATTACGATGCAATCTGACTCTCCTGCGCTGCTTCTTGACAAGAGCATTCACAGCATCAATAACATGTCTCCACTCAGTCTTTAAACCTGAATCAGTAGCTTGATCTTCCAAAAGATCATCCAACTTTTCCTGCAAATCAGCATCTGCAGCTTGCAAAAATAATTCCACTTTCTGCATCTCCAAAGCTTGTTGTTCAGTCCCATCCAACTGATCATAACGGCTTTCAAACTCTCGCAGAAGAGCGGTAACAGAAAGTCCCTTATTAGGCATGGAAACCCATGCTAAAAAATTTCTGTGATTCATAAGACCTGTATCCTCCAGAAAATATTCATCTTTTAATGCCTTTTTAAATTCAGCCCAACCTGCATGTGCCTCTTGAATTTCTGCAATTCGACCTTCAAGAGCACGCACCACGATCCGCAAGAAGTAGCGGCTCCAAACATCTTGAGAAACTCCAAAAAACTTCATCTTTTCTTCATACAAATGCAGGTAAGTTGACACTTGCTGGCCATTAAACTACTTCATCTCCTGTTGGACAGCTTTCAAGGCATCCATGGCATCACTGTCTCGTTTTGCATGAACTTGCTGCTGCATATACATGGTAAATGACTGAAACAGGTTCTTCATGACATTATCATCTGTCATCTCTTCTTGCGAGTCTCCCATCTTGCTGATGACGCAGCACTTTCACGTCGGGTTCACCAGAAATGTCAAAGAGATTGTGCAAGAGCTGCAGAACACTGGGTTTAAGGTACAGCAAGAAATGAGGCTAACAAGAAAATCTCAATATTTGACGCCAAAGATCACTATAATGCTTGTCAAGTACTATATGAGAGAAGAGTTAAAATAAATGATAGAGAGATACAATTCATAATGGCATATAGGGCACACTCTTGTATCTACCGCATCAGAACTTGAAAGGTGCCAAACCAGTCCAACCATTATTATGGGTGTTAATGGATCCACTGGTAGCCTCAAATTTGACTGTCTTACAAAGATCAGTGACCAGCTTCATTTATCATCTGATTCACATGTGGCTGGAACAGCATTCTTCATCCATGTGGAGCATACATCTTAACACAATCGTCCAGTGGGACTCCTAACATAAACCAGTGCACAGGTAACTTATATCCACTTAGGAAAGGACTTTGGAGATGAGGAAATTGAGTAACAGCGAGGTTGGAGACGAAGTGTAATGGCAGCAAAGAAATAGACGTTGTCAGAGAGAGATTTTCTCCAATCAATTCGTTGACATCAACATTCCAGTCATAAGTGGTGTGGCATAGCATGTCTCTTTGAACAAGTGCACCATCTCTGTTGCTTGAGTCAATGCTGTAGATGATAAAGAGATACCAGATTTCCCACAATTCAGGATCGAGAGGTCCAGTCAAGGGTTCATGCAGAAGACAGTGATAACTAAAATCATGAGTCTTTTTGGAAGCTTTTCGGAAGCAAATTCCAACTCTAAGATGACTGGATCTCTCAATTAAATTAGATGATGGAGATCATACTCCTTCAAAGACATTCTTCAACAACAACAACTTGAATAGGTCGTCTCTGTAGGATGCAAAGCAAATCATCCCCTAGTCTTCATCACACGTCCTTGATTTTTCGTGAACTTTGGACATCCTGTAACGTGTATGTACAGCTGCAACGAGTGTCGTTAATTACAGAGTCCTGTCTGGGGTTTTGAGCAGGTCTTTTGATAGAGAACTCCTGTTTGCAGAATTGGAGATGACGATATCTATTCAATTGAATCAGAGGGGTTCTGTAGAGACAGTCTGTACACCGCCAGGATAGAATTAACAGATGTACCGGTCTGTCCAGCCACAAAACAAATAAGAAAATTCATAATACTGATTAAGATGTGGACTGCCTCACTTGCTGAAGATAGAATTATGCTTTTAGAGAAAGAATTTGATGGGTGCTGCAGGGAAGGAATCCGTTAATTGCAGCGATAGGAATGGACACTGCTAAAGGAACTGATTGCAGTTGATTACAACAGAAAAAGGGCCTACAGTTGGATGTGACCAAACTGTCGGTGGCCTGTGGTTATGACGAGCCAAAACGAATCTCAAGTGGGGCGAGGCTTGACAGGAGCAGGTCGGACCCCTGAGAGGAAGGGGAGTGCCTCCCAAAGCGGTCCACAAACAGATCAGAACAGTATCCTTCCTTCAAATAGAACCCACGAATCAAATGCGAGGAAGCTGCTGCAGCGACTCTGCCACCAGCCGTGCTGTGAAGGCCTACACACTGAACGGTAGGAAAAAAAAAACTGAAACGGGCATCCAACCATGAGACCTGACACCTCGCATCGACTGGGCTTTAGTACTTCCATGGATGCTTCTTCATCAAGGACAAGGATTCGACATTATTCGTGGCAAAATAAATAAATGATGCTACATAGAGGTGGGATAGGGGCAAAGACTTGGGGAGATCGGCGAGGATCTTGAAGGTGGCTCTTGCAAGGGGTCCACCGAACCAGGAGTGAAGGGTGGACTCACTGTTGCTCTCGGCAACTCCCATAACCTCTTGGAGAATCCGATCTCACCAGCTTCATCGGCGAGAAATGGGTTAGAACTTAAAGACCAGGTGCTGAAGTGCCGTCCGGCCTAACAAGCCTGATATTCTCAGGGAATACTGCACATGGTTCGACCTGTCTGCATCACTAGTGATTAGACCTTTGGGAGTGAGAAGGCGTAGCAAGCGCACATCGGATCCCGAGTGCAGTTCTCCATCGTCTCCTTCCCGTCATCACTGCAGAATTCGATTCCCCAACAAAAAATAAACCCAGAGACTGCGTTTCATTCCCTCTCTCTTATCCTCCGCAGAGTCATCCCGAATGCCCTCCTTTTCCAAGAATAACAACCGCCATTTCAAAAATAGCTCTCCCATTTCGAGCACGGAGAGGTCCTGGATTTTCTGAACTTTTTCCCCCCCTTTTAGCCATTCAAATCCTCCTTTTCCCCCTCTTTTTGCCATACGAATATTTTTCCTCTATCTTTAGCTTCCTATCTTTCCATTTGTAAATTCCTCCTTTGACGCATAGTGATCAACCATACGAACAGCCTCGTTTAAACAGTATATCATAGTCTCAACAAAATCAGGGACCTTATCACTAGAGTCCTGATTACAATCTGGATCAGTGAAGGACTCATTGTAAGCTTGCCCCAAGTCTCGGATGCTCCCACGAACAGGACGGTCTACAAAGGGTAGGATAAGTTTTCCTTCCTATTACAAGCATCGTGTATGCATTACATTTAAGGGAATATATACATACATTGAATGTAGTTTATTAAAATGCACCACACAAACGATGAATCACACGCAGAAATTAACACAAATGCACAACAAAAATGGAGGTGTTCACGACTCAGATGCGCAGCATCATGACATCGGCTTGACGGTTCTTGTCAAAGAACATCAATCGACTATTTGGTCCCTGAAGACCCTAGATTTGGAACCCCCACTTATTGGCATCTCTCGACAAACGTACCACTGATGGGACCTAAAATGGGCCAACACTGAAAATGGCACTAGCCCACCAACCTTATAGACACAACATACAACCCCACCACACAGCCTCGTAGGCCAAAAGTGTCTACGACTCACTCTCCACTAGATGCTAATGTCGATTCTGCGTTTGTATTAGGTCATAGTCCAATGTTTACCATCCCTTCTCCTTAGAGGGAGATCCCATAACATATAGACATAATACCTCGTAGCAACAAACATGGGGAAGCACCTCTTAGTTGATTGTCGCAGCTCCACTGCGACTCTCCTACACCTCGGGGATTGGCCCCAAGATGCATCGCTCCAACATAAAGTACACATGATACAAGCTCCACTCTTTCATTTTGAACGTATTCTAGGAGATATCATGTGTCCTTACAAAAAAATTTCCCAAGAAACGATCGACTAACCTATAGCTTAGGTTGTCTCACACACTCATGCATAGGTCATCATAATGAAAAACATGTGCTATGCATCCAGTTCTTTGTATTTTGATACCATGGTTGATATGCACATTCAAAAGTGGATGATCCTAAAGTGCTCAAACATAATTTTCAATCAGAAATGTGTCCTGCACAATCAGGTTTTCCAATGCTCATTTACTAACTCGTTGCGACGATGTAAGGATAGCACCGAGATAGCGCTCATGCTACTATCCTCTTAATTAAAATACAACTAACCTTATATCATGATATGCATTAAAAAAATCAGCAATAAATAGCACCCAAATCGCATCGTTCAAACACCCCACCCCCTACTTTTAAGTAGTGCTTTCGTTGCATAGGTGTAGGGGTTCATTTTGTCATGTTTTGATGTATGAAAAGCGATAAGTCACGAACTTTGAAAAAAATATAGGGTAAACTAAGGCTAAACCTCATGCTCCGCTACTACTATACATTCACAAACACGCATTATATTTTTTCTTATTTTTATGAAGCCTATTTCTATTTTTCCCCTTATTTTTCCTTATTTGTTAGCATTTATTTATCAATAATCACTATTATTTTTTATTTTTTCTATACCAATCATTTCAACATATTGAAATTCAATTTTATTTTCTATTTTTCCCATAGAAACACATTTCACTCACCCAAAACGACAAAACTATCATTTTACCGTTAAAAACCACATTTCGGGTTTTATAGGATTTAAATAGCACATTTAAATCACTATGAAATCAGAATTTTTTGATAAAAATAATTAAACATGATGCAATCAGCACTCAAACAAATTTTCATTGCATAAGAATATAATTTCCATCATTAAATGTAAAAAAACCTTCATTTCGTTCATAAAAAATAGTCATACCGTGTTTCTACCAAACCCCGGGACGCATTGAATGACTGCGTGAATAGCGGATGGAGCCTCCATCACCCTCAATTCAATGCTGCACATCAATCTTTAGTATCTCCATTAATCTCCACCATCATTTTTTTCAATCTCCTTCTCGATTCCTCCTTCAAAGTAGTGCGCATGAACAACCCATAGAGGGGAGAGGGAGAGAGAAATACTAGAACATAAACTTAGCAACTGGGCAGCCATTGGAGGAATAGAGAGTGGCAATGAACGGTGAAGAGAAGTAGCATCTTCCTGGTATGATCAGTTTGGTGGGTTGCATTTAGGCCCCATAGCAGCCCCCTCCCTCTAAAAAAATCGGCGCCCCCTGCAGCACGTCGCCATTTTCCTCCACACATGAAAAGAAAATTGCCCCCCCCCCCCCCCCCCCCCCATTCATCAAATTTTCAGGGGGTGGGAGAGCACAAGGGTCACCCCCTTCCTATCTAAGTCCTTTTACACCTAGGGCCATTAGCCCGTACAAAGAAGAATACCAGAGAACAAGTGTCCAAGTGCCAAAAATCATGCCACCCCTAGTAACAGAAGGCAAGTGAAAGGGCTTGATTGATTTTATTCTAGCTATCCTAGTGCCTAGTAGTCTATGCACCCACCCAAGGCACTTCAATTATAGTAGATGCCAACAATCTTATGGCCTGGGTGTAGTTTCTAATCAATAAAGAGATAGCTTAGGATGCAAGTGGAGGAACCCTAGTGATGGGAACAAAGAGACCGACAGTTGTGGATGCTAAGGTAAGACAGATCCCAAGAGACTAAGGATAGAAGCATCCACAACGACTATCCCTACAGCATTGCTGTCATCCTTTAACTATGATGATTACGTCAAAGAACTCCTTTTGCAGCTAGAGAGAGCAAAGGAGGAAAAGAAGATGGATGTTGCCATGTTAGAAGCTGAGAGAGAGACACTAGCAGCATTCCAACTCAAGAGAACCTGCCAAGTGGCCAATTACTTGGCCAATTACCAAAAAGAAATAAGTGCACTAAAGGTGGAGCTGAGGGTGAAGGAAAAACAAGAGGAAAGCTGATAGAAAAGGCTTGAAGACGAGAATCAGGAGCTGGTGGGAATTCAAAGGGAGTGCAAGCTCTTGATCCTGCAACAAGAAGAACTACAAGGATAGATGGAAAATTTCTAGAACGCATAGGAGAAAAAGAGAGGGCCCAAGGATATCATAAAAATGTGGAAATTTTGGAGAAGAGGATAGTCCTAGAACTAGAGGAGTAGAAGAGGCTAGAAAGAGAAATCGAGGAACAAGAGCAGAGAATAAGGATCTTATCTCAAAGATAAAGTGAAAGATTAGAGGAGATGAAAAGGAGAGCAGATGAATGGGGAGGTAGAAGTGAAGGAAGAGTAAAAGAGCTAGTGAGCTCTCTAGCCCTTGCAGAAGATGACAAGGTGTTAGCAAAAAGTAGGGTAGATGCTACGCAAACAAGTTTGGAAGCCCAACAATGGGCCTTCCTCAATACTATATTGGATGTTACACAATCAGAAGAGGAGGAGGCCCTTGAGTTACTAAAGAAAAAGTTGGAGATCACCCGCAGGGCTCTAAAACATGGGCTACACATCCAACCACAAGCAGTAGGAGCCACCATGAGCCTACAAGACCAAAGAAGCTAATTGCTAAAGATAGGCTAAACAATCCGATAAGTGGACTCTCTAGGAGTCATAAAAGGAGAGCCATAAGAACATAGGGGAGAGGAGGTGCAAATGCCAACCGAAGAAGCAAGAAAAAGTTTTGAAATGGGGCAGCAAGACGAGGAGCTAGTCCCCCAACCTCCCTCTCCAGGACCAAATGTACAACAAGAGCTAGACACCACTACTGAAAGAAAAGCACAAATAAAAAATAAGAGATTGAATATCCTGGGACTAGCCATGGAGGAGGCTAAGAACTCAACCGATAGTGGCCCCAAAAGTGCCCATCCCTCCAAGAGAATACTATGTCCCAATAGATTGGAATGCGGAGTTCATAGTATGGGAGCAGAAAGAGAACGGTGGTGAACTCTTTAACATTAATTTCCTATTCCCCACCACATTGAGCAAAGATCTATCAACCAAGGTAATGGAAGAGGTGATTAATGTAGGAATAAGGCTAGAAGATAGGTGGGTTGCTAAAAGAGAGAAGAATCCTACCTTATGGGAAATAGAGGCTCCTGATTGACTACTCGGAGAACAAGGTCATGAAAGTGCCGAGAACAATGAAAGGCTACGAGTGCCAGCCAAGGTGGAGAAGAAGAATCTGGAATGGAAACATGGATGCCTAGATGTCATTTTGCAACACCCTACCTTTCGAAAGAGATAATCCCACTTACATGCCATATCCTAGAAGGGTGGGAGTGAATTTCAATCCAGACATCCATGGCCGATATGACTTTCCAAGAGTCTACAATGTCAACTCCACTAAGATATGACTTTCCAAGAATCTATAATGTCAACTCCACTAAGCCCGAGGAAGTGCGCACCTTTTCTGAGCACAACTTAGATGCCTCGATTGACCATTTTCTTAATGAGTTTAGTTCTCGCCAAGACCTTGCTTTTCTCACAACTTGTAATTACTTTAGGCTCCTTAGAGTATTATTAAGGAAAGATCCTACTCGCCAAGAATACTACCTCCTGCTGCTATTTTTTAATCTCAATGCCGACATAGATAGTTGTGCAACGGCTAGGCTAGTTATGCGTGTTGCCCTCTTACCATCTTTTTGCGTAGCCCTCTTAGAGGACATGAGTGATAGCCGCTTCACTAGCTACAACCACCCATTTTTATCCACAACTCCCCTCAATGTTCGAATGAGCATAAAAGGATATATACAAGGGAAAATATTTCTTAGTAAGACCCTTAAACCCCCCACTTCTTCCCTCATGACCACAATGACAAATATTAGCTCTTTGTTATAATTTTTTTTTAAAAAAAGAAAGAGGGCAAAAGAAAGAGAAAAGAGAAAAATGAAAGAAAAGAACAAGAGAACACATAAGGAAATCACAAGAAAAAGCAAGAAACTCATGAGTGCCACAAACAATGCACCTAAGGGTCCTCAAGTTAGGTGCATCCGGTGGCTTCGGTTGGTCGGATCCGTCCCTAATCCCCTAGTTTATTTTGATTCCACACTTCATGCTTAGGGCACATCAAGGGCAGGACATACCTAGGGAGGTCCACCTATGGTTAGACCTCTCTTTCTAAGATGCATCCACCACACCTCCCTTCCACACCACGAATTGGGTCCTCAAGTGTGGGATAACACCAAGCTTGCATGTGCCCACAGCTCCCAGTTCCACTAGCACGAGAACAATGCACCACGCGTTGAGGGAGACACACACCTAAGTAGTGCACTTGTCTTATCCACCACTGCAATCATTTGATAAGCTTCTCACCCATGATCAATCCCCACAAGGCCCCATCATCAACTCTCACACGACCATCCTTCAAATCGCCAAGCCTTCATCAAAGACCCGTAAGTGCCATGACACTAGCACTTGACTAGGAGGGGGGTAATGTTAATCCCCATGTGAATATGGAATAATGTGAAAAAAGATAGCCCAGTGAATGAATAAGAGAGGAAAGGCCAAATGTGCAAAAGGTCAAGTCGAAGGCAAAGGTGCATCATAAAATGCAAAGGTGCCACTAAAAATTGTAAAAGAGCGATAGGCTCCCACCTGTGCAAATCGTAAAATCTAGATGGGCATAGGTGAAAGGATAAGGCAAGTAGAAAGAAATAGGAAAAGAGGACCTTGGTAAGATGACCGATCATGTAAAAAGGGGATGGGTACCCAAGTGATTTAGGGTTTGTGTATAAACTAAAAAACTAAATGAGAAGCTCATTCTTTGGTGTGCAGCTAAACCGGCTTCTTCTTTTTCTCTTCTTCTCTCATTCTTGCTTGTGTGTGCTTGTATTAAGAGAGGGAGTGTGAGAGTGTGAGGGAGTGAGTGTATTAGGGTGAGGGACCAAGGAGGAGAAGCTCTCCATCTTTTTCTCTCTTTTGTTTTTCTCTTCTCTTCTCTTATCTCGCGCATGGCTATGGATGATGGAGCTTGAGGGAGGAGGCTTGAGGTTGCTTGAGCTCGCATCTAGGATCATGGAGCTATCGGAGTGCTTGAGGGAGGAGGCTACTCATTCGGGCATCAAGGTAAGCTCACTATACCCATAGGATCAGAAGCACTCTGCGATAGGTAAGAGATAGCCATAAGAGCTCTCTTGAAACACTTGAACAATAAGTAGTCCATGGGTCTTGGCGGTCAAGCGTGAGCTCTCACTACAATATCAAAATCCAAAGTGAATGCATTCCACATAGTCCATATGTTCCAATAGTTCATGTAACATAAGAAGTGAAAGAGAACCCTCATATGTGGTTGCATAAGATCTAAAAAATTGGGTTGTCCAAAGATCTAGTCCTTTGGAGGCATTCACATGCCTATCTAATGCCAGGAGACATATTTCACGGTGGATTCTGTGAGGTTTTACGGTGGATTTTGTAAACTTTGATTATCGGGGCTCATACACAAAGTGGATTCTTTGTGTGAGAAGTCGATGGGGACGCCTATCCTTTTCGGGCATTTCGTTAATTTAGTGTGTACATGGGTGATTCCATAGCGGGTGATTCCGCAAAATACATATTAAATTAATAAACGTTTATGAGTTTAGAGTGCGCACTCGTGATAAATTAAGGTTAGGATTGATTTCTAACCAATTGATTTATTTATGTAGCTAAAGACTGCTAGGTATTCACTTTTATCAGTTTTATTGTATTATTTTACTAATGATTGTGAATGCTTTAGTTGATGTGTAGAGATAGCAGCAGTGGCGGTGGAAAGCATTGGAGGATAGCGTGTATTCGAGTTATCATCTATATTTTGATGGGTGCATACCTTAGGCATAACGCCTATATTTTGTCACGCCTATTTATTAAGGTGTTGGATATTTATTTATTATTTTTGTATGCGCATGGGCGCACGATTTAGATATTTGTATTTGGACATTGTATTGGGTATGCCTGATTTCTTGGGCACCTGCCCATTAGCTTTATTTCTATTTGGCACTAAAGCAAATTCAAAAGCCAAAATCGTGCTATTTTGTAATTTGGGCTATTATTTGAGCTTGAAGATGATTAATACATAAAATACATGCTTTGTGGAGCGCTCACACAAGGCATGGGGGGAGATTGCACCCAATTGGTCTCTTGTTCATGTCATGCATGCTTTCTACATTGAGTTTTGTGCAAAAAGTAGAGTTCTTTTGTTCTTGGGGACCTTCTGACGCTCACGATGCGCGCTTACGGCATCCGATCTGTGCACCACTATCTCTGGAGACCAAACAACAAATAGTAGAGACCAAATAATTAGGTAGTAGATACCAAAATTTTACTACCATTGACGGATAAGAAAGAAATTGATGATGAGAATTCTTTATTTATTGTAGAAAAGAAGTTGCAATCATTCAAGTTATGATTTTTCAATAGTGCACAGGCAACCAAAAGAGCACCAACCTAGGTAAACACTTTGTATTTAAATGGAGTTTTATTGAACTATCCTATCATCACCAAATATTTCCATGAAGTATTGGCTTTATGAAGACCCCAACTATAGTTTCCCTTCAGAGCTAGCCAATCCTTATATTGTATAAGCATGTGATATATCTGATTCACTAATGCACTACCAAAATGCAACCAACATTAATCATCCAATCATACCTAAGGGTGTTCTAATTCAAAGGGGGAATATGTACAAGGTACATAAAGACGTTGAAATGGTTTCCCATAAAGGATGATAGCCTCTAGGAATATGACAGAAATCTTATATTGATCTAAAAGACATGACAAAAACATGCATAGGCAAAATCAGATCAACAGTAATATTCAAACCCAATCATGCCATTTTGTTCAAACTTTTTTTCTTACTATTTGCCTTCCCATTAAAAAAGTGTTCAAACAACCAACACTTCAATTCATAAAAAAATTTCCTACTGATGAAAAAGAGGGGATGTCAATAAGATTTGGCAAGCATCAAACTCGAAGGATGAACCAAGTGATTCAAGAGCATGGAAGATTTAAGACAAATAGGCTATGTAGCATTAATCACATGCCACCATGAAGTCAAAATATTGGACCTTTTTCCATTGAAGATACCATTGTCATCAAGGAAAAACCTAGCAATTAAAGACCATGGCTGTTATCCCTCAAACAAAGCCTAAAACAAGGATAAAAAAATGGTAATCATATGTGTCTCCATGTCTCCATATCCAAAATAGCCCCACCTCCCATTCAGTTTGAAATGCAAACGTTATTTCAAGAGATTTAAGAAATGCCCACTCATATAGAATCCTTCTTTAAGAATGAAAACAAAATAGGCTAAGTAAATTTCCACATACTAGACTTTGACCAAGGAAGAAATTGTAAATAATATGAAACCATTGACACCATAATATTTTGACCAACTTGCAAATTTACTTGGAAAGGCCAACCTTGCTAGTTCAAGCACACAAACTCATCTAATGCATGTGAAAATCTAGTCAATAAAAATTTTAGATTAGACATTTATGCCCAAAGGATAGCCCATATGCATGGAAATAGTGATTCTTAAGTACCATGTCACCTTTTCAATCAATGTCTTGAAGACCAAGTTCTTTGCAACTAATAAGAGTTAATTTAAAGAAATTAATACAAAGCCCTAAAGCAACAACAAACAAGTCCAATGTCTCCATTTCTCTAGGAACATTATTGTTGTCAAACTTCAAAAACATAAAGATATCATCAACCAAAGCTTGGCCAATCAATTGTTCCACTCAAGAGTGGTGCGCAGATCGGACGTTGTATGCTCGCGTAGTGAATGCCGGAAGGTCCCCAAGAACAACGAACTCTACTTTTTGCACAAGTTACAAGGTAAAAAGCATGAACGACAAGAGCAAGAGACCAATTGGGTGCAATCTCCCCCCATGCCTTGTGTGAGCGCTCCACAAAGCATGTATTTTATGTATATTTCATCTTCATGCTCAAATAATAGCCCAAATTACAAAATAGCAAGCTTTTAGCTTTTGAGTTTGCTTTTACACAAAAATAGGAATAAAGCTAATGGACGGTGCCCAAAGAGTCTGGCATGCCCAATACAACGTCCAAATAGAAATAACATAACCGTGCGCCCATGCGCATACAAAATAATAATTAAATAATCGATACCTCAATAAATAGGCATGACAAAATATAGGCGTGGCGCCTATCAAAATATAATCCATAAATCGAATACTCGCTATCCTCCAATGCTTTCCTCCGCCACTGCTACTATCTCTACACATCAACTGAAGCATTTACAATCGTTAGTAAAATAATACAATTAAACCGACAAAAGTGAATACCTAGCAATCTTCAGCTACATAAATAAATCAACTGGTTAGAAATAAATCCTAACCTTAATTTATTACGAGTGCGCACTCTAAACTCATAAACGTTTATTAATTTAATATGCGTTTTGAGGAATCACCTGCTATGGAATCACCCATGTACACACTAAATTAATGAAACGCCCGAAAAGGACAGGCGTCCCCATCAACTTCTCGCACAAAGAATCCACTTTGTGTATGAGCCCTGGTCATCAAAGTTTACGGAATCCACCATAAAACCTCACGGAATCCACAGTGGCATGGAATCCACCCTGAAATATGCCTCCTGGCATCATACCCCTGGGGTGGGATAGCAATTGACCTCAATTGCTATTAGCTCAATGTGGAGCTAACAGAGTGGGGAAAGCATTTAAGTCTCTAGCGTGCATCCATTGTGCTTCCTCTACAGGATGGTTCTTAAATTTAACTAGATATCTAGAATATCTTCGGCCAGTTCTAGTGGTCATAAAGTCAGTGTCTATGATAGCTTCAGGTTCAAGTATTTCAGTCTCTTCCTCTAATAAAGGTGGGTTTTCATAAACAGGGTGTACAGGTAATTGGCCTCTAAATGGTCTCAATAAATTAATGTGAAATGTGTTGTGAATTTTCCAATGAGGTGGTAATTCTAACTTGAATGCATTGTCATTAATTTTATGAATGATCTTAAATGGTCCATAGAAACTGGGGGCTAATTTCACAACTGGATGTCTATCTACACTTTGTAGTCTACGTTTTTCTATTCTCAACCAAACATAGTCATCAACTTTGAAATTCATTGCTTGTCTTTTCTTGTTGGCTTGTTTGGTATATGATTGCTGGGCTTTGGCAATCATATCTTTAACCTCATCAAAAATAGTATTATGCATACTAGCAATATCATCAACACTCTGAATTCTATTTGACAAAGATGCAACAGGTGTAGATAATCTATATCCATAAATCACTTCAAACGATGCTTTCTTTGTAGATGTGTGTGGTGTATTGTTATATGCAAACTGTAATAAATGCAAATGTGTGTCCCATGTTTGTGGTTTTGAGATAGTATATGCACGTAAAAGATCTAGAATTGTGCTGTTAGTGGCTTCTATTTGGCCATTAGTTTTAGGATGAAATGCAGATGAAAAATCAATCTTGGTGCCTAGGTTAGCAAACAGAGTAATCCAAAAGTTGTTACAAAATCTAGAATCACGATCTGAAATAATAACTTTTGGCAATCCATGGTTAGTAAAAATAGTTTTAAAAAACAATTGTGCTGCTTGTGATGCTGTTAAAGTTTTCTTACATGGAATGAAATATGCTTGTTTACTAAATCTATCTACGACTGTCCAAATCATATCATGGTTAGATTTAGTATTAGGTAAACCAGTAATGAAATCCATAGAAATTTGTTCCCAAGGTTTAGATGGAATAGACAAAGGCATAAGTAATCCATACTGTTTACCATGATGTCTCTTAACTCTTTGACAAATCAAACATTCAGAAACAAAGTTAGATACATCAGCATCCATATGCGGCCAATAAAAATCTTCAGTTAATATACGTGAGGTAGATATGATACCTCTATGACCTTGATATGGGGGACAATGAATTTCATTCAAAACAAAAGATCGGAATGGAATTGTAACACACAATCTCTTTTCATAAAACATAAATCCATCATTATATGACAATGAATCAATAGGAATCAAATTATTTTGAACTAATTTATTCCAATCAGCATGAAAAGTAATATCCTGATGATATGTATCTTTCATAGCAATCAAAGAATCAAAAGATATAACAGAAATATTATGAATGGAAGGTCTTCTACTCAATGCATCAGCCACTACATTTTCTTTTCCAGGTTGGTATTGAATGATAGGATGAAAAATTTGAATAAAGGAGGCCCATTTGATATGTCGGTCAGAGATTTGGGGTTGGCTAAGTAAATGTCTAATACTTTGCTGATCGGTCTTAATCATAAATTATGAACCCATTAAGTAGTGTTTCCACTGTCTTAATGCTTGTACAACTGCTAATAGTTCTTTGTCATATGTGGAATATTTCAGTTCAGAAGGTTTCAGCTTACAACTAGAATAGGCTATGGGATGGTTGTCTTGCATAAGTACAGCTCCTATTCCTGATCCACTAGCATCGGTCACTACTAAAAAGAATGGTCTATTAAAATCAGGCAACTGTAGAACAAGGGCATGGGTTAATGCATGTTTTAATAAGTCAAAGGATTTCTGTTGATTTTCGGACCAATGATAAACAATTTCTTTCTTCAGAAGTTTGGTTAATGGTAAAGCAAGTAATGAAAAATTACGTACAAACTTCCTATAGAAACTAGCAAGATCAAGGAATGAGCGTAACTCATGCACGTTTTTAGGTACATGCCAATTCAATATTGCATCTATTTTCTTAGGATCAACTTTAATTCCATCAGATGATACAATATGACCTAAATACTCAATTTCTGTTTTAAAGAATTCACTCTTTTTAGGATTTGCATACAGTTGATTTTCTTTCAATAACTGAAAAACCAATGATAAATGCTCATAATGTTCTTTCTCATTTTGACTAAATACCAAAATATCATCAAAGAAGACAATTACACAATACTGATATTTCAGAAATATACGGTTCATCATTCTACTAAACGTAGCAGGTGCATTAGTCAATCCAAATGGCATCACTAAAAATTCGTAATGACCAAACTGTGTTCTAAATGTAGTCTTGAATATGTCAGACTTATCTAGTCTCACCTGATGATAACCAGACTTAAGGTCTATTTTACTAAATATAGCAGATCCTTGCAGTTTGTCCATAAGGTCATCAACTCTAGGAATAGGATACCTATTCTTTACAGTGATCTTATTTAAAGCTCGATAGTCAATGCGCATACGATAGGTATTATTCTTTTTCTTGACTAACAGAACAGGTGCACCGAATGGAGAACTGCTAGGTCGAATCAATCCTCTATTTAGTAATTCCTCAACTTGACTCTGAATTTCTTTTTGCTTTTTCTGGTTATGCCTATATGGTGCTTTGCAAGGTGGTTGTGTGCTAGGGATCAAATCTATCTTATGGTCTTCTGGATGTGAAGGAGGTAAACCAGGTGGTAGGTCTTCTGCAAAACAGTCCTTAAAATGTGCAAGAAATTCTTTATGCCTAGGATGCATATGATTTTCTTTTACTTGCAATTCATTCACCCAAATGAGATAGGAATTACTACTCTTGCGTAATGCACGTTTAGTTTGAGTATGCGAAAGCAGTGGAAAAACATTAGATGTATGCATACCATATAATGTAATAGATTTTCCTTGAAAGTTAATATGCATTGAATGTGTGGAATAATCTATATTTGGGTTATGCTGATGATGCCAAGGCATTCCTAAAATAATGTCACTCGACTGTAATGGAACAACTAGAAAATTTCTTCTTTCTGTGTATTGACCAATTTGAATCTCTAAGTCATGCACTTCCTGTGTACCATTATACCTAGTGCCTAAGAATGCAGCTTTGATGCGGTAATGCGTAGGTACAGTCTGTAACTTCAATTCCTTTACCAATTTTGCTGAAATAAAATCATGAGTACTACCGTCATCATGCAAAATAAAATTTTCCTTTCCATGCACCAAACATTTCATAGTCAATAAAGAATGTGGAGTAGGCATACCTGGTAAAGTATCGGAAGTAGTAGTAGTGTCGTCCTCATCTTCAGTGAAGTCAGGCATATCTTCATGTTCGTCTTCGTCCATTGCTCCAAGGTAGTTGATATGGGCAGGTGGCTTCTTTGAATGACAATTTGCTGCTAGATGTCCAGGCTGGTGGCATTTATAGCATACTATTGGCTTGGCTTTGGTTACATTGTTTGCAATGGCGGGAAGTCTAGGTACATTAGGATTTGGCTGTGAAATAGGCTTAGGGTTTTGATTGACATTGGATGGTAATGCAGGTGGTTTTGCCCAATTTTTACGGAAAGATGATGAAGAGAAACGACCTGGATTAAATCTTCTAAAGTTGGAATTGAATTGCTTAGATCCATAATTACCATTGGCTTGGAATTGCTGTGGACGTCTGTCTCTACCTCGTAGCTTATCTTTAGTGTCGTGAGCTAGTGAAATGGCGTCTTCAAGGGTAGCAGGCTTGAACATGTTAACTTCAGCGTAGTAATGCCCAAGGAGTCCAGACATATACTTGCGCTTATGTGTCGCTTCAGGTACGTCTTCAAGCATGCGTAGCTAGAGTAATGCATTCCAAAAATGCTTTGTCTACTGAGGTATAGGCTCACGACCCCGTTGCTGAAGAAGATCCCATTGCTTAATAGCTTTCTCATGAAATTGTGGTGGAAGGAAATTCTGCATGAACTTCTTCTTGAAATTCTCCCAAGTATCAGGACATTCTATGCTCTTGCGTACTACAGTCCACCAAAGAGATGCTCTGTCTACTAAATGATTAGTGACACACTTGATTTTATCTTTTTCTGCATAGGTTTCCTCATGGAAATAGTCATCAAACTGACTAATGAATGCTAGAACAGTTTTTCCTTCTCGTATGCCATTGAAAGTACAGAATTTGAAACTTCTTTTACTTATATTTGATTCCTTGCAGATAGTTTGAGCTTCGAGAGTTGCGTCGATGGTACGTCGAATAAGATCTTCAGCTTGAGGTTCTTCTTTGTCGGTAGACGCTCTTTGTAAATTTTCCAGTTGAGCTTGCAATGCTTGCCTAGCCCTTCGTTCTTCTTCCAATTGCATCATGATTAAGTCTAGCTTTTGCTCCATTGTAGGCTCAGGTAGGTCACCTTCAGCCATAAGATCATCCATATGTGGTTCCGTCATCCAGCAAAACTAAAAAGACCTTTCTCACTTAAAATCAAGTTAGCGGGATGAGCGTAGCTCAAGTTCGGGAATACAAGGCTTATGTATTTTTGGGTATGGCTTTCTCAATCTTCAGAAAATATGCGTTTTATCCTTTTGCGTATGCTGAAAATGCTTCAGCCAACCTGCGTATGGGTAGAGTACCTTCCAATGAACAACTTTGCAATTCGAAGTTTCTGCGCAGGAATAGTCCTTCTAGGAGTTTTGAGCACAAGTTAGTTCTGACTCCAGTTGACTTGCCTGACTTGCAGAGTTGTAGACTTATGTGACTTGCAGAGTTGCAGACTTGCAGAACTTAGTCGATTTAACTGACTTGCAGAATTTGACTTGAAGATACTTGCTGAACTTGACTGTTTGGGTGTGACCTGGAGTTAATGGTGACTTGCAGGATTGAAGAACTTATGTGGCTAAGCTTAATTGATTAAGCTTAAAGCTTAATAAGCAGAAAACGACGCAAATCATGGGGGGGTGCGTTTTTTATGACGTCGCGGAAAAATCGGAGGTCCTCAGAGACCTCGCGGGTTGAATTCGAAGCTTTTTAAGCTTCTTAAAGCTTATAAGCTTTATTATTAAGCTTATGAAAAAGATTAGCTATGGAGGGTTTCTCACTATTTTTCCACGACTTGATGAAGGAAAGTTGGAAGTGGTCCTCCGCCTCTGTAGCCCGGTCCTTCGCGATCCAATAACAGAAACAGGGGTTCTTGATTGCCAGAAGTCTGCCTGTATCGACGGTTCGCGACGAGATTGACCATAGAGCTCGATCATTCCAAGAGCTCCACCTTTGCACGAGATGGGTTGCGATTAGAAGCTCTTGATCTCAGCTCTGCTCTGATACCACTGGTGCGCAGATTGGACGATGTATGCTCACGTAGTGAATGCCGGAAGGTCCCCAAGAACAATGAACTCTACTTTTTGCACAAGTTACAAGGTAAAAAGCATGAATGACAAGAGCAAGAGACCAATTGGGTGCAATCTCCCCCCATGCCTTGTGTGAGCGCTCCACAAAGCATGTATTTTATGTATATTTCATCTTCATGCTCAAATAATAGCCCAAATTACAAAATAGCAAGCTTTTAGCTTTTGAGTTTTCTTTTACACAAAAATAGGAATAAAGCTAATGGATGGTGCCCAAAGAGTCTGGCATGCCCAATACAATGTCCAAATAGAAATAACATAACCCTGCGCCCATGCGCATACAAAATAATAATAAATAATCGATGCCTCAATAAATAGGCATGACAAAATATAGGCGTGGCGCCTATCAAAATGTAATCCATAAATCGAATACTCGCTATCCTCCAATGCTTTCCTCCGCCATTGCTGCTATCTCTACACATCAACTGAAGCATTCCCAATCGTTAGTAAAATAATACAATTAAACCGACAAAAGTGAATACCTAGTAGTCTTCAGCTAGATAAATAAATCAACTGGTTAGAAATAAATCCTAACCTTAATTTATTACGAGTGCGCACTCTAAACTCATAAACGTTTATTAATTTAATATGCATTTTGCGGAATCACCCGCTATGGAATCACCCATGTACACGCTAAATTAATGAAACGCTTGAAAAGGACAGGCGTCCCCATCAACTTCTCGCACAAAGAATCCAGTTTGTGTATGAGCCCCGGTCATCAAAGTTTACGGAATCCACCGTAAAACCTCACAGAATCCACCGTGGCACGGAATCCACCGTGGCACGAAATCCACCATGAAATATGCCTCCTGGCATCAAAGAGAGAAAGCCCAACCACCTCATCATTAACCACTGGACTAGAGAACATCATCAAAATGGGATGAGTGTCTAGAGAAAAAAAAGAAAAGGCAAATCAAAAAAGAGTGAAATCTTTGGCAACATTGCCTTTAAGAAAAACTTTAGAAGAAGAAGCTGGACTAAGTGTAAATCTATCCAAACATTTTAGGGCCGAATCCCATCAACCACATTAGTTGAGCCAAGAAAGAACATTCCAGATGGTCAAAAGCATTTTCCAAATCCAATTGGATTATCATGACTTCATGATTTGTGCAATGTGCATGGTCTATCACCATTTAGACATTCAAGATATCATGTAGAACATTCCTTCCTTTAAAAATATTATAAACACTACCCATCAAGGAAATTGGGCTATAATGCTTTAGAGAAAAATGGGAAAACACTTTGAAAATAATTTTTATGATACTCGTCTTCTAAGAAACTGGCATTTTTCTTATAATCCAAATTTGCTAACATAAGTAGTCCAAGGTGTGGCCAGTTTAGTTGTCCATGTCATAAAGAACTCATTAATGAGTCCATCCCACCTAGTACTTTTGTCTTTAGACCAATGCCACCAAAACTTTCATCACTTCATCTTCTTATATGTCCACATTTAGCAACATTGCTATATCAGGCAAACCTTAACCAATTTACAAAATAGCAACCCTACTATATTGAGCAACTATGCTCTATCAATAAAATTTTTATCCTTGACCAATTCACAAAATAGAGAATGGACTGCTAAGATTTTGTGTGAAACAAATGGTTGCAAGCAAGGCAATTCATAAAGTAATCCCTACACATATGTAGAAATGCTTCAGGATTTGTAGTTATTCACATACAAAATCACTCACTGTGACCACATTTTTCGAGGGAAAAGATGCATGTAAACTAAAAAATAATTCATGAGACTTGCAATTCTTAGCTAGCAAGCGCTTTGATAATGCAACAATTTGAGGCTTCTGGTAAAATTGTATTTGATGAGCTGTAAGAGTTTCACAAAGATAGAGAGCAAGATGTGATGAATCCATAAAGAGATTGCACCAAGACTAAGAGATCTATAGCCTACAATCTTTGTCTGTGGAGCATAGCATGATGTATTCCATAGTGTCTACCAATAATTTGTGCATTATAGATCAACATATCTAGAGAGCCAAACCCTTTAGATAGAAGATCCAATGAGAATTAATGCAATACCTATCTCACATCGCAATCAAAAATTACATATCAAAGGAAGCAAGAATTAAAGCACAATGGCAACTTACTTTAAAAAAATAAAAAATGATGAACAAGGTACTTAAGTATCTCAAACACCAAAGGGAAGCGATTAGAGAGCATAACATTGCAAAAACTAAACTTCCAAAACATCTAGCAAAAAAGAATTATCATGCATAACGTGCACGTGATCCAAAATACTTGCAATTTCCAATAGTCGCATTGAATGAAATGTATAACCATGGTCAAGTGAAGATAACCAATATGATAGATCCAATTTCAATACCACCAATGCAAAAGATTTCCAATCCTAACATTCAGGCCCACCCATTAGTCCATTTGTGGAGGTAGAGTGAAATGAATGTACACATATATTAAAGTCGCCCATGATGGGACGAAGCCTTCCAAGGCGAAGGCAAGATCATAGTTGTCACTATAATTCTTGACTACTAAAGACATCGTTGGAAACATAGACATCAATCAACTACAATACTTCACATCATAGGTAATATCAAGAAGAGATCTACTCGACACATTCCTCTTAATCAATAAAATTTGAAAGTTCTTATGGAAATTCAAAACACATCAAAATGAGTTCCTATAGGAACAATAATATAAAAGATCTTGAAACCATGACAGTGTACATTCTTCTTGCTTCTTTATCACTCTTATGCTTTGTAGCACATAAACATGCCAACCATTAGAATGCAAAATTTTCCACATAGCATATTGTTTGCTATGAGAGAAGACACCAAAAACGTTTAATGAAGCCAACTTCATGAAAAACAATAAAAAAATCAAGTTTGAGGCAAAAGTTGTTCTTATTTGGATAACAATGTGCAATTATATGCATAGGTCCTCCACAATATAAACATCATCCAAGATCACATCAGCTAACAACGGCTTGAATCATGGTGAATTACTTTACATAGATATGACATTCATTTTCGATTTCCATTCGGAGGTCATCCTTCTCATGGTATTTAGACTTAAGAAAGCTCCATGGCTCTTTTCTTAATGTCTCTCAAATAGCCAATTATCACTTCTATTGCTTGAGAAATAAACTCACTTAATATGTGAGCCTTTAGTATAATCAATAAAAGATCTTTCACGTCCTCATTTAGTTTCCAATGACATTGGCTAACAAAATAATCCTCATACCAAGACAAATCAAAAGTAAGTTGTCAAAATTTGAATGCATAAATTAATGTTGGTCTAGATCCTTGTTATAGTCTTCTTTTTTAGTCTCTATAACTCTAGCTCTATCATTATCTCCAAAGGTGGCTAATAATCCTTGAACAAAAGTTTCAAGCTCAAAGAAGTAGAGAAGATTCCTTCTTAAGTAGGTGCAAACCAAGAGAGATACAAGAAATGCACTTGTTTAATGAAGTCCCAATAACTTTTCCATACTGGTTTGTGAAAATCTAGATTTCAAGAGGAAAATAGTCAAATAAGTATTGAACCATATGCAGTGCCTTTTCACAATCCAAACCATGTGGATGCATAGATATTGGCACTAAGTTCATGTGAATGACATGAAATATCCAATCAAGGCTTTATTAGGTCAAGAGAATCATTTCTAGTAGAAATTCAAAAATAATAGTGGAAAATCTAGATGTTATAGAGGTAGGCCTACAAGATCAAGTGCCAAATTCGTGATATCTAGCTAGATAATGGTTGCCTCTTTGAATCTATCATAACATGCATTTACTTTTCACATGTTGCTAATGTGCCATTGCATCTACCTTAATAAAAGGATGCACTTTGGGTAGATGTGCATAATAAAGTGATTACTTGCAACTATGGTGGTTGCCCCCAGATCATCGATAAATACTTTCAACTCCTCTAGGGAGAGGTCACCAAAGGTCTTGTCTATTGTTCCTTGTTGCCATGAACCAAGTGCATTGCATAAACCAAAGGCCATCACATGGTATGCAAAGGTACCGAAGATAGTAATGAAAGTTGTTTTCAGCTTATCTTCTTCTACAATTGCCATCTGGTTGTATCCCGAAAAGCAATCCATCCTACCCGCTGGCTGGTCCAAAATCTAGTCAATGAAGGGTAACTAGTAGTAGTCCTTAAATTTTTGCTTATTCAAATCTCTAAAGTCTACACAAAACCGGATTTGATTAAATATCGCATGCATTTATTACCGTGTCTATTTCTGCGTCTACCATATCGCGTCTAAAAGGCGCTTATGATCAGAGTTACATGCACACTTAGATGCGCATATAGACGCGCGTATTGACGCGCTATGTAAATATATAATCATATTTATAAAATTCATATGGTGCGTCTATATACGCGTGTATCTACGCGTCTAAAAACATGTTTACTCTGTAAGTTTTTAATGAGAGCCTGCCCCTTAGTTCAAAAGGCATACGCCTTACTTTTTGACGCACAAGATGGCTATCTTCCTTTAGAGGGATGGTATGAACAACCAAGCTGGGAGGAATACCTCTCAGCTCATCATAACTCCATGCAAAAATTTCACAAAACTCTTGGATAAGGGACACATAGTCCTCCCTTTCTTCCACACTGAGCACTTAAGTTAGAATAAGAGACGTGGATGTGATTGAGCTGGATCATTTTGCATACCAAGATCCAGGTCAATCATATCCATGTCTCTTATTCTAACTTGAGGCTCTGTTGGCTCATTCAGAGTTATTTGATAGATGCCCTTTGTAGTGGACTCTTCTTTGGATTCATCACTCGATGACGTCTCACTAGCAGATACATATTCCGATGTCTCTGATTCCATAGAGGATAGAGGAGCTCTCTCACTTTGAGGAGACTTAGGATATGCATCCAGTACCACACGATTGGCATCTCTACCAAATATCAATCGACCAGCATGCATATCCACTTGAATGTCGAATCACAAGAAAACATGCATGAACCGCATCTTTGAGTCGTGAGGATAATTGTTTAATGGCAAATTTTTATTTTTATTTTTTAAATCCCTCTCTCCTCTAGTTGACTGTCGTGCTGGAGGAGGAGGGAATAGCAAGGGGTGAGCAAGCTCCTTGCTGTTGCTGAAGGAAGATAGGCATGCCCGATGCTGCGTAGGGGAGGGAGGTACCTCTCCCTCTCCCTATATAACCCATGGCTATGGGAGCTTGGGAGAAAAGAGAGGAGTCATGACTTTGCTAGCAGCCGTGAAGGGGTGAGAGAGGAGGTCACTGGGAAGAGAGATCCGACGTTGCCCAGTCCTCACCTGCCGTTGCAGTCCGCCCTGTCCGTCGGCACGTCGCCATCTGCCGACCTTTCTCCCACCACGTGGGGCTTCCACGTTGCTCAAAAGCTTCAGAAGCTTCTTAGGAAGCTTCTAATAAGCCTCCTAAGAAGCCCCCTTTCATGTGGCATCCTTAAACCCTTTTTCACCCACTCAAAAACTTCAAGAAAAGCCCCATTCCCGTGGCTTGATAAGCCTTGCTCTAAAAAGGTTTTTCTACCCCCCCTTCCCGGGATTTAAACCTTTTCCCATTGGTTTCTTTCCCCCTCCATGGAGATATCCCTCTTAAGGACTTTTATACCCTTTGGACCTCTTTCCAATTCGTTAAAAGTCCAGTTAGTACCACTTTTCTGTGGGTCCTATCTAAGGCCTTTAAAAAGGCTCATTAAGCTTGTTCCCTTGGATTTCCTTCAATCTCCCAATTAGCCCGAGTGCTAAACCCCTTTTTGTGTATACAAATTGCACCGGAGCTTCTACGAAAGGAAGGAAAAAAAATTCATAAAGGACGGTGGAATTACAAAAGGGAGTTCGCAAAGCCGCATCCAAGATGGAAAGGCCGCATTTGCTATGGCCCCTAAGAAAGCACAAGGCGCAACCGTAAGAGGATCGTCTCCTAACATCCACGTGGACATTTCACCACAAGTCCAGGTCTTTCTTCCTAATTTTTATTTTTCGTCGTTAAAATTCAATTGTGCGTGGATAATTTTTGGAGATAGGATGCATTTTTCGTCTTAAATACTTTGGTTAATTTAAAAGAATTAGCTCACGACGGAAGAGTTCAGTCATTAGTATTTTCAATAAAACGAACAAAATAAAGTGAGTAGAAGATTGATATGCATTTCTAGCAAGTAGTTTTTGTGCATTGCAATGAATTGAAATTAGATTAATGTCCATATTACAAAACGGAATTATGAAAGTACACTCCGATTAAGCATGAAAGGAATAAACCGCATATTGCATTATTGAATATCTTCTTCTTTTTTAAATGATTCTTAAAGAAAGTTATTAGCAATCGTAGAAAATTGCTAGGACTACATGAAGAAGATTTAACTAGGCAAGTGGTCTAAAAACTTAATTTAACGGAAGGGTGTGTAAGTTCTGCATATGACAAATTCATTCAGAAATGAAAGTAGTAAAAGGCTGCATGTTTTAGCATGAATCTTGTTTGCATGTTATAGGATGATTAATTGGAATCAGGCTATAACCTAACCTATGCTTGATCTTAAATCGAAAAGTTAGGGTTTGAAAATCAACTCATGCGTAGACAATGTGTCATGTGGTTATGGAAATGATAGCATAATTATCTTCAAGAATAGACAGGTTAAATTGGCATAAACCTAAACTCCTAAAACCGCAGAGTACTTGTTTAAGAAAGAGTTAATTCAATGCAACGTGTCCCAAGGAATTGACTAGGGTTAGCACGGTGAAGACATTTACCTAGTCGCACGTATTGCCAAAACTGAAACTCCTATACCCTAAATACTTGCCCACATTCACAGAATGTAGGGACAATAGGACATACTTGCGAGAAAAGATTTAGGGTTTTTTCCTAAGAATCTCTCGCTAAAAAGATGAAACTCGGAACCCTAGGACCGACAATGTCGGCCTAATACAATCAGGAATGGATTGTTATATCTAATCATGACACCGTGATTAGAAGACACCGTTGATGGGTAGAATAGTCCCATAGTTTGATGTGACACTTGTGTAACAAGTTGTAGAGTCGCATGATCTTGTGATTGGATCACAAGGGAATTTCCAATTCCTCGGAATGAGGTTGGCAGATTCTTATGCAAGTTATCTTGCAAGAGGATGAATAATCGTCCTAATATAGTATCTTTCTCGGGTAAAGATAATTGCTTGGAAGCAGAAGACCAACCAATAAATTGGAATAACATATGAACTTAAGGTATTGATCAAGTCAGGTTAATAGGGTATGCCCTAACCCAGGATATAGGGGATCTTGCCAAGTCGAAATTAAATCTCGGATCGAGTGCTGGATGCATTCGGAAAGAAGGATTCACTCCTTAGCAGTTGGAGAACAATAACGACCAAGGGAAATGATTGTGCTTGTTACAGATTTAAGAGCATTGTTTTGCTTTGTTTGATCAAAGAATTAAAGGATAAATGGATATCTAATGCTTCAGGATGAAGGCCTCAAGGGAGAGATAGCTTCAGTTACCCTCGACTGCCTGCCTGACCCTAACCAAGGGGGTTGTTAACCGCGCCGGGAGGGTGGACCGAACCCGCCGTGAGAGGTCTCTCCATTGAGTGCTACTTGGAGTAGGAGGACGCTTGGGTGCCAGGGGGGCTCTAGCCGTAAATCCCTCGCATTCCCGACCCTACACAAGAAGCTAACGTGACTCGGGATTGGATCTCGAGGCCCGCATATTAGTCTATGGGCGGAATCTTGGATTAGTTATCCCTGTGGATTGCTGGATAGCCTTTGGGCGGATTGTGGATAAGCCTATGGGCTGGAGTTTCTATATTTCAAAGATAAATATGATAACCTATTTAAAAGGGACTTGTTTGACATTGCTTTTCTATGTCAAGTGCTATGATTACGTAAAGGAACCAGTGCCTAATGGGTTAATTAAGGAAGCTGATTGACACATGTTCAACTAAATGTATTAGGTAACTAAATAACTAAAACAACCTGAGGAAAGTGTGGAGGATGTGGCCATAGGTCCGTCCTACGGACGGGTAGTCTCGGTTGGCCGGGAACTTTTCTCAAATCACGATGGACAGCCAGAAGATCATCAAAGAATACGAACAACACCAGCGTTGACCTAGAGTCTAAGTTATAGATGATCCCGATTACATTGTTTTAGGGGAATGGAATGGGACTATGCCTTATGGCAGAGAGGTTGAGCTTCGTATCCCTCTCGTTTCCCATTCTCCTTGAACCAAGTGCAACGTGAATCCGCTTCGGACCTGGCATTTTTGCGTAAAGTAGCTCACTCAGGTTCGACGCTAGTTGCCGTTAGGAAATAACCAATAGGGAAAACACTAATTCAGGTCGGTCCTAAGTGGGAACGGCCGGAATACTTCCGCTACGTGGCAGATGCGGAAAGTCCTAGATCGCAAACCCCGTAACATTCCATGGGAGTGCCAGGCGGAGCTTTCTAGACATCCTTTCTGATGGATTGCTAAGACGTGTCCTGAAGATAACAAATGGACACGTTACAGTTGGTATCAAAGGCAACCAGTGAAGGATTTGTTTTTATAAAATATTGATAAGAAGAAGTAAAGCAAATGTTGCTCTTTCGAAGATTTCCTTACTTTCAATGCTGTCCTGCAGAATTACGAAGCATGGAACAAGCTCTTAGTGTTCCAAGTCATGTTTATGACTGTGATGCATTCCTCGAATTATTGATAAAGGGTTGAGATGATGAACATCCTAGAGGGTATCTATAATCCATCACCTTTGTACATGGAACGAAGATGGATGGGTGCCTCAGGAATCTACTATATAGCTGCCCACCGATTTGCATACCTTCAAACCAACCTAAAGAGGATCAAGTGGTTGGAAGGCCTGAAAGTCGTGAAGCTGTTCATTTTTGTGGAGGCTCACGTAAATTCAACTTTACATATTCGAGGTTGGAGGGTTGAGCTGAACTCATATGTATATGAGGAAGTGACCCATGTAATCTCCACCGACAGGATTAAAGTGTTGGGGCGCCATGAGAAGAATGGGTTCCAAAGGAAAGGATACCCTGAACTTCCAATGATTTACCGATTCCTGAAGATCCATGACCCAAAATCATACTATTATACAGTTCCTGTAGATAAATGTAATACAACATTATTCTCCCCAAACTAAATGTAAACAGTTGGCTTATCATCCCAAGACATGTTGTATTCCAAAAGGGCTATGCCCATATAAATATAAATAAGACTTCTTTTTATCAATGTCTGATTGTGCATGAGAATTGATAAAAAGTTAAGTGGTTAGATTGCTTGGTTGATAGTGTAAATGGAGATGAAATATAAATCATAACGATTATCGTGTAATAACGTTAAGAAACCTTTATCCAGGCACAACCCCAGGTACAGAATCCCAATTCGCCTCCTACATCAAGTACTATTGTAATCTAGGAGAAGAAGTTTCTTCTCAAGGAGATTAAGCCGCCCGAATTTGATGGGAGAGGCAGGTCCATCCAAGCATATGCTGAAATTTGGATTGAATCCATGGAGGATTACTTTGAAGCTGTTGGTACTGCACCCGCCAACCAGGCTATGCTCGCCAAGCTAAAGCTCACCGGTAAGGCCAGGCTTTGGTGGAAGCAATGGTGCAAGGATCAAGGGATTGCGGAAGGATCCATTACCTGGGAGAAGCTGAAGAAAGCTGTGCAGGGAAGATACTTACCACCTGCCTATTGCACATAGAAAATGAACAAATTCTACGAGCTAAAACAGCTGGGACTCACTCTTGACGCATACTATTCTAAATTCGTCTCACTTCTTAAGTATGCGCCACAGATGGACATGACACAGCAGGTGTCAAAATTTTGTGCTGGTTTAAATCCACCAGTAAATACCCGTCTCGAATCTATGCGTCCATTAGATCTTCAGGATGCTCTCATTCGAGTTGCGCCTATAATTCAGGAGGTGCAGGCTAGACCAAGGGGTAACAAAACTTGGTCTTATAATGACCCAAACAGAGGAGTATTCAGGCCTTAGATGAAGAAAGTTCAAGGCTAGAATTAGGGACAAAGAAAGAAAGCAAGAACTAACAATTTTAACAACTTTGTCCCTACTCAAAGCAATGGCCAAAACCTCCGTTGTTTCCACTGCAACGAGCCCGGCCATTTCAAGAGGCAATGTCCCAAGCTTGGAGGAGGACATCGCCAAGCACTTTTCCAAGGAACGGGCCGTGGTCAGGGAGCCACAACCGAGGCAGAGGAAGAACCACCTGCATTGCCAATAGGCAAATGTGCTAAGAAGAAGAAGATCTAACCATGGAAGCAGAGTTTGAAAGGGCGACAGTCCATGCCGCTCTTCACAAGAAAGGGCCGAATCACCAGTTCTCGGTGATTCAGACACCGTCGGACTATCAAGGTAAAAGTTTCAAGACCTTGATTGATTGTGGCAGTACACATTGCCTTATCTCACCAGCTTGTGCAAAAAGATTAGGAATAGCCATAGTAGAAGCACCTATCTTGCTTGTGGAATTGCCGAATAGTCGTGAGGTTACTTGTACCAGGCAAACTGCTAAGGTGGAATTCTTTCTGGGAGGAAAGACGACTTCGGTAAAATTCAGAGTCATGAATTTAGATATCCATGAGTGTCTACTCGGAATGGATTGGCTTTAACCTAATGATGCCCACATTCATTGTGGAAAGGGCCAAATTTCCTTTCGAAACTCTAAAGGGGATTTGGTCACAACTCAAGGTGAGGCTGGAGTGCCAAAATTTCAATTGGCCAAAGCATCTCAGATTATAAAGGGAGTCAGAAAAGGACTACCTGTCTACTTAATTAAGCTCAACAAGTTAGATCAGAAGTAAGAGTCTAGTGAAGAACCTTCTTGGCTAAAGGAATACGCAGATGTATTTCCTGAAGAGTTGACAGAACTTCCGCCTCAAAGAGAGGTGGATCATGAGATCAAGCTAGTACCAGGAGCTGCACCATTTGCAAAAAGACCCTATAGAATGTCCATACCAAAAGCAATTGAACTAAAGGAACAACTCAAGCAATTGCTAGATCAGGGCTACATCCATCCTAGCAGTTCACCATGGGGAGCTCCAGTACTGTTCCAGAAAAAGAAAGATGAAACACTTCGACTATGTATTGATTACAGAGGGTTGAATCAATTAACTATCAAGAACAAGTACCCTATTCCTAGAATAGATGAGCTTCTTGATCGTCTTCAGGGTGCAAAGATCTTCTCCAAGATTGATCTCAGGTCTGGTTACTATCAGATAAGGATCAAGGAAGAAGATATTCCAAAGACGGCCTTCAACATAAGATATGGGCACTTTGAGTTCCTAGTTATGTCATTCGGGCTTACGAATACGCCTGCCACCTTCAACAGGTTAATGCAAGATATTTTTAGGCCATATCTTGATGACTTCGTGCTCGTCTTCTTCGACGACACTTTAGTCTATTCTAAACAGGAAGAAGATCATGAGACCCAACTTTGGATTGTCCTTGAGATAATGAGGTCACATAAACTGTATGCTAAGATGAAAAAATGTGCATTCTTCAAGCGTCAGATTGAATATATGGGATTCATCCTATCAGCGGAAGGAATTTCAGTGGACCCAGCCAAGGTCAGAGATGTGCTAGAATGGCCAATACCAACATCTGTCAAAGAAATACACGGCTTTCTTGGATTGACAGGATGGTATAGGGTCTTCATAAAAAACTATGCTTTGATTGCAGCACCTCTGACGGACTTACTGAAAAAGCAAACATCCATTGCATGGTCAACTCCCGAACAAACCAGCTTTGATAGATTGAAGAAATGGTATCAGCACGTATCCTAAAACTTCCAGTCCTCAATAAGGAGTTCGAGGTAGTAACAGATGCTAGCACACTTGCCTTAGGATGTGTGCTCATGCAGGAAGGTCATCCTGTAGCATACTCTTCAAGGAAATTGAAGAGTCATGAGAAGAATTATGCTACGCATGATCTAGAATTGTTAGCTGTCATCCATGCTCTAAAGCTTTGGAGACACTACCTATTGGGTAACAAGTTTACTCTAGATAATAAGAGTCTCAAGTGGATCTTTACCCAGAATGAGCTCAACATGAGGCAACGTCGGTGGATTGAAGTGTTGGAGGAGTATGACTTTGAAATCAAGTACTGACCAGGAAAAGAGAATGTAGTTGCCGATGCACTCAGTCGCAAGGCATTCCTTAATTCTCTAATCTTGCAAAATCCATCAACAGCTAGATCTCTAGCCACAAAGGTATCCATGCCAAACAACCCAATACTTGAGTTAGCTAGAGAGGAAGCATGCCATGATCCAGCCTACCAAACGATGCTAAGGGAGATCTCTATCAAGGATCAGGACCAAAATCCACAGGCTAAGTATCATGAATTCTCTATCAATAGTGGAATTGTCTACTATAGAACGAGGCTATGTATACCGGCAAGACAGTCACTTAAGCAAAAGATATTGTGGGAAGCTCATGATTCCCCTTTCTCAGGACATCCTAGCTATGCCAAGACTCTCAATGCAGTTAGGAAGAGCTACTATTGGGAGAGGCTTAAAGGTGATATTCTCAAATATGTCATTGAGTGTTTGTCTTGTCAAGGTATCAAAGCCGAACATCTCAAGATGCCAAGGAAGTTACAACCACTTGACATTCCCCAAATGAAATGGGAATTCATCAGTATGGATTTTGTTGTTGGCCTACCCCAAGTTCAGGGGGGATACAACTCCATCATGGTTGTGGTTGACATGCTTACCAAGGTTGCACACCTTATTCCAGTAAAGACAAACTATAAATCCTCAGACATTGCAAGATTGTTTATGAAGGAGATATTCAAGCTACATGGGTTACCCAGAAGAATCATTAGTGATCGTGATTCTCTCTTCACATCACACTTCTGGAGAGCTATCTTTGAAGCCATTGGGACTCAAATCTGTTTTAGCATAGCTTACCATCCCCAAACAGATGGCCAAACAGAGCAAGTCAATCAAGTCATTGAGGATATTCTTAGGGCATATTGCGGTCGTGAACCAAAAAGGTGGATTCAATACTTACCTTTGGTCGAATTTTCCTACAATGATTCTTACCAACAAAGCATTCAGATGACCCCTTTTCAAGCATTGTATGGCCATGACTGTCGAAGTCCCCTAAACTTCTCAGATCCAACCTTGAGGGTTGAAGCTTCAAGGCAGATGTTGGAAGAGATGGATGATCAAATAAAGTCAATAAGACAGGACATCCAAGCCACCAAGGATAGACAGAAGGCATACGCGGATTTGAAGCATCAAGATAGAATCTTCGAGGAAGGAGATATGGTCTTCATTTGCGTACGTCCAAAGAAGAGTTCCCTATCCTTAGGAGATTGCAAAAAGCTAAGTCCAAGGTATTGTGGACCGTACAAAATCCTCAAGTGCCTAGGACCTAATGCTTATAGACTGCAACTCCCTGAGAACCTAAAGGTTCATAATGTATTCCATATCAGCCTATTGAAAAAATATGTATCTAATCCTAACCATGTACTTGATGACCAACAAGTTGTAATGCCTAGTCAAGGAGTCCTTGAACTAAGGCCTGACAGGATCTTAGATGTTAGGGAGAGACAAATGAGATCCAGAACCTTGAGAGAATGCCTCGTCCAGTGGAAAGATTATCCCGAGGAGGATGCCACTTGGCTAGATGAAAGCTCTCTCAACCATCACTATCCCCAGTTTATCTCGAGATGATGACATCTCGATTCCTCCAAGGGGGAGAGAATGTAATATTCTGATTTTCCAAGAAAACACGCATGAATCGCCTCTTTGAGTCGTGAGGATAATTGTTTAATGGCAAATTTTTATTTTTTTTAAAAAAATCCCTCTCTCCTCCAGCCGACTGTTGTGCTGGAGGAGGAGGGAATATCAAGGGGTGAGCAAGCTCCTTGCTGGAGCTTGCCGAAGGAAGATAGGCATGCCCGATGCCGCGTAGGGGAGGGAGGTACCTCTCCCTCTCCCTATATAACCCATGGCTATGGGAGCTTGGGAGAAAAGAGAGGAGTCGTGACTTTGCTGGCAGCCGTGAAGGGGTGAGAGAGGAGGTCGCCAGGAAGAGAGATCCGACGCTGCCTAGTCGTCACCTGTCACTGCAGTCCACCCTGTTCATTGGCACGTCGCCATTTGCCGCCCTTTCTCCCACCACGTGGGGCTTCCATGTTGCTCAGAAGCTTCAGAAGCTTCTTAGGAAGCTTCTAATAAGCCTCCTAAGAAGCCCCCTTTCATGTGGCATCCTTAAGCCCTTTTTCCCCCACTCAAAAACTTCTCTTAAGCCCTTTTTTTTCCCCCCCACACAAAATCCCCTTCAAAGGTCTTATACACCCCTTCTTTTTCCCCCCATGTTTCCCCCTTTTTACCCACCTACAGCATCCTAAAAATTACTCTCGGGATTCAAGAAAAGCCCCATTCCCGTGGCTTGATAAGCCTTGCTCTAAAAAGCTTTTTCTTCCCCCCCTCCTAGGATTTAAACCTTTTCCCGTGGGTTTCTTTCCCCCTCCACGGAGATATCCCTCTTAAGGAATTTTATACCCTTTGGACCTCTTTCCAATCCGTTAAAAGTCCAGTTAGTACCCCTTTTCCGTGGGTCCCATCTGAGGCCTTTAAAAAGGTTCATTAAGCTTGTTCCCTTGGATTTCCTTCAATCTCCCAATTAGCCAGAGTGCTAAACCCCTTTCCGTGTATCAAATTGCACCGGAGCTTCTACGAAAGGAAGGAAAAAAAATTCATAAAGGATGGTGGAATTACAAAAGGGAGTTTGCAAATCCGCATCCAAGACCGAAAGGCTGCATTCGCGATGGCTCCTAAGAAAGCACAAGGCCCAACCGCAGGAGGATCGTCTCCTAACATCCACGTGGACATTTCACCACAAGTCCAGGATTTTCTTCCTAATTTGTATTTTTTGTCGTTAAAATTCAATCGTGCGTGGATGATTTTTGGAGATAGGATGCATTTTTCATCTTAAATACTTTGGTTAATTTAAAAGAATTAGCTCACGATGGAAGAGTTCGGTCAACGAAAAAAATAAAGTGAGCAGAAGATTGATATGCATTTCTAGCAAGTAGTTTTTGTGCGTTGCAATGAATTGAAATTAGATTAATGTCCATATTTACAAAACGGAATTATGAAAGTACACTCCGATTAAGCATGAAAGGAATAAACCGCATATTGCATTATTGAATATCTTTTTTTTTTTGAAATGATTCTTAAAGAAAGTTATTAGCAATCGTAGAAAATTGCTAGGAATACATGAAGAAGATTTACCTAGGCAAGTGGTCTAAAAACTTAATTTAACGAAAGGGTGTGTAAGTTCTGCATACGAAAAATTCATTCAGAAATGAAAGTAGTAAAAGGCTGCATGTTTTAGCATGAATCTTGTTCGCATGTTATAGGATGATTAATTGGAATTAGGCTATAATCTAACCTATGCTTGATCTTAAACCGAAAAGTTAGGGTTTGAAAATCAACTTACGCATAGACAATGAATCATGTGGTTATGGAAATGATAGCCTAATTATCTTCAACAATAGACATGTTAAATTGGCATAAACCTAAACACCTAAAACCGCAGAGTACTCGTTTAAGAAAGGGTTAATTCAATGCAACGTGTCCCAAGGAACTAACTAGGGTTAGCACGGTGAAGACATTTACCTAGTCGCACGTATTGCCAAAACTGAAACTCCTATACCCTAAATACTTGCCCACTTTCACGGAATGTAGGGACAATAGGACATACTTGTGAGAAAAGATCTAGGGTTTTTTCCTAAGAATCTCTCGCTAAAAAGATGAAACTCAGAACCCTAGGACCGACAATGTCGGCCTAATACAATCAGGAACAGATTGTTATATCTAATCATGACACTGTGATTAGAAGACACCGTTGATGGGTAGAATAGTCCCATAGTTTGATGCGACACTTGTGCAACAAGTTGCAGAGTCGCATGATCTTGTGATTGGATCACAAGGGATGGCCGATTCCTCAGAATCAGTTTGGTAGATTCTTATGCAAGTTATCTTGCAAGAGGATGAATAATCATCCTAATATAGTATCTTTTTCGGGTAAAGATAATTGCTTGGAAGAAAAAGACCAACCAATAAATTGGAATAACATATGAACTTAAGGTATTGATCAAGTCAGGTTAATAGGGTACGCCCTAACCCAGGATATAGGGAATCTTGCCAAGTCGAAATTAAATCTCGAATCGAGTGCTGGATGCATTCGGAAAGAAGGATTCACTCCTTAGCAGTTGGCCAACAATAATGACCAATGGAAATGATTGTGCTTGTTACAGATTTAAGAGCACTGTTTTGCTTTGTTTGATCAAAGAATTAAAGGATAAATGGATATATAATGCTTTAGGATGAAGGCCTGAAGGGAGAGGCAACTTCAGTTACCCCTGACTGCCTGCCTGACCCTAACCAAGGGGGTTGTTAACCGCGCCGGGAAGGTGGACTGAAGCCGCCGGGAGAGGTCTCTCCGTTGAGTGCTACTTGGAGTAGGAGGACACTTGGGTGCCAGGGGGGGCTCTGGCCGTAAATCCCTCGCCTTTTGGACCCTGCACAAGAGGCTAACATGACTCGGGATTGGATCTTGAGGCCCGCATATTAGTCTACGGGCAGAATCTTGGATTAGTAATCCCTGTGGATTGCTGGATAGCCTTCGGGCGGATTGTGGATAAGCCTACGGACTGGACTTTATGTATTTCAAAGATAAATATGATAACCTGTTTGAAAGGGACTTGTTTGATATTGCTTTTCTATGTCAAGTGCTATGATTATGTAAAGGAACCAGTGCCTAACTGGTTAATTAAGGAAGCTGATTGACACATGTCCAACTAAATGTGTTAGGTAATTAAATAACTAAAACAACCTGAGGAAAGTGTGGAGGATGTGCCCATAGGTCGTCCTACGGATGGATGGTCTCGATTGGCCGGAAACTTTTCTCAAATTATGATGGACAGCCAGAAGATTGTCAAAGAATACGAACAGCAAGAGCATTGACCTAGAGTCTAAGTTATAGATGATCCTGATTTACGCTGTTTTAGGGGAACAGAATGGGACTATGCCTTATGGTAGAGAGGTTGAGCTTCGTATCCCTCTCGTTTCCCATTCTCCTTGAACCAAGTGTAGCGTGAATCCGCTTCGGACCTGGCGTTTCTGCGTAAAGTAGTTCGCTCAGGTTCGATGCTAGTTGCCGTTAGGAAATGACCAATAGGGAAAACACTAATTCAGGTCGGTCCTAAGTGGGAACGGCCGGAATATTTTCGCTACGTGGCAGACGCGGAGAGTCTTAGATCGGAAGCCCCGTAACATTCCATGGAAGTGCCAGGCAAAGCTTTCTAGACATCCTTTCCGATGGACTGCTAGGACGTATCTTGAAGATAACAAATGGACACGTTACAAGGAGAGAGTTATGGTATGTTTTGTTGTTTATTTCTAGCATCAGCTTGATGCTCTTTATGGTTATGTATGTGCAGATCTGTTCGTGGGATTCAACAAGCTGAGTTGCCCTATCTCATGGTTGATAATGAGAGCTAGATTTTAGGAGCCGATTTTGAGTCATGCTTGAAGCATTTAAGGCTGTTTTTAGAGCAGAAAGTGCCCGGAAAGCGCCAAAGACCAAATTTCCATGAAAAATCAAATAGTGGCAGGATCGCTCAGCTAGAGTTTTCTTAGATGCATTTCAATGTCAGGAATCCAATGCAAGTCTCGGTGCGTCGATCAAAGGTTGTTTGACCTCTCATTTAATCCCCGCAAGGTTTGGCGTTATAAAGCAACAACTAGATCCGAGAGCCGAAAGTGCATGATGGAGCCCAGTTTTATAGATTTTGATGCTGCAAAGCTACTTGTCTAGACGGATCTCGAATCCAAGTCCGTTTGCCCCCGAATTGGTTATTTTAAAAAACATTAACCTTAGGCTTATTAAAAGAAGTCAAAACTCAAAAAAACTGACAATAGGAGGGGGGCACAATTTTTTTTGCGCCCTCTTACAATTTGTTCGATGTCTCTTCGTTTATGGATATTCTAGATATATATATATATATATATATATATATATTCCTTATCTAGGCAAAGAGAGGAAGGAGATGGCTATAATCTTGCTAGTTTTTATAGAGGAATAAGAAATCTGAAAATTCAGTCTTTCTCTCTCCTCTTTGTTGTTGTTCATATGCATCAATTCAAGAGAGAAGGGGGAGGGGTGGTCTGATGAAGAATCCAGAGAAAACGATTATGCTGGAGCGATGGAGCGCATACATCTAACTGAGAGAGTGCATTAGTGGCAAAGAAGAAGCGTTAGTGGCCTCTTGTCTATGCGATATGAGCCTCGAAATTGCGGTTTCTATGCATAAGTGAGCAGTTCTTTTGTTTTATGAAAAATGATTGAAGAAAGTGCTTGCTTTTGTTTGTTTTTTATTTCTCATGTTGCATTCTCTTTGAAATATGAAAGAAAACCAAAAAATATGATGATATGATAATTTTCCACAAGACATAAAAAACCCGCAAGTTGCGGTTTTCACAAAAATAATAAAATTTGGAAGTTTTGTTGAGTGTTTTGGGTTCATATGAGATGAAAATGAATATGGCAATAATACTAAGTATAATTGATTAAAAAAACCAATAACTTTGAAATATCATAATTTTTTGGACAAATAAATGGAAAAATTTAAGGAAAATAAGAAAAATTTTAGTTTTTTCACCTAAAAAATGAAGCAAAATACATTTTATGTTCGTGGACATATAACAAGGCTAAATCATGAGGATCACAGGCCTTGGTCAAGTCTTGCTTCGATGTTATAGTATGTTTTTATCAATTTTTATATGAAAAATTACATTAAAAATGAACCCAACAAAAGAAAAATCTAAACAGTAAGAGGGAAGAGGGTTTGTGAAGTGGTTTGTTGCTAAAAATGATGCAAATTTTGCTTTATTTGTGTATGCACAACATATAGGATGGACTATCATTTGAATTAAGGAGACTAGTAGCATGAAGAAAGTTGGTGCTAGTCTCTATCAACACCGCACATACGATTAGTTGGGAAAGCATTAAAGGGATGGTTTTGCACTTCACCTAGATGGTTTCTAATGATAAAATTCTTGAGCACAATGGTCATCCATATTTTCATTGAACATGACATGGTATCAAACCTAGACACATTGCAATTGCTTTCTAAACAATGACCTACGTGGAATGTGTAAGGAAACCCAAGCTATAGGGTAGATGAACAATTTCTTGGGGAAAGCTTGGTAAGAAAAGATCAAATCTCCTAGATTGTTCAAAATATATAAGAGTGGAGTGTGTTTTTATGTGCTTTATGTTAGAGTAGTGTATCAAGGGGCCAATCCTCTTAGTGTAGAAGAGCTGCAGTGGGGCCACGGCATTCAGCCGGAGGGGTGCCTCCTTTATGTTTGTATTACATAGTATATTATACCAAGATGTATGGGATCTCCCTCTGAGAGTAAGGAAGGGCAATCATTGGACTTCATTTCACTACAAACATGATATCTATAGTAGCAATTAGGGCAGTGTGTCCCTTAAATGCTCCTAGCCGCGAGGCTGTGTGGGGCTATCTTGTAAGTGTTATAGAGGACCGACTAGTGCCTATAGCTAGTGTTGGGCCCGTTTTAGGTCCTGAAACAGTACATTGTGCTTATCGAGTGTGCCATTACTAAGATACTTGGACTTACAAACCCACTTTGACTCCAATCACCTTATGATGAGTAGGCCAAGGCACAAGATAACAAGTGTCATTCCACTCATCAGTAGACTCTCCATGGCCTTCCGCCGATGATCAAATTGTAATGCCTCCTTCACTAATGTCAACTCCCTATCATGCATGGCATAGGTCATAAAACCATAGTTAATACAAAGAAGTTCAATGAAATATACCTAGTTCCTTTGAGATTGTTGTAGGCCATCTTGTGACTGCCACTCCTCAAGAAGCTTAATTCCCAAGGCAAAAAGAAATCTCTCATTTAACCTCATTGTTTCACTTCCAAACCCTAATGCCCCATATATCAATGAAAAGATTCTAAAAAGTAGGATCTAAAAATCTAATCTCTAACAAGTTTGGAGTTCATTTGCAAAAAAATTTACCATGCCCCTATTTTTTAGGAAATATTTTGGTCAAATTCCCTCACAATGCCATTTTTTGACCTCAAATTTTCCTCGATACATCCACAGTTAACATAAAGTAAAGGCTCCCCTTGAGGGACTTTGTCCTCTCCGTCATACAAATCTATAGAAACAAGCTTCATGGGCTCCTTTGCCCACCTCTTGAAGCCTTGCTAAAGATCACATCTCTGCATTCTTTACCATGGATACAAGATACACATTACAGATGGCTCACCCCAATATCTAGAAACTCACACACAAGCTGGGCACAAGCTACCTTCCTAAGGTACTCATAGTTGAGATGGCTCACTTCAACATGTGGAGATCCATGCATAAGCTAGACATGAGTTGTCTTCCTAAGGTAGTATTAGTTGAAGTGTTCATCTTATGAAGAAGTCTCAATAAACTCTAAATGTAGAAATCTTGTTGATGAAGGAGTATCTACCACTCTTGAGTCCTTTGCAATCTTTTTATCCTCCTTCTTGGTGTCCTTATCTTTTTCAAGACAATCTTTCTTCCAATGACCTCTCTTACCACAAATGTGGCAAGTGGACTCATTGTCCTTGTTCTCATCTTTCTCCTTTTTCTTTTGCTTCCCCTTCTTTTGGAAAGCCTATTAGAGCATCAAATTTTTGGGAATTGGTATCCTTCAGTTGTTCCTCTAGGTCCAAGTCCACGGGAACTAGCTCCTTCCATTTAAGGGTCTCCATCCACCCCAAAGAAATTAAAGAAAAGTAGAATGAACTGAATATAGGGGGTGATTGTGATAATATAATAATAATTATATCCTCAAAGGTGATCACCTTGCTTGCATTCTGAACATGCATCTATAGCTGGTAAAGCTTTTTTGCATACTCTCACATAGAAGTGAACTTACTTGGATTCAAAGTTTGCATCCACACCTCCAAACAAACTTTCTTTATGATAGTCATCATGTCATAGAGTCAATCCAGTTCGAGCCATACCTCCCAAGCATTGGTAAGATGCTCAAAATGGGTTGGCATGGCTAGAGTACATGAAAGAAATAAGAAAGAGCAAATATGGCCATTCAACTTGTCCTAGTATGCATGTACCTTCACCAACTCCCATCATGGGCCAATAGATGGTCATTGGCCTCTATAACGAGCTCTACTAAATCATAAGACTCCAAGTTGGCAAGCATCAATACTCACCAAATGTAGTAGTTCCCCACTCAACTTTTGATCCTATGGAGGAGTTGGTAACACGAGGAACTTTCGATTTATAATCATCTAAAATTTCACATCTATTTCTAACAATGTGACTTCTGAATAACTTGCACAAAAAAAATGGTAGCCCCCTCTCACTCTAAAGAGACAACCTACTAATGTTTCCGCCGCTCCTCTTTCACACACCTTAACCATTGAAGGTGATTCAAAACACAAATAATATTGTAGAAAGATAAAAATGATGCATTTTTCTCCTTTGATAGCAAAACATGCATAAAAACAATAATCTTTCTTCCTTTCTTATGCCTTTTCGCTCACTTCATCCCTTTGACATCGATGTGCAGCCCTATCGCTCCCCCTCGAATGTTGAAAATGCAACCTTGGTGTCACACTAAAACCTACTCTTTAGATCTACCCAAGATCAATTAACCCTTCTATGATGCTTTGATACCATGTCAAAGTGCAATGAATGTGGAGTATATCAGTGGATTGAAAGAAACTAAACATAGAGAGAAGAGAGAGAGAGAGGAAGAGACAATGGAAAGCTAAAGATTCTAGAGTATGAATATATAATGTATGCTGAAGGAAAATACATACAACAGGCTACCCAAGTATCACCAATTGAAGCTCTCTCTCAGTTACAAGAATACTAAAGTGACTATGACCAATGGGTAGGGCCACCTAAATAGGCAAGAAATAATTCAAAATTTTGACCAAGTCAACCAGCCACATTTGATCAACCACTACCAAATATGGTTCACTTCACTAAGACAAATAAAATAATGCACGAATTGCAACAAACAATTGCATGCCATGTGGTAGTCATTATTCACCCTGTTCTGGCTTGCCCGAAACAACAAAATATGACTGCATAAACTACCCTGTACAACAAACGCATCCACAACATGCTTGGCTCACTTGATGATTGGTTCAACATGTTCAAAATCAAAGTTCATGACCATTAGATACTCATCCAGGTCAGGTTCCAAGGCCTCAACTACTTGATCAATCAAAGTTGTATTCATTGCAGCCATAGTGATAAGCACTACCAATAAGATATCTCTATCCCACACATGTTCATATAGATATTCAGAATGCATACACCCTTTCTACAACGTGTCTCAAGATACATTAAAGGTCACACAAGACTATTTTGAAGCATGTCGATCAAACACAAGTTATGTAGATTGCAAAAATCACATAAATTAATCACACAACACACAAATTGCAAGTTTGCAAAGTAGCATGCTCTATGTCAATCATTTAGAAACAAACAAAACAAGCTAAATGTTCATGTGAAGAGAAGGCTGAAGATTGATACACGCACGCGCACACACACGCACACACATGGATAGATTGAAGACCCTATATATTCATGCTCTCATGGATGATTTGTAACAAACCATCGGTACCACATGAGATACTTAGAGTAGAGTTTGCAACACCCCCCATGATGATGGAGACTCTCTTCTAGACCATTATCTTTACACACAAATTATGAGGCATGCAACTAAACAAATTTCGTAAGGAGAACTTTTGAGGATTCTAGACAGCTACTAGAACAAACAAGATATGGGAGCTCATGGCATGCACAAGTAGAGCAATGGATCACATGACATGGGATTGATATGGAATATCTCTACCCCTTCCAATATGACCTTGACTCTATCTCCATACACCTCTCTTGCATTGATTATATACAACATACATGGATCTCACCCAAGCAACCTCTCCCCTCAAAGCTATCATACTATAGGGACCACTTCATGGGGACCATAGTAGATGGTTTCATTAAGATACCTAGATACCTAGATTAAGTGGCACATGAGATGCAAGTAGCCATTGGTCAATCACAATCTTTTCTCATGGACTTGAGATCAAGACAGGTAGAGCAACCTACATTCATAAAGTCAAGAGGATTTGCAAATTATATCAATTGGAGAGGGAGAAGCACTACATCTACAAATGTAGAGTCTATAATTCTTGATTTTTGTCAAAAACAAAACTATAGGTTGACTTTTCATTTTTTTATGAATTCAAAGATGAATTTGAATTTTCTAAAATAAAAAAAACTCTTGGACATCCCTTATCTCTAAGCTCTTGTACCCCATTCCACTTCTCTTAGAGCTCTACTATATCCTCTTTTATGTGTCCATGTTCTACCTTCAAATACTGAACTATCTTATTTTCTTTGACCTCTCTTGCATTCCTTTCTCTATTCATTCCATAGAGCAACATTCAATTAGCTATATTGTTTAACTCCATTGATATATCTCTAACTTGACCTCACAAACAATCAACAATATCCACTCTATGTAGTCCATTTGTGTCTATGCAATTTGGCTTTATACACTCACTTATCCCATTTCCATTGACATCTTTGTGTGTCTATCCAACCTACCTTCACGCACTCAACTACCCCATTTCCTTTTACCTCTCTTCCATTTTTCTCTTTATTTACTCCATTAACCAACATTTTCTCAACTAAATTGTTAAACTCCATTGACATGTCTCTAACTTGAGCTAATAATCAATCAACCATATCCAATCTATGTAGTCAATCTGTAGTTGCCTACTCTACCTCCATAAACTCAACTACTCTACTATTCAGAGGTGACATCTTTCTGAGACTAGTCATAGAGACCCCAAACCAAGGACGCTTGGACCACTCCCTAATTGAGATCCAAAGGCTTTACATAGCATTACATCAAACTTGGACATCATTTGGTGATGGTTGGTGACCATGTCATTATGCCCTTCCATGTGATAAAGCTCATGCTAACATAGGGTGTGATTGAGCCGGGTGTATTGGTCCATTTTGGGCATTTCCTCATATATATCACCATGGTAATCTTGTGTTGAGCTTGGTTCCTCATTCGTGGAGGTACAAGAGTCTCTAATCTCCCTCTGGAATTCCTCTTGGGCCTTGCTTTTGCCTTTTTGGCTAGCCATCTGGATGCAGTCCACAAGATTTGTTGTCACTAAATGGGGCATAACTTTTAGTAGAAAACTCCAATTGATAATATTTTTAGCTTAGGTCAGAGGGGACAAAGTCCTCTTTGAGATGAGCTATTAATATTTATGACAGAAAATGATAAAAATTTTCTACAATGGAATTACTGTGCTTTGCACCATGTCCACAGTTACCCTAGTGCACAAAAATGGACATAACTTCCAAACCGTAGCTCCAATTGGGAAGGTTTTTGATTCAAATGGGAGGCAACAAAGCCTCTTCAAGGTGAGCTGCAGGTTTCACTCCTAGATTCAAAACAAAAAAATTTGCAATAAGATCTTTGTTATTGTCCTGCAGGACTATGACAAAAAACACTGCATATCCCTTATTGTGAAAAAGCCTTATATGGATTGAGCATAGTTAGAGAGGTTTGATCAGCAACATAAATAGCATCCTAAGCATATTGAGCATTATCCCAAGAATCATTGCATACCCATCTTCTCTGCTACCATCAATGCATAATTGAATTCATGGCCATACATCTCTTCTCATTGCATGCACTTCAAGTGTCATATATGGGTGCCATTAGCATTGAGGAGGTGTCCAAGGGGGATCATTGCATCAGGGAAAGTGGAGATCATGGGGAGTACCTGCACTTGCATACAAGTATCAGGTCCCGGATCACCGAGAGGTGGGCAAAGTTCCCCTCGGACCGGGTTGTGCACCCCTTTAGGGTCTTAAGTGATAAGGGAGGGTCACCTCTCTTTTGTCTTACCACCTCACCTAGCATCAACCTTTTTCCTAAGTCCGAGTATACATGGTGGAAATTTTCATTAAGCAATCAGAATGAGATGCATTGGAAAGGAGACATTGGACCTTTTTATGAGATGCAAGGAATGAACAAGTGACTCACTAGCTACTACTTACCCAATTTGCAATGGCTATTATTCACTTTGAGGCTTATCGAAAGTCACAAGACAAAATGGGGGTTAATGCCAACCAATACAATGAATTTCAGGACTATATATGATGCATGCATGCAAAGGGGATTGAGCTACTAAGCCTATGCAATATTTAATATCTCTAACAAGGGATTAGCTCAACAAGTGGCTAAATTTGAGAGATTAAGATCAGATTGACATACCTCTTCAATGCTTGGGGAGACCATTGACGCATAGCTCATCATGATGCCCATTTTCTCCATCAATCAAGCTTGATTGATTGGGGCATTTCCATGGAAGAAGAGTTCAGCATTCGAATGCTTCCGGTGATGATGGCTCTTGTGCTTGTTCTTGAGCTTGAGTTTTAACAAAGGAAAGCTTCAAGTGAAGCTTCCATGGCTGCCCACAAAACTCCTATGCACGCTGAGCTCCATGTCTTCAATCTGAGTAAGAGAGGTCATTCAAGTGCTGAAGGGCTTGTGGGGGTTGCACTTTCAAAGATAGGATAGGATTGGGCTGAGTTCCAATGGTCTAAGATAGCTTCACTTGAAGAATCCATGGCTGCCCAAACTATCCCAAATTGTCTAGCTATTGGCCATCTTGGAGGTTGATTTCTGGGGTCAGGGGGGAAGAGAGAGGTGTATTGAATCAGTGCCTAGGAGTGGCAGGAGTGCCAAGGGCAGCAGGAGGGAAAGGGTAGGAGGGCTTGAGCAGGCAAGGCAACCAACAAAAAATGCACCGCAAATTGCAAAGTGCTCCCCTATAGGCCCTCTGGGAAGCAACCCCCCCACTCCATTGATTAATCTATAGCGGGGTAAGGAACAATGTCCCAGGGTTGGTTGATGCTAGGGAGCAACCTCATGCTAGATCTTGGAGGTTTTTGGGGTTGGCAACCATGGCAGCTTGCAAAAGAAGAGAGAGGAGGGCTCGAGCAAAAAGTAACTGGGGTTTTGTCCTCTTCCAACTCCTGGAACTCTAAAATTGGTCTAAAACCCCTAAAATTTGCATGAAAAGAAGTGACGATCTGCTATTTTAACCATTTTACCTCTAAATATGTCTGAGTCTCCAGCCATAGCTCCTACTTGCTCTAAAAAGTTGAAGTTATATGCAATCATTTTTGCTATACATGTACCTGTAAGCTGAGTAACTAGGGTTTTTGGGATTTGAAAAGGAAGAAAGGGGAAAGGAGAAAAGGACCAAAGCCTAAAGCTCTGATACCACTTGTAAATGTGAATGAAGCTGAGAGGAGAGAGGAGAAGAGCTAAAGAGAGAGAAAGCAAGAAAAGAGGAGAGAAGGAAGGAGGAATCCATAGAAGCTAGAGATGAAGGTGAAGAGTATGTCCTTGATAATAACTTGTTGCCCTAATCTATGACTCTTACACCTTATATACCCCGGTCAGTGTGACTAGGTGTCTAACACCTAGTCGGTGTGTATCCCACTTGTTACATAACCAATAGACTTGTTCTTTAGCTTTTGGCCACAGTATCGACTACATGACGCTCATTAGCAAAACTATCATGAGTGTTAAACACATTGCAAAGTAATTGATGTAAGAAATGGATGCAACTCCAAAAATTTCTTGTCTCTCTTTATTAATATCATTCACATGTGCATCTCAAAAATTTAGTTATAGCCTATTATACCCTTCGTTTAAGACCCTTTAGCACTAACATGGAATATATGAGACTCAATACATGTTATTACCTCTTAAACAACTTGTGCATCCAACAATCAGCCCTTTTCTATGGGATCTTGAAATTCTTTTGTTAAGTTCACCCTCCATCTAACAACCTTTCCAACTCTATATTTTAAATGAATTGCACTCAAAACCCTCATGTCAGATCTGCCAACCTGACCTCCTTGAATGTATTTCACCTCCCCACGGAAAAAAAACCCATTTTTTGAAGTTCAACAAACTCCTTAGCCAAAACACTTGTTCACTCATCTTTTGGAAAGGGGATCGACACTTGACACTCATATGCAAAGCACTTGTGAATGCTAGACACATTGCAAATCAATCGATGCAAGAAATGGATGCATCTCCATAAATTTTTTATCTCTCTTTTTGAAATCATTCATAGGTGCATCTCAAGAAATTAACTATTGTATGTCACACCCTTCATTTGAGAGCCTTTAGTACTAATGTGGAATATATGAGACTCACCACATATTATTACCTCTTAGACAACATTTGCATCCAACAGGTAGTCCTTTTCTATGGGATCTTGAAATTCTTTTGTTAGTTTCACCCTACAATTAAGTGTTAGACACTTTGCAAAGCAATTGATGCAAGAAATGGATGCAAATCAAAGAATGTACGCTCTCTCTTTTCTGAAATCATTCATAGGTGCATTTTGAGAAATTAGCTATAGCATATCAAACCCTTCGTTTGAGAGTATTTAGTATTAACGTGGAATATATCAGACTCACCACATGTTATTACCTCTTAAACAACTTGTGCATCCCATAATCGGCCCTTTTCTATGGGATGTTTAAATTCTTTTGTTAGTTTCACCCTCCATTTAACAAGCTTTCCAACTCTATATTTTAAATGAATTGCACTCAAATCCCTCACGTTAGATGTACCAACCCAACCTCCTTAAATGCATTTCACCTCCCCATGGAAAAGAAATCCATTTTTTGAAGCTCAAAAATCTCCTTAGCCAAAAGACTTATTCCCTCAACTTTTTGGTAGTGGCGATCAACCACTTGACGCTAATGGGCAAAGAAATTGTGAGCGTTAGACACATTGAAAAGCAACTAATACAAGGAATGGATGCACCTGCAAAAAATTCTGATCTCTCTATTTTGAAATCATTCATAGGTGCATCTTGAAAATGTAATAGAGTGAAAATTCCTTGATGTCTTAGCCGATATTTAGCCTACTAGGGTGGTGTATAAAAGGCTAAGTTGCAACTAGCCAAGGATCTTTTTGCTATTTCTAGCATTTCATATTTGAGGTCTCAACCTCTCACCATCTAAGAGGGTGCATACTCTTGGCCACCATAGCTTGGGGTTCATACCATGCTGTAGCCTCTCATAAATTGATTCTCGGCTATGGTAATTTCATTTCAACCTAGCTACCTTGGCTATGGTTTCTCGGTAAATTATTCTATTTCTTTGTATTTATAGTTTAATTCTTTCCTATGGAAATTAGCCTCTTTACATTGGTACTAGGGCAAATATTTGATCCAATGAGAAGGTCATGTTTATGGTGAATCTAGTTACAAAACTACGCACAGGGTAATTGTGGAGGACAAGAATCAGTCTCACAAGACTTGACACAATTAAAACCATGACTAGATAAGGTCCTCTGTAGTAAGTCGTGATGACTACATTTGAGGATCTTGAAGAAGGCCTAAAGTAATAATAGTGGATTCAAGGTTATTTTAGTGGATCGTGGTCAGTTTGGGGCCATTTTGAAGATTCTTGGACTTAACTAAAGTCTAAATAGGGTTTGGAAGAGTTAAACTGTAGTTACTTTTTGAAGTAATCTTCTATTTCCTCTTTCCAAGCTTGTTGTGAGAGCTTTCATGGAGCTTTCTTCTCATATCTCTCTCCCATTGCCATCACTTCTCATGCTACCTATAGAGGATGATTGCTGAGGTCTTGAGCAATTGGTAGACTACCTATATGCCTTATCTTCAACTATTTGTCAATGTGTGATGTAAGAGGAGGTGTGTTGATAGTTTGCACTATTTTTATAGCAGCCTCTTCTCCTTTGAAATGAGCAGACGTGGTCATGAGGAAACTATGCCTTCATTTGCTTGATCAAATGCAACCCTCACTTGAAGTACTAGCCATCTCTTACTTGATCTTTCACTCTCCTTCAACCTTGAAGCTCTCATCATAACCCTAGCTATAGTTGAACCTAGACAACATCAAAATTTCAAAAATTCTTTGAAGTTTTGAGTCAATCTTGGTGATTTTATCTTCAAAAAGTGAAAGGCAAGCATCCACAACTGACATTGTGCATATATTGAAGCTTTAAAGCAATATTGGAAGCATTTTTTCCATCTCAAATTGGGGCAAAATAGGGCAACCATCAATCTTCATCAAATTTTTCTTTCTTGAGGCTTCAATCCATGGGGCTTTTATGTTGAGATGCATGGATTTAGAGCATGGCTATGGTGGTTAAAATATGTAGACAAGACTCATGAAGACATAGGCATTACAAATGACTTGTTACACAAGTAAATTAGGTTCCAAGATTGAAGCTTGGATTCATAAAGACAATCTTGTGTATGTAGACAATGACAAAGACACTTGAGTGAAAGGACAAAAGTACTATGACATTGCATTCAAATGACATGCAAGTACAATGCTTTATAGCATCATGATAGGTAGTACTTTCCAAAACTGTGCTTATGGTATTGAGCAAGCTTGCATATCCTTAAACCAACTACTCCATACAAAGGGGCTACACTAGGTGTGACTACCTAAATCTCAACACCCCTCCTCAATCACAACCAAAAAGGCACAAAGTGTGTAGAGGATTTAGTGAGCAACCACCTGCAAAGTGTGGGCACACCACAAACATGGTAATCATCCATAGGTTGTCATAAAAAAAGCTAAGTATGGGTTCCAAAAACATGGTGGACATCCAAAGGCTATAACAAGAGCTTCAAAAAGTGTATAGAGGCTATAGTGCCAAGTTAAATGAGGAGTATACAAAGCTTATGATAGAAGCACTAGGGCAAGGTAATTCAAGGCTTTAAAAAAAGTCTATCAAAAAATTGGGAATAAAAGGATTGGCAAGGCTTGTCCTTCTACTCTTGATGGTATTATTATTCTTCTTCTTTTGCTTCATGGTCTTCTTCTTCCTTTACAGCTACAAGATAGGCCTTCTAAGACCTCTTCCTGGCATGAAAAAACTTCTCAATATGTTCGATTCTTTTGCATAAGTCACAAATTAACTGGTCCTTTTTTCTTTTGTTCCTTAACTGACATACAACAAACGTTTTAACAAGACACCAATACATATATCTTCATCAATTTTCAGATTTATTCCTGAAAGATGGGTTAGAAGAATTTCCATATACTTTAGATGAGATGCCATGGATGTATTAGGCTTCATGTCCAATTTGAAAATTTCAACTAATAGACCATACTTTGAGGACTTTGACTAGGCACCAAACAATGCGTCCAATCTATCCCAAGTGTCATGGGATGTATCACAGGCATCCACATGGTGGATATATCTATCATTTAACTCGAGCTTTATATACTGCCTTAAGCCTTGTTGTCATTCTTTTTCTAGATTGCTGCAAGGGCAACATCTTGGGGTTTCTTCTCTTATCCATTAGTGGTGATCCGTAAGCCCTTCTTCATCAGGATAAGCTTTATGCAAGCATGCCAAGTATGAAAATCAACTCCTTTGAAGCAACATGTCACAAAGTCTTTGCCCATGCTGGAGTGGCTAGAATAGTAGAAAATCGGCACCAAAATTCTCAAATCAGATCAGTAAATGGGTTGGTTGTGTCAAAGCACACAAGTGGCAAGAGTCACCGGATGAGTGTCAATAGACACTATGCTTGTTGACCTTGAATCTTCTTGTTCTTTCTTCAATATTCCCCTCCATTTTTATTTGATAGCGAATTTTTTTCTCAAAACTAAGTAAATTAATTAATTAGAGTGTCAATAGGTCCCTTGAGTTGAGAAAAGTGTGAAAGTGAAGTGAAAGATGAGCCTGAAGTGAAATGGCTATAGTGGACTCAAATTAGGGTTTTTGGTTGACTAGTTTTTTGCAGATTTTAGTAGCTATAATGGATCATTTGGGCTCAAATTTTATTAGGAGAAAGCTTAGACCTAGAACTTGAAATACCCTATGGTAACAAGGTCGATCATGTTGCGCACAATGAGATTAGGCTATACGATTATTAACAGGCGTAGAATGAGCAGCAAGGTTGATTTTTTGCAATGTTGGTGGTCTACAGGCAAAGCAATCTTAAAGTACAAAGTGGTATAGAGAAGATTTGGGAGTCAAGAAACACTTTTCTAGAAGGAAGCACTAAAATATTTGGCCTGTTGAGAAAGATATGAGAGCTCAAAGTGCTACAAGTCCAATATGATTATGGCAAACAAGAAGGTAAAGTGCAGATGGAGGTGAGAAATGAGCTCATTAGCTAAATGAGCAATGATGAAGAGGAGCTAAGCCATGCTCACCATGGCTCTGATACCATGTTGAGATGCATGGATCTAGAGAATGGCTATGGTGGATGAAATAGTATACAAGACTCATGAAGACATAGACATTACAAATGACTTGTTACACAAATAAATTAGGTTCCAAGATTGAATCTTGGACTCATAAAGACAATCTTGTGTATGCAGATAACAAAAAAGTCACTTGAGTGAAAGGACAAAAGTACTATGAAATTTCATTCAAATGATAGGCAAGTACAATGCTTTATAGCTTCATGATAGATAGCACTTTCCACCACTATGCTTATGAGATTGAGCAAGCTTGCATATCCTTAGCCCAACTACTTCATACAAAGGGGCTATGTTGAGATGACAAGCTCAACACATGCGGACATTAATGATGGACCACCTCGTTAGATAGGTCCACACGTCTACACTTAGCACGTCGGTGGTCATTATGACTCTCACATGGCCACTCACTCATTATTTATTATATTCAGGTTGTTATACCTATTTACAGCTGGCATAGTTATAGCGCCCGTCGACTAATGTAGTCGGTTATGCATTGTTTGACTTAGTAGGCCACTTTCCTTTATGTTGTATCTTATCTATACTTTGTGTATATTGTAAAGTGTGTGAAAGAAGATGATGAAATCAGCAAGAAAACGTTTTGGTCTCCATCTCTCTTCTTGTCTCTTGAGTGAGCTTCTCCTTGTGCATTCTGTGTGGGTTCGGCACAGCATCTTGAGTCCCCCCACCACGCGATTCTTGACATGGTATCAGAGCTACGACACTGAGAGGGGCTGATTTCGAAGGCTGAAGTGAAGGAGAAGAAGCAAGGTTCGAGCAAGCAAGCCACGGGTAAGAAGCTCTCCTATCCTTCCACTCTCTCTCTTGGATAGTACCTGTGGAGGCACCAGAAGCAGGGCAGAGCAAAAATCTCAGATTGTAGTGAAATTTGGCGTGCACGAAGAGCACTGTGTATTTTGCAGATAAGTCCTTTAGGGCTCACCGCAATTATTTTGGGCATCTGAGACCGTTTCAAGCCCCGTTTTAGAGCAGCAAGGTTGCGGACAGCAGTTCGAGATACCCTACAATTTCAGTTGTGTCTGTCATATGCAGGTGCACAGGTTACAGATTTCAGATCTGTAAGTTCAAAGGTGTTTACTAGAAAATAAACACAAGGTTTATCTGCAAACTGGTTTGCAGATTGCATGTATTGTTGAGCAGACAGTGAAAAAGACTGTCTATGTATTGCTGTGCACTACAAGTCGAGGGTTGTAGAAGATTTGCTTGCTATTTGGTATTATTTTGTGATAATGATAGAGAACAGTGGAAATCCCATCATTGAGAAGCTTGATAAGAACAACTACCCTTCATGGAAGTTCCGTGTCACGAACTTCCTTATTGGAAAAGGCCTCTACGAGTTTGTTTCAGGTAAAGAAAAGGAGCCGGAGGTGAGTGATCCTCCAACTGTAGAAGAGACAAAGGCACGAAAGGAATGGAATGCAAAAGACAAGAAGGTCATGTATTGGATCTCTGCAGTAATTGACAATAATATGCTGGGACATATTAGAAATGCAGAGAATTCATATGCAGCTTGGACCATACTTGAAAGTACGTTTTTTGTAAATACAAAGGCATGAAAGATTCAACTCAAGCAAGAGTTGAATACATTGAAGAAAGGGAATATGTCTATCAATGAGTATGCACTGAAGGTAAGGAGCATTGCAGATGCCTTGGCAGCGATTGATGCAATGCCCGATGATGATGATTTGGTGTCGTCTACCTTGGGTGGACTCAACAATGAAAAGGCTTGGAAGTTTTTTGTAACTTCCATATATGTCAGAAAGCCATTTCCAGATTTTGATGAGTTGGTCTCTCTTATGATCACTGAAGAGATCAACATGCAGAGTGAGACATCTAAAAAAAGTGGTAAACTGGTCCAAGCTTTCTACTCCAGTTCAGGAAGGAAACGTGGCAGGTCCTCTTCAAGAGGTCATGGTACAGGATGTGGTAGTGACAACCAGAAAAACAGATTGAATCAGCAATTTGGCGATATGCAGGTTTCAAGAGGTCATGGTAACTTTAGAGGGCAGGGGGAGCTTTAGAGGAAGAGGTGAATGGCAGAACAGAGGTTCTAACAACTTTGGTATTGTGTGTCACTACTGTGGCAAAACAGGTTATATTGCAGCTCAATGTTATGCTAAGAAAGATGATATTCGCAGTGGTAAGTTGTAGCAAGGAAACTATGTATCGTCTTCACGACAGAATGAAGATAAAAATGAACGTTTGTTTGTTATGAAGTATATGCTGAATGCTGTTACAGGAAAGGGAACACATGATGATGTTTGGTATGTTGATTCAGGTGCATCCAATCATATGACCAGCCATGCAGAATGGTTTGGAGAGATGCAGGATTTGCAAAATACAGGTTATGTGCAGATGGGTGATGATTCATGCCATCCAATTTCACACATTGGAAAAGTTCCCTTGTCCTTGCATGATGGTAAGACAAAGAGTCTTTCAAATGTATTACATGTGCCATCTATTACAAAGAACTTGGTGTCAGTCGGTCAGATGGTAGAGCAAGGGCTGCAAGTCAGATTTAATGCAAAGGGCTGCTTTGTAGAAGACTTCAATGACAAGTGCAGGTTGGTTGCAAAGGGAAGTAGAGTTGGACGTATGTTTACTCTGGATGTTGGAATTCCTACTATGAATGTTGTATGCTAAAGAAAAAGATGTTGCAGATATTGAAATTTGACACAAACACATTGGACATGCAAATGTACAAAGGCTGAAATTAATGCAGTCCAAAGGGTTGGTTACAAGTTTTGCCTACATTTAGAGTTGCAAAATTTCATAAGGTATGCGAAGCATGTCAGTTTGGTAAGCAGGCAAGACAACCCTTTCCACATGACAGAGATGTAAGCAGAAATATCCTTGATGTTGTGCATACAGATATTTGGGGGCCGACACAAAATGTATCTCTTGGAGGCAGTTCATACTTTGTCACATTCACTGATGATTGTTCTAGAAAGCTGTAGGTATATTTTATGAAGGAAAAGAGTAAAGCGTTTGAGCACTTTAGAACTTTCAAGGCTGCAGTTGAAAGAGAAACAGGCTTGAAAGTAAAGTGCTTGAGGTCAAATGGAGGGGGAGAGTACCTCTCAAATGAGTTCAGTGATTTTCTGAGGTCTCATGGGATAAAGAGACAGTTCACATGCAGGTATACCCCAGAACAAAATGTGGTTGCAGAAAGAAAAACAGGCATATTGCAGAAGTTGCACGAGCATTAATGGCTGAAAAGAATATACCCAAACATTTTTGGTCTGAGGCTATCCATACTGCTATCTACATTATCAATAGAACTCCCACAGCTACAGTTCATGGGATGACTCCTGAGGAATGCTTTACTGGCAAGAAGCCTAATGTATCTCACTTGAAGGTATTTGGCTGCATTGCATATGTTCATGTGCCGGATGAGCTACGGAAGAAGCTTGATCCAAAGGCAGAAAAATGTGTCTTTATTGGATACTCTTTAGAGCAGAAAAGGTATCACTGTTATAACCCCGTCACATGTAAGTTCAGAGTGAGCAAGGATGTCATCTTTGATGAAAAGAGCAGTTGGTATGTATCTAGTGGTGATGCATTAGATGATGATGATGATCATGACACTCATGTGTAGGCTGAAAAGGAAGAATCGCGGTCTCTTAGTGGACCAGAGACATCATCTGGTAGTCCTTGGTGTGGGAGACTAAGGAGTAGCTCTACATCGTTAGGTGCATCTAGTAGCACTACCAAAAAAGAAAAAGGAAAGAATAAAGTGTCAGATGGCATTGATGCAGTCCTTGATGGAGACTCCAGTGGCTCAAAGAGCTTGGATGATGAGCTTGGTATTCCTTCAGTCAGGACACCAGGTGTACAGAGAGCTCATAGTAATGTAAAGGCTCCATTGAGTGATCCGGCGGTACGCAGATCTAGCAAGGTCAGATACCCTATTAAAAGATTTGGTTTTGAAGGTTATGCAGCTCACCATTATGCTTATATGGTAAAAGTTATTGAGGATGTTGAGCCCACATGTTTTGAGAAGGCTGTTGGTCATGCTCATTGGGATACAACAATGGATGAGGAGATGGCTGCATTAGAGGCCAATAAGACTTGGGATCTAGTATCATTGCCGAAGGGCGAGAAAGCTATTGGATGTAAGTGGGTTTATAAGATTAAGCACAATGCAAATGGTTCTATTAGTAGGTACAAAGCTAGGCTAGTTGCAAAAGGCTATGCCCAGACATATGGCATAGATTATGAAGAAACCTTCAGTCCAGTTGCTAGGATGGAAACAATTAGATGAGTGATTGCTTTGGCAGCAGCCAAAGGTTGGAGGTTGCAGCAAATGGATGTGAGGAATGCCTTCTTGCATGGTGATTTGCAGGAAGAAGTGTATATGGATCAGCCAGCAGGTTATGAAGATTTAGAGCATCCCACGTATGTGTGCAGGTTGAAGAAGGCGCTCTATCGGCTCAAGCAACACCTAGAGCATGGTCTGACAAGATCAGAGAGTATCTTGTCAATATTGGCTTTTATGTTTCTGATGTTGATCACTCACTTTATGTGAGAAAGGGAGATGCAGGTTTGGTCATCATAGTCATGTATGTGGATGACTTGATTATTACAGGTGATAGTGATAGTGGGATTACTGAAGTTAAGGACTTTTTAAAGAAGAAGGTTGAGATAAAGGATTTAGGTGAGCTAAGGTACTTCCTTGGCATTGAGGTGATCAGATATGATGATGGCATATGGTTGTCCCAAAGACAGTATGGCTTGGATATGTTGTCCAAGTATGGTATGACTGCATGCAAACCACTTTTAGTTCCATTGGAGCAGAATGTAAAGTTGAGTGCTAATGTTGGGGATGAGATAGAAGACCCTACTATGTTCAGGAGGATAGTGGGGAGTTTGATCTACATGACCATGACAAGGCCAGACTTGAGCTACGTTGTTGGTCTTGTGAGTCATTTTATGCAAGTACCTAGAAAGCCACATTTGGATGCAGTCTAACGCATATTGAGATATGTGAAGTCCACATTATATTATGGAATTTTCTATGAGGCAGGTACAAATGTACAGATGTTTGGATACACAGATGTAGATTGGGCTGGTAGTATGTGTGATAGAAGATCTACCAACGGATACATGTTCTCTCTTGATAGTGCAGTTGTTACTTGGAGCAGCAAAAAGCAATCTACAGTTGCTTTGTTGAGTACAGAGGCTAAGTATAGAGGTGCTGTTGTTGCAACATGTGAGGTAGTATGGCTGCAAAAGTTATTGGCTGATTTAGATGTGCAGGTGGAAGGTCTAGTTGTCATTTATTGTGACAACATGAGCAGTATACAGTTGGCTAGGAACCTTGTGTTCCATGCCAGGACAAAACATATTGAGGTACACTACCACTTTGTGAGAGAGAAGGTACTAGCAGGTGAGATTGACTTGGTGTATGTCAGCACATAGGATCAGATAGCTGACATCTTCACAAAGGCATTGGGTACAGAGAAGCTTCAAAATTTTCGAAGCTTACTTGGAGTTGTAGAGATGTAGTTGAGCTTGAGGGGGAGTGTTGAGATGACAAGCTCAACACATGCAGACATTGATGATGGACCGCCTAGTTAGATGGGTCCACACGTCTACATTTAGCACGTCGGTGGTCATTATGACTCTCACATGGCCAATGACTCATTACTTATTATATTTAGGTTGTTACACCTATTTACAACTGGCATAGTTATAGCACCCTCGACTAGTGTAGTCGGTTATGCATTGTTTGACTTAGTAGGCTATTTTCCTTTATGTTGTATCTTATCTATACTTTGTGTATATTGTAAAGTGTGTGAAAGAAGAAGATGAAATCAGCAAGAAAATGTTTTGGCCTCCATCTCCTCTTCTTGTCTCTTGAGTGAGCTTCTCCTTGTGCATTCTGTGTGGGTTTGGCGCAACATCTTGAGCAAGTCCCCCCACCACGTGATTCTTGACAAGCTACACTAGGTGTAATTGCCTAATTCTCAAATTTTTTTTATCTACAACCTGGGGAAGGTTAGATTGAAGCTATTCTATCAAGGATTGGCTTACATTGAAGCACTCCATCAAGATTGAAGGCATTTTCAGCCTCTTGAATATGGCAATGTTTGAATATTCTTGAAATTCTTGATTCTATCAAGAATTTGGATTCTTCAAGGCTCAAAGGATCTTCTCCAATAAATAGTTTTGGATTTCTATTCAAGTATTGGATTATCTTGATGTATTGAAGTAATCTTTATGATTGGGAGATGAAGTTACATGGAAGCAATCATCATGGGACAAACTAGCTAGTCTTACGTTCTTCAATCTTGATCCATTGATGATGGATTGTGTTGAGTATTGATTGATTGTAGTTCATCTACTACTCTTCATTAACATTAACATGTAATTCTTGTTGATAAACAGAGGTTAAGTATGTAGAATTCAACCTAGGACTAATTGTGATTGCTTTATGAATTCTCTTTCCTGACCATTCATATATTGATACAAAATTGATTGTGTAAATGCTAGTCACAACCTACCTAACTTGGAATTTGGTTGGATGATTGAACATTGATGCTATGGGACTAAAATAATGATGAAGATGGTAAGTGGGATATTTGTAAAAGCAGTGAATCAGTGCAAAAGGGTAATGTCCTATCCCTAGCCCTTTCAATTCATTTTCTAATACCCACTTGCATTTCATTGAAGAATCCAAATGCCTTTTCATTCAATACATAGCATCCTTGTTTGATTAGCCATTAGAATATACTTGCCATGTTGATTCCCACGAGGAAAAGCGGATGCCAGGTGAGTAAAAAATACAATAGTGAGGTGACCCTCCCTTCTTGATTATGACCTTGAAAGGGTGCACAAGCGATCTTGAGGAGGAACTTTGCATGCCCCTCAAGTCTCAAAGCTCGTGCAATTTTCAAGTTTAGGTGTAGGTACATACCTATTGTTAGAGTTTGACAGTAGCATAGTAGTGATCAGACCTATTCAGAGAGCTATAAGCAGTTGAAGTTCCATTGGTACAATATTGGAAGAGGTATAGGGCATCTCTTATTCTTTGGGTACCTACAGGTGGTCACAATTTCACATGTTTATACATCAAGTACCTACCATTCTATATATCATTCTTGTGCCCTATAAGTTTTCCATAACCGCCTTCAGGTTACTACATGGATTTACAAGTTACTCCCACTCAAGGAACTCTCACAGGGTCAAACATGGCACTTAAGGTTGTGGACAGGGTGCAAAAAATTTATATTCAACACTAAAGATCCTATTATAGAAAATTCTGTAATGATCCATATTGAGAACTTGATAGCTTGATTCAAAGAGTGGATCCTAAGCTTTGACTTGAATTAAAATTTTGTCAATTTGATATCAGGAGCTCAAGTTATTGCTAATTTAGTGATAATTGGTAGAGTGAGACAACACCCAGACAACATACAAGGTGACATTGTTCATCATTGCTTCACCTAAAGTCTCCAACCCAAGTTGAAATCTTTTCAAATTTTTTATAATCCCATATAATAAGCTTCCCATTCAGCTATTAAGAATTAGAATTGGTGTTATATTCTAAGAGAAACAAGGAATTTAGTGACAAATTGTCTACTACTATAACATTGTTTTCTAATGGCCAAGAATAAGAAGAAAGACCCTATTACAGAAGCATTGAATGAGGGTGTCAGAAACTTCCAAGAGGATCAAAATGATAGAAATGAAGCCAATAATTTTGAGCAAATAGATGAAGACTTAAGCATTGGAATTTCTTATAGCACACACCAAGAAAGAGAGAACACACATGAAGTACATGCAATGAATGGTTACTTATTTTTGTCAAAAGAATTGGGACATATGAATGAAGCTCTTTCCAAAGATTTGAAAATTTTGAATGAAGACTTAATACATATGAATCAAGGTTTGTTACAAGGGATGGCACAAGTAAATAAGTGTATCACTTATTTGCAGCAAACTTAACAAATCTTTATTTCGAGAACTCATTTTAGCCATAAAAGAAATTGGTAGCAAGCCATAAAGGGAACCTCAAACTATTGAAGATCCACATGCAACCCCTCTTTTTGGCAATTTATCCCATCCAAAAAAAGAAAGTTCTCAGTCAACTATGATACTTTTGAAAGAGAAAAACCATCAAGAGTGGAGGATAACCATCATCCTTCACAAATCCATGGCATTCATACCATAAGGCCTCAGTTCAATAGCCGAAAAGATAGTATTAGACATGAAAGAAAACAAGATAAAAATTGATGTGATGATGATTATCATGAATGTGACCCCTTCTACAAGTCTTTTTACCATCATCCCTCTAATGTCCAAAAAGGAAATGCAGTTGACAATCAAGTTCATGAAGGTGGAAGAAATGATGGGACTAGCCCGTGATCTCTCAAATAAAGAGCATGTTTCAAATGGTCAACCCTCATCTCATGGTTTTGGGCCACCTTTTTTTAAGAAACACTCTTGAAAGAAAGATTCTTGGAAGCAACATTCTTATGGATATCCATCTTACAATGAAAAGGAATAGAAGGAAAAGATCAATATCACTAATTTTAAAGGGGATAACGCTTCACCTTCAGAATGGGAGGAATGAATTGACAAGATTGTTCTTCCCTTTATCCTTGAATTGACAAGCTTTAATTGTACTTCAAAGGGGATAACACCTCACCTTCAGAATGGGAGAAAGGAATTGACAAGCCTGAATTGTACTTCACCCTTTATCCTCAAAGTGAAGAAGCCAATATTTATTTTGCGACTCTTCATCTTGAAGGTTATGCCCATACTTGGTGGCATTACATGCACAAGATTGGGCAAGATTTTCTCACTTGGGAGGAGCTCAAGAAAGTAATGATTGATGTTTTTGTCTCTCCTTTAGAAAGTGAAAGGCTTCAAAGAAGGTGATATGCATGTGCTCAAAGAGGAATGAGAGATGTCTGTTAGAGACTACTCCAACACCTATTTAAATCTCTCCATGTATGTTGAAGGCATTATAGATTTTGCTAACATGAATAAATATATTTTTGTTCTTGACCCTACCCTATCATTGGAGGTGGGATCTTGACAACCAAAAAATTTACATGAGGCCATACAATCGGCTGAAAGATATTCTTTGAAGTATAAGAGAGATGCAAGAAATTTCCAACAAAGGAGTTTGGGCAATAATTTTTTCAATTAACCTACAAAATATGGGCAAGTTTTCATCCAGTCAAGAGATACTTTTAAGCAAGAAAACAAGGGTTATAATAGCCATAACAGTCATAACAACAAAGTGTCAACTTTTCCTACTATTTGTGCCTCTAAAAACAGGGTGAAAATCATGCATAGAAATAGGGGAAAAAGTTCAAAAATGTGGCTAAGACAAGAGGCAAATTTTCAAGAGCTAAAAATGCTCCTAAACTATCCCAAAATAGTTCTAACAACAACTTCCTTCCTCTCACAACAAGCTTAGGGAAATGCATGCCAAAGGATTATGTTTCAAATGTGGGGAGAAGTGGTCATAAGACCATAGTATTCTAAAATGAATATGGTAATCTCTCAAGATATGGAAGTTGAAACAGAAGAGAAACAAGAGGGCAATTTAATGCATGTTGATGCTTATCCAATGGTCAAAGAAATTCATGAAGAAGATGATGCCACTAATGAATGATTCTATGATATTTGGATATGGGACCTATGGACATTATTATCAATTGTGATTGGCTGAAAACCCTTGGCAAGTTTACTTTAGATTTGGAACAAATGAAAATGGAATTTAATTGGCAAGGGTAGCACATAGAATTGAAAGGCATAGACCACAAACATATAGATCTCATTTTTGTGAAAATTTTGTCCCATTCTTCCATCATGTTTTTGTAGAAGCTATGCACAGCATTGATAAATTATTACTTATCTTCATTGTTAAATACCATCTCGCAAAGTAAGGGAGCCAATTTGTTAAGAATTATCCAAACTTTAGCTTTGGCCAACCTTGTTTTTCCTCCATTACTTCGATCAGGAACTGCAAAATGTAACTTTTTCCACCCATCGTAGTCATGCGGCCTACGAACCATGACATTCCCTTCCTCATTGATGGGTGCTGAGAGAAACTTCCTAGCCTTTGCTCCTCCAAAGCAAGGCTTTTTTGGCAAGTTACCAGATTTTTCTGATCTCTTCTCATCTTTTTCAATCATCACTTGATGCTTGTGTAGCCCAATTTCTAATAGCACTCGCTCCACATTCCTACACGTTGCAATGGCTTCTTTTTCTTGTTGCATCCTATAAGCAAAGCAAATTTATTTATATACAAGTTTCTCCATGATTCTAACAAAAGCATGCAATGAAAAAATGTGAATACAATCCAATGGAATGTTGAAGATGGGCTTCCCAGTGGGATCTTCTCTATTGTGCATCGATGCAGCACTTGTCACCCTTTGCCAGTTCTTCTTTCCGTCCTTTCCTTCCACCCTCTCTGTCAAGAAATATAGGCATGGATTCTTTGTATTTTCACCATTGGAGATTCCACACATGCATTTTGAAGTTTTCAAGTCTCTTGCAAGATGCCATTCAACCAAGTATTGACCATATCTTTCAATCGAGAGCGTCTCACAATGTTCCTGGCAATCGATGATACTTGGAATGCTTGTGTGCATAAAGAACAGTCGTAGCACCTCAAATGTTTCCTTAGGAACTTCAAATGCAGCAAGCCACCACACATGGTGCTCTAATTGAACACTAAAGTTCCCTGGGTTGTTCTTGTTGAATTGTAAAGCTCTATTCATCAGAGTTACACTAACTCTTTCAAGCTTTACTCCTTTGATGACCTCACCTTCATCTAATTTTATAACAAACTATAATTTACCATTATATTCCTCAACAGACATATTGTAGTATATTACCATTGCCGACTGCACCTTGTACAAATCTAAATAGTAATTGTTGAGTTCAATGAACTTCACCTCATATGCATTTTTGGTCCCAACCTTTAGTGTTTCCACACATTGAACATGCATGGGATCTCCTATCAGCTCCAAAACCTTTGTATTAAGTTGTCGTTGGGCCTCTATTAACTTTGAAGGTTGAGGAAGAAGCACGATTCTATTTCTCTTTAGCACATGACCAAACCCAGCCTTCACACCTTTGAATATCTTTGAGTAAGTCGTTGTGCTAATACCGGCCCTGTCATAAATAGATTGCTAATCCACAGATGAGAACTCATTTGACCTATCTTTTAATGTGCACTCAAAAACCTTTCCTTCATAGCCTTAAACTTAGGATTGCTCAAAGCATTTTCCAATGTACTTGCCTTTAGCAATCTACTAATGCACAATCTAACCTCACCCTCACCTAGATTCTCTTTCTGAGCTACCTTACATGCTTTAATGTGCCGCTTCCACTGGCCACTATTCACAATTAACTCATTGATTGGCTTCTTTTTTTGTTTGCGCTCCTGTGTTAGCTTGTTGTTGATCTTTTTCAAGTCATCCAATTATGCCTTTGCCTCCTCATATGAGATACCAATGTCATAGATAGTGTCCTACATTAAAATAATTTGATCGTTTTGTTGAATTATAGTGTCATTCAGCTGTACCACTTGTCCTATGAGCTGTTGTATATGAAGTTGATGTGCAACGATCACATCATGACGAATTTTTATGGTTTCTTGGCAAGTTGTAAATACTTTGAATGCCTGATCATTGAGCCCCCTAGTGTAACCGAGAAACCCATTTTCACCCTCACACACATACTTCAATAAATTTGTGATTCTTGAGAAAATTGGAGGTCTATTGTTTGAGGGGTCAATTGGGTAGACTCCCCTATCAATCCACAAATCCACATATTTCAATCCCATTTGCCTGTAACTCTACAAAACCTGAGGGTTGACATTGGTATGGTGGGTTCTTTTAAATAATTGGTCGTATTCAATTTCTACCTCAATATGTAGCTCCTTTTCTGTATTCATTTTACTATGAATAGGTGAGCCGACTTGGTTGTCACAGGAGGTAGAGTGGAGATGCACAGAGAGGCACATAAAGGCGCCAAGGAAAAGGAGGGTGTAAGTGATTCACTCTATTAATGAAGGTTGCATGAACACAGAGAAGATGTCACAATAGAGCCCTGAGAGAGTATAGACATGGGGGAAAATAGCTCAGAGAGTAGGGATGTCCAATACTTTTCATATTTTAGAAATTTCTATTTTACCTCCAAAAACATTTCCAAAAAATACAAAATTTGACCAGTTGGTTTGTTTTTTGACCAAAAGCTAGAATATAAAAAATCCTCAAAATATATAAAAAGGAACTTCTGAAATTTCATTTTCCTTTTTCTTGATTAAAAAATCAATTACCTCTTATCTACTAATCATTTTGCATTGAAAACGAAGCACCACACTCCCATAAATAAATCCTTTTTTAATATAAAATTTGGTTGAAAAATACTTCTTGAATGAGGAGAGAGAAGGAATCTGAGTATATCTTTGTAGATAATATAAAAAAGGTAAAACGAGATTGCAAAAGTGGAGAGAGAAGAGGATTATTTTACTATTCTTCTCTCCTCTTTTCCTTGTTTTAAGGAGGAGAGAGGGGGGGCTAAAATGCCCATTTGTGAGTTCATTTTTTTTCTAATGTGATTATTAGAACTTATGTCTTGTGCAATGTTTGAAACTTTGACGTATGCCCTAGCTGAAGGGAGGAAGTGATAAGTAAATTTTGCATAAGATCGCTTAGATACCAAGGGGGAGAGAAAATACACGATGGAAAGGTTATCGCGACTATTCTTGCAATGTTTGAAAAAGGATACCATTGTTTTTTATGATTGATCAAACAATGTCCTAAATGCTTTTGCATTAAACTGACTGTTGGGATGTGATTTGGATGATTATTCCAAGTGCTTGTGTTTGATGGTAAATGCATGATAGGAGTCAGTAATGACAAGTTGCCATGGGGAATAAATGAATGTTTTCCTAGAAGATGATATTAGGCTGATTGCCTTGATTATGCTTGATTCTTAATTAGATTAATTAATGAAGGATATTTTACGCATGTGGATCATCTCCAAGGTCACAGCACGTTTCAACCCGAGAGGGCACTACTCAATTCACGGGCCGAAGGTTGAGTGGCGAAAAGGCCAACCACGGAAGTTGTGTCTCACTCCTAGGTTGCTTGGGGTCAATGGAGCTCTAGACACCCCTTGTTGTTGCTGAGTCTGGAACAGAGCTAAAAGACTGCCATGAGCCCAACAACTAGGGCATTGGAAGATCCTATTCTAGATCATGGATGGAAATTGTGCTGCCATGTGATTTGGACCAGTTACTTCTACAAGGCAGAAGCGATACTTCCTTTGGAGAGAATGGGGATATATAATTCTCTTATATGGGCAGGAGACAAAGATTAACTTAAGATAAGTTAAGGAACTTGTTTGAACTTGTTTGTAAAAAGACTGCTTGCTCTGTACTCGTGTCTGTGCCATAAATTATGCAAATGAATCATGTTCCCTAAAGGCTTAATTAAGGAAACTGGTTTTAAATGTCGCACATAAATGTGATAGGACCTAATTAGAAAACTAAAGCTATCAAAGGAAGCAGGTGGGTAGAACCCTGACGGGTCTGTCCTACGGTAGGGTGGTCCCCGAGAATTGGGTGGCTTCTCACAAGGTTCTATAGTCGTACGACCTTTGGGTTTTCTTAGGTTAGAATCCGATTCATGCCATTTTAGGGGACCAAAATGGAACTATGCCCTACGGGTAGAGAGGTTGAGTGGCTCATCCCTCTCGTTTTCCATTCTCTTAGAACCAAGTACAGCATGGGTCTACTTCAGATCGGGTATCCCTACATTAAGTAGGATGTCCAAAATCCGATGCTAGAATACTATCAAGAGATCTTGACCCCTAGGAGCCCACATTTCAGGTCGATCCTAGTGGGTTTAGCCATGAACGTTTTGTTGTGAGGCGGACTCAGGAAACCCTAGGCAACAAACCTCAGAACATTCCATGGGAGTGCCGGGCAATAAACCCTAGGCGACAAACTGCTAAAAACGTGCTTGGACAGCCAATAGATGGGCAAATTACAAACAATCAGCTCTTTTCTATGGGATCTCGCAATTCTTTTATCAGTTTTACCCTCCATTTAACAAGCTTTCTAACTTTATGTTTCAAATGAATTTCACTCAAAACCATCATGTTAGATCTGCCAACCTAACCTCCTTGCATGTGTTTAAACTCCCCATGGAAAACAAACCCATTGTTTGAAGGTCAACAATCTCTTAAGCCCAAAGACCTTTTCCCTCACTTTTTGGCAGGGGGATGGACCACAACTACGGTGCATCTGCAAAGGAATTGTGAGTGTTAGACACATTGCAAATCAATTGATGCAAGAAAAGGATGCAACTGAAAAAATTTATGGTCTCTCTTTTTTGAAATCATTCATAGGTGCATCTCGAAAAATTAGCTATATTATGTCATATCCTTCATTTGAGAGCCTCTAGTACTAACATGGAATATATGAAACTCACCACATGTTATTACCTCTCAAACAACTTGTGCATCCAACAATCAGCCCTTTCCTATGGGATCTTCAAATTCTCTTGTTCTCAGTTTCACCCTCCATTCAACAAACTCTTAGCCAAAAGACTTTTTCCCTCAGCTTTTGACAGAGGGATGCACACCTAATGCTCATTTGCAAAGCAATCATGAGTGTTAGACACATTACAAGCCAATTGATGTAAGAAATGGATGCACCTTCATAAAATTTGGTTCTCTCTTTTTTGAAATCATTCATAGGTGCATCTTGAGAAATTAGTGATAGTGTGTTGTGCACACCCTTTGTTTGAGAGCCCTTAGTACTAATGTGGAATATATGAGACTAGTCACATAATTTTACTTCTTTAACAACTTGTGCATCCCAACAATCATCCCTTTTCCATAGGATCTTGAAATTCGTTTGTTAATTTCACCCTCCATCTAAATGAATCACACTCAAAAACCTCATGCTAGATCTACCAACATGACCTCCTTCAATGTATTTCAACCCCCCATGGAAAACAAACCCATTTTTTGAAGCTCAACAATCCCCTTAGCCAAAAGACTTGTTCCCTTAACTTTTGGTAGGGGGATTGATTGCTTAATGTTCATCCAAGCAATTGTGAGTGTTTGAAACATTACAAAGTAATTGATGCAAGAAATGGATGCAATCTCTCTTTTCTGAAATCATTCATATTTGTATCTTGAGAAATTAGCTATAATATGTCACGTCCTTTGTTTGAGAGCCTTTAGTACTAATGTGGAATATATGAGACTCGCCGTATGTTATTACCTCTTAAACAACTTGTGCATCCAACAATCAGCCCTTTTCATTGGGTCTTGCAATTCTTTTATCAGTTTCACTCTCCATTTAACAAGCTTTCCAACTTTATGTTTTAAATGAATTGCACTCAAAACCATCATGCTTATCTACAAAATCCACAACCTAATGCTTATCTACAAAGCAATTGTAACGGTTAGACACATTCCAAAGGAATGTAATGCAAGGAATGGATCACCACAAAAAAAAATTGGTCTCTCTTTTTTTAAATCATTAATCACTGCATCTCCAAAAATTTGCTAGAGTATGTCAATCCCTTGACTTAAGATCCTTTAGTACTAACATGGAATATATGACACTGACCACATGCTATTACCTCTTAAACAACTTGTGCATCCAAAAATCAGTCCTTTTTCATGGGATCTTGAAATTCTTTTGTCAATTTCACCCTCCATTTAACAATATTTCCAATTCTATATTTTAAATGAATTGTAGTCAAAACGCTCATGTTAGATCTCTCAACCTAAACTCCTTGAATGTATCTCACATCCCCATGGAAAACAAATCCATTTTTTGAATTCCAACAAACTTCTTAGCCAAAACTAACGTGGAATATACGAGAGTCACCACATAACACCATATTGGGGAGTATGGGAATTTCCCATAAGTTTGGGACACGTGGTCAAATCTTTGGATTTGTCATAACTTGAGCACTATAACTCCAAATCAAGCGCTCTGTAGCTCAATAGATTCCATTTTTCAAGTGCTTTCCAATGATAGGTCACATCATATGGTTTTGAGAAACTTATGAGCATGTTATCCATGTGCCACCTTTTTAGTATTCAAAAAATGGGAATTGGGAGATTCCTAGACTCACTAATATTGTGTTACATGTTATTACCTCTTAAACAACTTATGCATCCAAGAATTAGCCCTTTTCTATGGGATGTTGAAACTCTTTTGTCACTTTCACCCTCCATTTAACAAGCTTTCTAACTCTATATTTTAAATAAATTCCAATCAAAACCCTCATGTTAGATCTGGCAACCTGACCTCCTTGTATGTATTTCACCTTCCCATGAAAAACAAACTCATTTTCTAAAGTTGAATAAATGCCTTAGAGGGGGATCGACCACTTGATGCTCATCTACAAAGCAATTGTGAGTGTTATACATTGCCAAGCAATTGATGCAAGAAATGGATGCAACTTGAAAATTTTATGATTTCTTTTTTTTTTAAATCACTCATAGGTGAATCTCAAAAAATTAGCTATAGTATGTCACACCCTTCATTTTAGAGCCTTTAGTACTAATGTGGAATATATGAGACTCACCACATGATATTACCTGTTAAACAACTTGTGCATCCAATAATCAGCCCTTTTCTACTTAATCTTGAAATTTTTTTGTTAGTTTCACCCTCCATTTAACAAGCTTTCCAACTTTATATGTTAAATGAATTGAACTCAAAACCCTCATGTTAGATCTGCCAACCTGAACTCCTTGAATGTATTTCACCTCCCCATGGAAAAAGACCCATTTTTTGAAGTTCAACAAACTCCTTAGCCAAAAGACTTGTTCCTCAGCTTTTGACAAGGGGATCAACCATCAAATGCTCATCCACAAAGCAATTGTGAGTGTTACATGCAATGCAAATCAATTGATGCAAGAAATGGATGCACCTCCTAAAAATTTTGGTCTCAGTTTTCTAAAATCATTCATACGTGCATCTCACGAAATAAGCTATCGTATGTCAAACCCTTCATTTGAGAGCCTTTAGTACCAACATGAATATATGAGACTCGTTGCATATTGTTACCTCTTGAACAACTTGTGCATCCAATAATCAACATTTTCCTATAGGATATTTAAATTCTTTTGTTAGTTTCACCCTCCATTTACCAACCTTTCCAACTCTATATTTCAAATGAATTGCTCTAAAACCCATCATTTTACATCTACTAGCTTAACCTCCTTGAATGTATTTCACCTCCCCATGGAGAAAAAACCCAATTTTTGAATATCAACAATCTCCTTAGCCAAAAGACTTATTCCCTTAGCTTTTGGTAGGGGTATTAACCACCTGACGCTCATCTGCAAAGCAATTGTGAGTGTTAGATACAAAGCAATTGTGAGTGTTAGATACATTGCAAAGCAATTGATGCAAGAAATGGATGCACCTCCAAAAAAATTGTGTCTCTCTTTTTTCAAATCATTCATAGGTGCATCTCAAAAAATTAGCTATAGTATGTATCACCCTGCATTTGAGAGTCTTTAGTACTAATGTGGAATATATGAGACTCACCACATGTTATTACCTCTTTAAAAACTTGAGCATCTAAGAATCGACCCTTTTCTAGGGATCTTCAAATTCTTTTGTCAATTTCACCCTCCATTTAACAACCTTTCAAACTCTATATTTTAAATGAATCGCACTCAAAACCCTCATGTTATATATGTCAACCTAGACTCCTTCAATGTATTTCATCTCCCCATCAAAAATGAATCCATTTTTTGAAGTTCAACAAACTCCTTAGACAAATAACTTGTTTCCTCAACTTTTGGTAGGAGAATTGACCACCTGACACTCATCCACAAAGCAATTGTGAGTGTTACATACATTGCAAAGCGATCGATGCAAAATATGGATGCACCTCCAAAAAAATTTGGTCTCTCTTTTTTGAAATCATTCATAGGTGCATCTCGAGAAATTAGCTATAGTACATCAAACCCTTCATTTAAGAGCCTTTAGTACTAATGTGGAATATATGAGACTCACCACATGTTATTATGTCTTAAACAACTTTTTCATCCACCAACCAACCCTTTTCTATGGGATCATGAAAATCTTTTGTCCATTTCACCCTCCATTTAACAAGCTTTTTAACTCTATAATTTAAATGGATTGCACTCAAAACTGTCATGTTAGATGTGCCAACCTAACTTGCTTAAATGTATTTCACCTTCCCATTGAAAACAACCCATTTTTTGAAGTTCAAAAAACTTCTTAGCCAAAAGACTTGTTCTCTTAGCTTTTAGTAGGGGGGTCAACCACTTGACACTTAACCATAAAGAAATTGTGAGTGTTAGACACATTGCAAAGCAATTGATTCATGAAATGGATGCAACTCTAGAAAATTTTGGTCTCTGTTTTTTGAAATCATTCATAAGTGCATCTTGAAAAATTAGCTATAGTATATCACACCCTTCATTTGAGAGCCTTAAGTATTAATGTGGAATATGTGAGACTCACCACATGTTATTTCCCTTTAAACAACTTGTGCATCCAACAATAAGCACTTTTCCATGGGATCTTGAAATGTTTCTATCAGTTTCACCTCCATTTAACAAGCTCTCCAACTCTATATTCTAAATGAATTGTAGTCAAAACCCTCATGTTAGATCTGCCAACTTGACTGCCTTGAATGTGTTTCATCTCCCCATGGAAAACACACCCATTTTTTGAAGCTCAATAATCTCACCAAAAGACTTTTTCCCTTAGCTTTTGGTAGGGGATCGACCACCTGACGCTAATCCCCAAAGAGCAGTTGTGAGTATCAGACACATTGCAAAGAAATTGATGCAAGAAATGTATGCAACTCAAAAAAAAAATCTCTCTCTTTTTAAATCATTAATAGGTGCATCTAAAAAAATTGGCTACAATATGTTAATCCCTTTGTTCGAGAGACTTTAGTTCTAACGTGGAATATATCAAACTGACCACATGTTATGACTTCTTTAAAAATTTGTCCATCCTACAATTAAGAGGTAATAACATGTGGTGAGTCTCATGTTGAGATATCGAGCTCCACTCGTGATACGCCAGGGTGACCGTTGAGTACTTATGTCACCGACTTGTCAGTTGCAGACGCGGTTGGTACACCGCCGATGAATAATAGCTACATGATAGCTATCCTTATCTACTCTAGTTCGTGGCTCAGTTAGTATGCCACCTTAGTTAGTTGAGTTTGGTTTGAGACCCATACATAGGGTTCTTCTATTTCTTTGTACTAGAGTTCTTTTGGCTTACACAACTAAGAAGAGGAAAACTATTTTCAGCCTCCACCCTTGTGTGTCTTCCCCCATTGTGCAAGCAAGAAAGCTTCAAGCGAGACTCCTTCCTTCTCTCCCACAATCTTGACATGGTATCAGAGCCTTGTTCGTGGTAAGGAGCTCAAGAAAGCAAACCAAGCTCGTGGTGTTCTGGTAAGAGGAGTAGTGTTGCTTTCATTTTCTGTTTTGGGAGCAGATCTCTGCAGGTAGCACAGCCGAAAATTGCAGGAGTGCATTGTCTCAGGTTGAGACGCCCTTCGCGGTGAAGCAAGAGGGCAGTATATGCTGCGGGTAAGAGCTTTAGCTCTTGGCGACCCTGTTTTTTTGATTTGAGGCCATTTCGGGGCCTGTTTTGGAGGCGGAAGTTTTCTGCACGCACTCAGGAAAAGGCCCAGTTTTATGCTGTGCAACCACTGTTCTACAAGTCGGTGAAAAGTTACTGTAGAAATTGCATTGTATGCCTGTGCGCAGAGACATTGGGAGTTACAGAATCATCCCTGTTGCCTGTTTATGCAAAATCGTCACTAGGAAGTGACTGTGTGGTCAAATACCACTTTCGCCAGTTTTGCAGATTCGCTCTTGTGAGGGTGAAGCTGTGTTTTTTGCAGTGACATAATTTTTTGCAGTGTTCTGTAATGGCGTCTGATTCTCTTTCACAGATTGTCACTGAAAAGCTTGACAAGAACAACTTCCAAGCATGGAAGTTTAGAATGATGAATTTCCTTATGGGAAAAGGATATTGGAAATTTGTTGCAGGAAATGAAGAAGAACCAGTTCTTCCTGATGTTCCCAATCAACAGCAAATGCAGGCATTCAAAACATGGCATGAGAGAGCCAGGAAAGTTATGTATTGGCTGTCTATCAGTATTTCAGACTCTATGATTGTGCATATTCAGGATGCAAGTACGCCAAAGGAGGCATGGGATACTTTGTCAAAAATGTACAGCACAAATACGCAAGCCAGAAAAATGCAGCTCAAGCAAGAGTTGCATAATGTGCAAAGAGAAAGTATGAGCATCAACGACTACCACATGAAGGTGAAGAAGATTGCAGATGCACTTTCTTCCATTGGGTCGCCAGTGGAAGATGATGATTTAGTTTCCGTGACCTTGAATGGTCTAGGAAAGGATTATGCACAGTTTCGGACATCCATTTCAGTTCGTGAAAGATTTCCTAATTTTGAGGAGTTGATTGCTCTTCTAATTTCTGAGGAACAGAGAAATGGTGGTGCATCTTCTTCAGGAGGAACTTCAAAAGAAGCTGTCTTCTACTCAAATGCTGGAAGAGGTAGAGGCAGAGGTAGAGGAGGCCGATTTGGAGGCCGTGGTAGAAATCAGAATATGCAGCAAACTCAAGAAAACAGTCCTATGGAGGAGGACGTGGTAACTCTAGAGGCAGGGGGAGCCAAAGAGGTCGTGGTGGATGGCAAAGAGGTCAAAATGCAAACAGTAATGTTGAATGCTACTACTGTGGTAAAATGGGTCATATGGCTAAAGACTGCTATAGAAAGCAGAATGACATCATGAATGGAAAACTACAACAAGGGAATTATGCATCTTCTAGCAGACAGGGTGATGACAGAAATGAGCATTTGTTCATGGTGCAGCACATGAACAATTCTGTGACAAGTGCAGAAGAAAGCAATGATGTATGGTATGTTGACTCAGGTGCATCAAACCACATGACAGGTCATGCAGAATGGATGGAGGATGCAAGGAAAATGGAAAAACCAGGATTTGTGGAGACTGGTGATGATACTGCACATCCTATTGTGCAGATTGGAAAAATTCCCTTGTCTATGCAGGATGGGAAAAAGAAATACCTGTCCGATGTATTTCATGTCCCGAATATCACCAAGAATCTGGTTTCAGTTGGTCAAATGGTTGAACAGGGCTTGCAGGTCAGATTTAATCCTCATGGATGCTTTGTTGAGGATATGAAAAATAAAGGTCGCTTGATAGCAAAAGGAAAGAAGAAGGGCAGAATGTTTACATTGGATGCAGACATGTCTGAATTGAGTGCAGCAATGTTTGCACATGGGACCGGTGTAGTTGCAGATATTGATATCTGGCATAAACGCATTGGTCATGTTAATGTACAGCGACTTAAATCAATGCAGGCCCAAAATATTGTTGCAGGATTTCCCAAATTAAAGGTTGCAGAAATGCATAAGGTATGTGAAGCCTGTCAGTTTGGAAAACAGGTAAGAAAACCATTTCCTAGACATGTTCAAGAGAGTGAGAAGCCATTGGAATTAATCCACTCTGATGTGTGGACAACTAAAGCTGCATCTCTTGGAGGCTGTCATTATTTTGTCAGTTTTATTGATGACTATAGCAGAAAAGTTTGGGTGTATTTTATGAAAAAGAAAAGTGAAGTTTTTGGGCATTTCAAAACTCTTAAAGCTATGGTTGAAAAAGAAACAGGCTTGCAGATAAAATGCCTAAGGTCAGATGGAGGGGGAGAGTACCTCTCAAATGAGTTTGCAAGGTTCCTGCAGGAGCATGGCATAAAGCAGCAATATTCATGCAGTTATACCCCACAACAGAATGGAATTGCAGAAAGGAAAAACAGGCATATTGGAGAGGTATCTCGTGCCATGCTCAATGAAAAAGACTTGCCTGATTTTTATTGGGCTGAAGCAGTTGCTATAGCAGTCTACATAATGAACAGGACTCCCACTGCAGCAATACATGGAATGACTCCAGAGGAGAGGTATAGTGGTAGGAAACCAGATATTTCTCATTTGAAAATTTTTGGTTGCATTGCCTATGTACATGTGCCAAATGAGTTGAGATCCAAGTTGGATCCAAAAGCTGAGAAGTGCATCTTTATTGGTTACTCTCTACAGCAAAAAGGGTATAGATGTTATAACCCTTCTACTCATAAGTTTACAGTGAGCAGAGATGTTGTTTTTGATGAGATGAGTAGCTAGTATAAACTAGTAAATGTGATTGATGATGTAGATGCACAAAATGGTAATGCTGCACAAAATTCACAGCAGCAGTCACAAAATATTAGTGGACCTGGAGCGTCCTCTAGTAGTGGTTCACATTCTTCACCATGGACAGGCAGATTGAGATCAGGAGAATCTTCTCAAAGTAATGCAGATAGTGGTATGCAGGTATCACGAAAAGGAAAAGAGAAGGTTGATCAGTCCATGTTTGATGTGAATGCAGGTCACTCTTATGTGGATGGTGAATCCAGTGGCTCAGAACAGAGCATTGATGATGAGTTGGGTATTCCTTCTATTGTTACACCTCGAGTAAGGAAGACCAGGGATGTTTTGAGAGCACCTGGGAGTGAACCTACTTTGCGCAGGTCTACGAGAGCTAGGTATCCTGTGGATAGGCTGAAATATGATGGATTTACAGCCATTCACTATGCATATATGGTCAAAGTGATACAGGAACCAGAACCCACATCTTTTGAGCAAGCCATGGGAAAAGAAAAATGGGAGAAAGCCATGGATGAAGAAATGGATGCCTTGGAAGCAAATGCTACATGGGAGTTAGTACCTTTGCCTAAAGGTAAGAATGCAATTGGTTGTAAGTGGGTTTATAAGGTGAAGCACAATGCTGATGGTTCTGTGAACAGATACAAGGCAAGATTAGTAGTCAAGGGGTATGCACAAACATATGGCATTGACTATGAAGAAACATTTAGTCCGGTTGCAAGGATGGCAACCATAAGAGCAGTCATTGCTATGGCTGCATCAAAGGGATGGTCTTTACATCAGATGGATGTAAAGAATGCCTTCTTGCATGGTGATTTGCAAGAAGAGGTATATATGGAGCAGCCACCAGGTTATGTGCATGCTGTTCATCCTGAGTTTATTTGCAGGTTGAAGAAAGCCTTGTATGGCTTGAAGCAAGCACCTAGAGCATGGTCTAACAAGATAGGACAGTATCTTGTCACTATTGGCTTTCAGATTTCCAAGGCAGATTTCTCACTTTATGTGAGAAAAACAGAGAAAGGTATTATGCTACTTGTCATTTATGTTGATGATTTGATTATGACAGGTGACAGTGATGAAGATATCCTTCATGTGAAAATGCTATTGAAGCAGAAGTTTGAGATGAAGGATTTGGGAGAGCTGCGTTATTTCTTGGGCATTGAGGTGATTAGATCACCAAGTGGGATACAGCTCTTGCAGAGGCAATATGGATTGGACATGCTGTCCAAATATGGGATGACAGGCTGTAAGCCTATTTCAGTTCCTTTGGAGCAGAATGTGAAGCTGAGCACAGATGCAGGTGAGCTTCTAGAAGACCCTACTATGTACAGACGCATAGTAGGAAGTTTGATTTATATGACTATTACTAGGCCAGATTTGAGCTATGTTGTTGGATTGGTAAGTCAGTTTATGCAGGCTCCAAGGAAACCACATTTGGATGCGGCTAGATGCATACTCAGGTATGTGAAGTCCACATTGCAGTATGGACTATTTTATGAGACTGGGGTTCAGATACAGTTGCATGGATACACTGATGCTGATTGGGCTGGTAGCATTTCTGATAGATGATCTACCAGTGGATATGTGTTCTCTTTCGGGAGTGCTGCAGTCACTTGGAGCAGCAAGAAACAGCCTACAGTTGCCTTGTCGAGCACAAAGGCGGAGTACAGGGGTGCAGCAATGGCTGCATGTGAGGTAGCTTGGTTGCATAAGCTACTTTATGATATGCATCAGTCTACAGATGGGCCAGTTGTCATTTATTGTGACAACATGAGTAGTATACACTTGGCAAATAACCCAGTCTATCATGCTAGAACAAAGCACATTGAGGTGCATTATCACTATGTGCGAGAGAGGGTTTTACTAGGTCTTATTGATCTAGTTTATGTCAGCACAGAGGATCAGGTAGCTGACATATTCATGAAGGCATTGGGCGCAGAGAAGCTGCGCAAGTTCAGAGACCTGCTTGGTGTGCGGGAATTGGGATTGAGCTCGAGGGGGAGTGTTGAGATATCGAGCTCCACTCGTGATACGCCAGGGTGACCGTTGAGTACTTATGTCACTGACTTGTCAGTTGCAGACGCGGTTGGTACACCGCCGATGAATAATAGCTACATGATAGCTATCCTTATCTACTCTAGTTCGTGGCTCAGTTAGTATGCCACCTTAGTTAGTTGAGTTTGGTTTGAGACCCATACATAGGGTTCTTCTATTTCTTTGTACTAGAGTTCTTTTGGCTTACACAACTAAGAAGAGGAAAACTGTTTTCAGCCTCCACCCTTGTGTGTCTTCCCCCATTGTGCAAGCAAGAAAGCTTCAAGCGAGACCCCTTCCTTCTCTCCCACAATCTTGACA